>NC_087487.1:3773055-4094166 GCF_036417665.1 Passer domesticus
TATGATATCCACATCCCCCTCAGAAAGTCTGCCCTGTAACCAGCCTCCTCCAAATTTTTCTACATCCCTTTACATAACCTGCATGTACATTCCAGTTAAAATCTTCTTAGATTTGTTTAATGAATACATATATGTATTAAACTGAAATATTTGTCCAATTTCCTACTTCTGTGACATTCAAATGGGAAAATCCAGCACTCAGCCTGCCCTCATCTTCTTCTCTTGAAGTGAGGGCATCATTAAGTGGGACAACCCAGCCCTCTCCAAATCAAGCTAGAAGGACTCAAACACCATGATCCAGATTCCCATTCATGTCTGGGTGACTCAGGATATCAAACAAGAAGTCCTGATGCCAAAGTACTGAGAAATCTGGCTGCACACAGCATCTTGGCCCATGTTCTGCCAGCAACAAGGATTAGCTTGACAAAAGTAGGTCAAGGCAACGCAAAGCTTGAGCTGGATGAAGCACACAAAAAATTGAGATTTGCAGTTCTTGTAATGACAGCCCTGCAAAGGAGCCTGGAATGCAGGAGACTGGTGTTCCTCCCCAGCTCACTAGCTCAAGTATTTCATCCCAGTCCTTACCCTTCCATGATTTCTCTTCATGTGGGACACATAGGTTTCCCGATCAGGGATCCACTGTGAACATTCCTTGCAAGTCCAACCAGTTCTTCTCAGTCTGGACTTGGATTCAGGATTATGTCCTTCCACCCTCATGTCTTTCCTCGTCAGAGGAGAGGGGGAAGTCCCATTGGCTACCAGAAGCTCCTTTGGTGAGGTATGAACCTGGTTCCTTGAAGCCTTCTCAGATTTCTGCCGAAAGTTTGAGAGCTCTTCAGGATTACGGGGGACTCCATGAACACCCTGTGCAACAGTAACAGTGGAAATGCATGTAACATTTACATGTAATTCATATTTCACACCTTTATTTATAAATAAATACCATTTACTATTTAAATACATTATTTAAATCCCCACTGGCCAAACAATGTGGTGGTGTTGTCTTGCTCCTGTATGTTTTTCCATTTCTCCTAGAAGCTGCTGCTGTGCTTTCCCTGACAAGAGATCTTCCCAAGAAACATGAAACTTCTATTTCTGTTTCCTGCATGACAACAGCCGCTCCTTGGTGCTGCCTGTTTAGCATTTTGGATGAGCCCTGGGAACTCTGGTTAAACAGGGAAGATGTAATGGAAGAGAAATTTCAACTGTCATTATTTCAAGAGCCTAAGCTCTAAAAACACAGAGCTTTGGTAAGCTCTGAATGAAATGTTTGCTGGTATCCTGGAGGATCTAAAGCTGCTTCATTTTTGCTCAAGGGATGGGAAGAGAAAATGTTTAAGTTTCTCCAAGTCTACTTCCTTCAATTCCACCCCATCTATTGATATTTACATTTCTCATGGTTCAAAACTTCACTTCTGACATATAAAACCAAGCATAAAGCCAGGAACCAGCCTTATAAGGAATATGGCTTTAGGCTCTTTGGTTATTTAACAGGCCAAAATCCAAAAGTCCCCCAAAAAGTTATTTTAACAAAGAAAATTGAACATAAGGAAAATAATCTAAAAAAATGAAGAGCTGTGGGAAAGCAAAAGCAAGTAAAAGAGCAACATACCAAAGAAACCTCAAGAAACTCCCCCAGGAACAACAACAGTTCATCCACACAAAAGGCTAATTTAGAGGTTTAATTGTGCACAGTAATTAATAACGGGTAAAGTTTCAACACATGAAAGCCCCAGGCATTTGGAAGTCTTTCTGTGGGTTAGACACCAAACAAACCTCCAAACACAAGGTCTCAGCTGAGCAGTCTGTGTACTTTGCACCTGGCCCAGCTGATGACCACAGAAGCCACAGCACTGCCAGCTCCTCAGGAACACACACACATCACCTTTCTCCCCGTCTGGAAATCTCTGGAGTGCCCATTTCTCCACTGTTACACCACTGGGGCCAAACAAATGAGGAGCATGGAAAAATGAAGTGATTTCTCTGCAGGATCAATACCTGGAAGCAGAGCTAACTCCTGCTCTGTGATGCTCTAAACCTGAGGAAGATGAGGAGGCACATGGATTCTTTATTTTGCATGTAGGCACACACTAGACAGCACCTCCTAAAAGCTCTACCACATGAAGGTGATCTCAGAGGAGATGGGGGAGTAAAATTACTCCCCTGCCACAGCCAAAAGCCTTCAGTTACCTCAGAGGTTAAGAGACAAAGTTTTGTGGTGAAGATCTCGGGGTGCTGATGCACAAACTGCTGCAGGCAGGTCCCTGGGCTGGGATCTGACAATGAACCACAGGGTGAGTATCTCAGCCCCAGTTTTTTAGCACTGGGGAAGAACATCTCTTTGAAAATTCTAGCCTTAATCTCAACTCTATTTTCCTAGCTATAATGCACCAAGATTAGCAATCATCGACTTCACAGGAGGGCTTCAAACTGCAATTCATTACTGCATGCAAAGCACTTCCAGATTTGCAAGTTAAAGATATGGGGGAGAGAGCAAGGAAGGCGTTTTGAATGGGTCTTGCTTTCAGGAATGAGCTAAAAAAAATCTTCTGGCTTTCTCAGTGTTAGTATAAACAAAATGAAGTCACTGATTTAAAAAAAAAAAAGTCCTTTTTTTCCCCTCATCAAAGGGCAAGCTCTTTCTTCAGAATGCCACTGAGAAATCTTCTGAGGTGATTTTTGTGGAGTGTTGTTAAGCACTGAACATAAAAACATCCTGAGTAAGATAACAGAAAAATGTAGTGCCTTTACATTTATGGAATAATGAGACCTGTAAGGCTGGTACTTCCAGGGCAATCACTTCTGCCTCTCTCAGTCCACTCTCATAGCCTGGTGTGGTTCAGAGCAGCAGGGAATCAGGCTCTTAAATGCCACATAACCTCCCTCTGAGGCAGCTGCAAAGGGGCCAAAGCTCCCCAGGGGAGCACCCAAAATGGCAGATTCAGCTTTCACTATATAAACCCAGTAACACTGTGGGCAGAGAATAATTGTTCCTGTCTCCCAGCTGAAGAAGCTGCCACATGAATTTAATTATTTTCCTTGAGTTTAAGAGGCTGGGGACTCCCCATCCCTGGAAGTGTTCAAGGACACATTGGACAGCACCCAGAGCAACCTGGGACAGTGGAAGGTGTCCCTGCAGGGGGTAGAATGAGATGGGCTTTAAGGTCCCTTCCAACCCAAACCAGTCTGTGATTCTGTGCTTCCATGAAAATAGAAGAGTTAAAAATCAAAGAGATTTACCTGTATAAACAAGTTTTTATCATACAGCTAAAATGCATCTAGATGAGAGGAACTGCCAGCATTAAGACCAACTAACACAAACCACTACAGTGACATTTCCAGATCCTGTAAATCACTGTAGTCTGTATTTTCCACTAAGATATTCTTCAGCAATCTTCCACTTCTTGACCCACTTGCCTCACATGACTGATGTATATTCTCTGTGAACTCAAAAAACAAGATCTTGCACCAGTAAGGGAGAGTTACCTACCTTGACATGCTGCATTAGCTGCTGCTTCTGCATATACACCAGCTGACACTGTGGGCACTTGAACACTCCCACCAACAACTTGCTGGTGTTCTGCTGGAAGTGCTCTTGGAGCAGCTTCTTCTTGTTAAAGACCATCTCACAAGAGCATTTGTAGATCACCCTTAAACAATTAAAGAAAGTAAATTCAGTCTCTCTGCCTCAAGAACATAATGTAAAAAGTTATCTCAGCAGCTCCAGAAAGGGATGGCCTTCTGAGGAGGGCTGTGCTCTCCATGCATTGTCAACACACACCCACGTGGGCAACTGAACCAGTAACTCAACTGGGAAGAACATCAAAATGCCTCAGGCACATACCACAGCTTGCTAAAAATAAGTTTACTTCTATGCATATGCATAACCCCGTGTGTTTGAGCACAGACAGATGGGAGCAAACACAAAGCATACCAGCCAGCTACACACTGCTTGCAATCCCACCTTTCCATAGTTCCTCACTTAAAGCACAGATTTTTGGCACTAGCTCAAGCCTTGGAGGGAACAGCTACAGGGTGGAAAAATCAGGAGGCTTCTCTCTAGTGATTTTTGGGGGCAACACTGCCTGGAATAACTCTCCTCTTCCCTTCAAGTGCCAGATGCCCTGGAGCCATCTACCACTGAGGGTCCTGCTGGACAAAGAGGTGACAAGTAAGTTCCTTTTATGGATGTTTAGCTCTTGCCTGACCAAAGCCCTCTCCTCCTACACAGGAGACTGTTTGTACCAAGGCTTGCTCTGGTTTGGAACAGACCCCTGCTGGCAGACAAAGCAGCAGATCATCTTATACAAGGACAGAAACCAAATACAGAAAAAAAAAAAAAACTGTGAGAGAAAGGGGGAATCCTGGAGCCATCCAGCAAAGGAGAAGAGATAAAGCCAAAACACTTACTGAGTAGTCTTGTGAGGCTCTGCTGGGTGCTGGCTGGCCACGTGAGCCATGGTGGTGTCAGCAGACTTGAAGGCCTTGGGGCAAAAAGAACACTTGTGGAAGACTTCGCAGTGTTTCTCGTGGATGTGCACTTTGAGCATGGCCAGGGTCATGAAGACAACTCCACAGTGGATGCACCTGGGGGAGGCATGACAGAGAGGAGTTACAGCCACAGCACCACTCCCATCACACCCATGGAAGAGTTAAAAATATGGCACAAATGGAAAGATCAGGCTGTGGTGGGTCCTTGATTCAATCAGTTCAATCATATTAATGTGGAAGAGTCAAGGAGGAATTCTGAGCAGAACTCCCAGCTAAATGGTACCAACAAGATCTATAAAAGAAACCTTCAGAGACTAAAACAACCCAAAAAAGAATGAAGATGTGGTTCAACAGAATGCCAGCCCTGTACCTGTGAAAGCCAATTCCAGCACAGGGCACAAGTGAAAGACTAAACAAGTCTGTATAAACAACTTTTTAATCTGATGAGATCTCCCTGTGGCAAAAAGAGAGACACAGTCTCAAGCTACATCAGGGAAGGTATAGTTGGATATCAGGAAAAAAAATTTCACCAAAAGAATAATAAAATACTGGAATGCTCTTTCAAGGAGGTGGTAGAATCACCATCTCTGGATGTGTTTAAAAAAGGACTGGACATGGCACTTGGTGCTATAGTCTAGTTGAGGTGTCAGAGCATAGGTTGGATTTGATGATATTAGAGGTCTCTTCCAACCTCATGATTCTGTGATTCTGTGAAAAAGCAGCACAAGTACCAGTCAGTCCCCAAATTTTATTTATACAAAATAAAGAGAAAGTTGGAAATCTTCAGCAATTGCTACTCCACTGAGCTCCAGAAAATTACAACAGCAACAGCAAAGATACTGAGAACAGCAGTAGAAACACCCAAGGAACTGATAAAGCTCATTAAAATCATTAAGATACAGGTGCTGCCTAGAAACTGCTTGTCTGGAAGGGCTGTCTGGGTGCTCAAGGAAGAGAGAGAGAAACGGAAAAGGATTCTTCTCAGCAGCTGAAAACAAGACCAAGAGGGGAGCAGGGCCACCCTGCTGTTCCCAGCCTGCCTCTCCTCCAGACACACACCTGGGACAGGTCCTGCCTAATATTCCCACAGGATGGCAACAATCAGCAGCCTCACTTCATTTAACTTTAACACTCCCCACATCTGCCTGCTGTGCTCTGAGATGCCACACTCCAGCTTACAAGGGCACGTGAGGATGCAGCCACCTGTCCTCACCTGCCTCCAGCACACCAGCCACAGGGTTTGCCATCCCATGGGTGCACCTCTGCTGATCGGGGACCAGAACAGCCTCTCCCAAGGATATTCCATCAAAATGGCACCAGTGGAACTCTGCTTAAGCCAGCACTGCATGTCCAGATGTTAGAGCAGGGAACTCCAGCCTGGTAATGCAAGGGCCAACCTTGCATTGGTGGGATGTGAGAGATGCACAAGGGATAACCTCCTCACCTTACAAACAGGTTTTCCCTTCATTTCCCTGCTTTCCCTGAGGGCTGTGTCTGCCCACAGCACTGCTGGGGGACGTGTGCTCAGCACTGCTGGCACAGATGGGCCCCAGCTATGGTGCACTGGAACTGCTCCAAGCCTGTATCATAAACAAACAAGCTGCTGGAATATCCTTCCCTCCGAACCAGCCTCCCAGCAGCGTTTAGGAAACAAGCCCAGCCTTTGAAGTTGCACTTCAAAAGATCATTAGGCAGAAGCCAGCCTGAAGGAGCCAAACTCTCTCCCCCACACTTTTAAGAAAACACAGAATTGCTGTTTTCTTAAATTTCAAGAGGGAAGCAGTGACAGAAGCTGGTGTGACCTTTGGGGAAGCATGAAGACATTGTGCTGGAGTAGTTCTGCCTTCAGGCCTGATCCTCAACCATGTGAGACAGGGGGAGAGAGATTTTTCTAATACAGTAACAGCAGGAACCAGGTTGTTATGGAAGAATGAATTCCCTAAGTATAAATGGAAGTACATCCAGGAATACCCAAGGGGCTTCCTCCACAAATACTCCCTGAATTAAAGAGATGGTTCTGCCTGACGCTTGATTTTGGGAAGTGCTTCATTAAGAATGAGGAATGAAACAAGCACTAACTCAGGGTCAAACAATCACAGGTTAATTTAATTTACACTAAATGGAAGTCTAAACAACAGCCACGTTGTAATTAAGAATCCTAGTGCCAGAAGGACAAGGTCTCATAAACTAATTAGCTGAACAAAGTGGATGGAGGATGTCAAGGGGCTTGCCATGTAATTCCTGCAAATTGCAAATCCTGCTATCATCCCCAGTGCTGCTGGATCCCTCGGGGCAAGGAGGGTTGGCTGGAAGTCTTGGAAAGCATCCTGTGAGAGGAGATAACAGCTACAATATATTGTCTTAACCTTCTGAACGCTTCCTATGCAATCACCTTCCAGCCCCTCAATTCTCCAAATGGCACCAAGCAGAAAAATGAGTCCCAAATTGGTGGGGACAGTTGGAAGGGGCTTGGAAAAAGTGGGGAAGGTGAGACTTGGAGCCAAGAAGAAAGGACCATTAAGGACAATCTTGCTGAGTTTCATTTTGAACTGTAGAACACCACTCTCATTTTCAGTGCAATCACTAGCCATGACTCAACTCCAAATAAAACAACCCCAAATTTAATTGAAAGCATAGGGTTATTAGCAGAAAAGAAGACAGAATAAGGACTTATCACAAAACCAAACCTGTGCTCCAGAAATTAAAAAAAAAAATAGGGACATAAAGAGAAGCAGCTAAAGTCAAGCTGATCCCAGGAGGGATTTAAAGAATTCCTCAGCTTTTCAGCTCTGCAAGTAAGAAATGTGAAAGAAAAGAATGAAGTCACTCCGTGACCACAGGGCAGATGCCACAGATTATCTAGATATGGTTCTGCAACCAGAATTTATCTCTTCTGTTTTCAACAATGTCAGTGACATCAGCCCTGCAGCAGAGACAGGCAGGATAACAAGGCTGGCACAGCCAGACATTGACCTGTCTGGTGGACTCATCTTTCACAGATGAGCTTCAGTAGATGTGAATTAGAGGAGAAGTTAAAGAAACTCAGCTTTTAGAGAAGCTGGGTAAAGATAAAAAATCCTTAAGCATAATTTGTGAGCTTTGCCTTTGTTTAGAGCTTCGTTAATGTCCCTGGAACAGAGAGTAGGTATCTGCTAATGATATCTACAGACAGATGGAAGCTCTCCTTGCTGGATTCCCAGGTGACACTGAAGTCCCAAGAACAGCACCAAACCCAAGTTAATTTTCTGACATCTCCTCCATACCCCTTTTTCCATGTCAGGGAAAATGTTTTTTCCTCCTTCCCAGATTAACTGATTTTCAAACAGCCCCAGTGTCACAGCCATTTAATACGTGATGGAATTAATTCTTTGTTGTGGGCTGGGTCTCCTCAGATGAGATCCCACATTAAAAAGCCTTATCTGTATATAATTAAACTCAGAATTAGTTTGTTATGTGCCTCTTGTCTTCACAGTTGAAAAGAAAAAGGCCTTGAAAACCTCAGTGTGATTCAGACCAAACCACACAGCAGAGCTTCCTGAAGTTGCAGACATCTTAAAAGAACATCCCCAAGAGCAGAAATTGCCTTGTTTGTTTGAATTCTCAGAGTATTTCATGGCAACCAAGAGAAAAAACAGAACTTTAAGGAAACTCAAAAGATCACCCACTCTCATCTCCCAAGCAAATCATCACATGTTAAGAGCTGTGCTGCATGGAGCTCAGGTGATCTAAACATGCCAAGGAGGGAAGGCTCATAGGGAAAAGTAACATCTTATTAGAGCAAGCAGTTTAGTGGGAGAGAAGATATTGTACCACATCCAGAACCTTGGGAGCCTTCTCCACCTGTCTCAGCTCATGAGAAATGTTTGATGATTTGCAGGGGCATAGAAGGAAATAATCTGTGCCCTTCTCACAAAGGCACACATCCTCAGCCCATTACAACTGACATAAATATAAATTCAAGCCTTAAGGAGATTTACAGGATTAAGATCTGCAATCTTTTTGCTCTAAGTATCAATCCTGAGACATCCAGCTGCAACATGAATTCAATACAAGAGCTTTTCAGCTCAAAGACGCCACAAAATAATGTCTGCTCTCAGAAACCTCCCTTAAATCCAGTTAGTAATTATTTCCCATTTCAAATGTGTTCTGTCATGCAGAAAACCATGCCAGGCTCCAGCTACATCCACTTTCATTTCTGCTGTAAGACAGTCCACAGTCACAGAATGTTTTAGGTTGAAAGGGACTTTTAAACTCCCTGCCATGGGGAGGGACACCTTCCATTACACCAGGTGGCTCCAAGCCTTGTTCAACTTGGCCTTGAACACTTCCAGGGATGGAACAGAGTTAATTTCTTCTCAGTAGCTGCTACAGTGCTGTGTTTTGGATTCAGAATGAGAACAACATTGATAAGACACTGAATGTTTTGGTTTTTGCTAAGTTATGTTTATCCTAAGTCAAGGCCTTTTTTTCTTGGGGTGTGTGTGTGTGTGTGTGTGTGTCTCCTGCTCCGCCAGTGAGAAGACACACAAACTGGGAAGGAACACAGCCAGGACAGGGACAGTCACAAGCAAACAGAGGTGTAAATCCCAGCCTCCCAGGAGCCTGAGCTGCACGCACCTGAAGCCAACCTTGCGGGAGTAGTGCAGGCAGTTCTCCTTGACGTGGGTCTGGAAGTAGGCGGAGCGGCACACGGCTCCGCACTCGGGGCAGCAGTACGGGGACTTGTGGGCATGGATCCTCTGGTGGGCACAGTAACTGCACTGGTTGGGCAGCATCATCTGGCACACTTGACACGTCTGATGGAAGAAAGGTTATATTTGTTAGTTATTCTCTGCTTGGGGTTTTTTTTCCCCCTAAATTCACAGTAGAAAACTTGCAGGTTTAAAGGAAGAACACAAATGCTCCTCTAGCAGCAGCATCAGCTCCACAAAGCTCTTTAACTAATCTATCATCTTTTCCCTACATCTTCCACAGCTAACCATTCCCAAATAAAAGTTCCATATTTAAACCACATCTTCTATGCTTTATTTCCTTTTTTTCCCCATAAAAAAGAAAGCAAATTCTTTCACCTCTTAGCTCTCATGATATTGTGAATGCTCAGCACTTTCATTTCCTGACTTGAGGAGAGCACTTTTCTCAACAAGTGCTCACCCCACACCAACACATCACAAAAAAGGAGGAAAATTACAGCCTGACTCCAAACACCTGCTGCTGAAGGCAGTGCAGTCCTGACGTGCACTTTCCCCATCAAAACAACTGCAAAATTCTCTTGCAAAATTTCTTTGTATCAGACAAAATTTGAACTTCCCAAGACCACAAACTATGTGTTTCCCTTACAGAAACTTCCTGATGACCAGAAATAACACAAAGCCTCTTTCTCTGCCTGTTTCATCCTTAATGAAATCCATTTTTACACACATGCTTACTATCAAAACCTCTTTGCAGAAGCATAATTTATTTGACATGTAGAGTTTTTATGTGGATGTATCATCCCATTTTCAACAGCTGTCAAACCTCTGCTCCCTTTCACAGGTGTCTCAACTCTCTGTACTCCTGCAAAGCCCAGGAGCAGCTACTCCTCCTCTGCAGGAAGCACATTACTGGACGCCTGAGCAGGAGTAGAGCTGGAGCAGATCCCAGCCCACTCTGAGCCCTCCAGGAGCAAAAACTGTCTTCCAACATTTATCATCCCATGCAAAATCACTCCTCTAACTTAAGAATGAACAAGAGCATGCAGCTAATTATGGATTATCAAATCAAGTAATTTAACTAAGTAATTTCCATGGGCTTCATTGCTGGCAGGCAAGGTAGAAACATGAGACAGAAGCCCCTAAATCTGACAAAAAATAGAATTAAATTAATGGCCAACTCCCTTTTCTGTATCATTGCTATTTCATGCAGCACCTCTGCTATGCTCCACTACATAACACCCATCAGGGAAATGTCAAAACCCCTGCAGGTAAGAGAAAGCATCACTTACAATGAAATGCAAAGCTGTGACAAACCTGAAAGGTTCATGGGGTGGAAGGGAATAAAAAATTAGGCTCTCAAAAGTGAAAACTGCAGAAATTTCCAAATACATGAAAAGCTTCAGATGTGATCTGAGATATGTCACAACTCAAATTTAGAGGAGAAACTGTTTCTCCAGGAAGGAGAGAAATTAGTGGAAAAACCACATGGTAAGACTCCCATGTACACACCCATAGGCAATTAAAGGAAGCTCAAGAGCATTTCAAATGCTGCAGAAGTCCCCTAATTTCAGCAAAGAAAAACAGTGCAAAAGGGCCATGGGAATGGGAAAATGAGAAATAGAAAATCCCCCAGGATCTCTCTGCAAGGAGCTGAACGGGACCTTTAATTCTCCAATGCACTCTCAAATCCACAAGTAAGAGCTACAAAAGTAAGTAATAAGCAATAAATTCATAGTAAATAAGAACAGTAAGTAATAAGTAAAAGCAGTTTTATTGTGTTTAAGATATTTTTTTCTAACTGGCTTGAGAATGGAGAATTTATCTCCCTGGCATTGTTAAAATGGGACTTCTTGCTGTGATCTCAACTAGTATGTAAGGCAGAGCCACCACAACCACAAGCTGAAAGCACCTTTGCCCTAGTAACTCAGTGAGAAACATTCTCTCCAGATCCTGCCTTGTCAAAGCCAATTTAGTTTTGATTTTAAGTCAGTTTGAGGCTCACCTCCTCCTCCCCCGCATGTCATACCCACTGCTCCCAAAATCAATCAGCACATGTTGAAAACCTGAATTTTCAGCACCCTGTGTTCTCTTGTGCTGGATGTAAAATATGCCAAAACCACTCAGTATTTGATGAGCTCCACGGCTGGGCACTGCTGCCTGGGGATGTCAGAGGAGCAGCCAGCTCCCATCACCTCCTGTGTTATGTGAAAGTCTCCACAGGACCAAAACCATGCCAACAGAGGCCAGAAAAGTTTGGGGACTGTGAGTAATAGGCACCAAAATTGTGGTTATCGACTTTAGGCCTGGCAGAAAGCCTGCCAGAAAGTGTAGACACGTGATGCAGGAATAAAAGTAGTGAGGATAAGGCTAAATTAATTCATTGCTCCTGCAGGCACCAGGGAAGGAGCTAGAAGGATTCCCACACTGACACCACACACCACAGGGGGGACATAAACCAGCCCCAGCCTCCACATTCAGATTGTCTTGTGGAAGAGCCAAGACATTGGGCAGTAAATGGACAAAGAAGAGAGATGAGACACAAGGATAAATGAGTAAGAATAAGGAAAATCTCATCCTTCAGCAGCATTAGTTCTGGACTTGGGAAAAGTCAATGCAGCTTCTCCCTTCTGGCCCCATGAAACCATCCAGGCTCTCCAGAGGAGTCACCAACCACATGAGTGAGGAAGATCTGAGCTGCAATGGGTCAGGCTACCTGCATTTCCCAAACTGCTTTGCAACATCCTTCACTACAGGATTTTGAGGAAACTAAGGTACCACCACGTAAGAGGAGTTTGCTTGGATAAGTAAGTGGTTAGAAGAAAAGACAGAGCAAGACAGAGGAAGGTGCCTAGGAAGTTGTGCTGGCATTTTGGCTCTTCAAAATAACCTCAAAGTATCTGGGAAAGTTAAACAGCAAAAATTGATGATCATAACCCAGTAACTCAGTGTGTTATAGATAAGGGCTGACCACGAGGGCTGGCTGCAAAAATAATCTGCAGGGCTGAGGATAATAAAATGAACCAAGCAAGGAGCACACTAGAGCTGAGGAAGGTTCCAGTAAGAGGAAAAAAAAAACATAACTGGTGTCTTCCTGCTCACACTCATCCTTTTCTCAACACCTGCAGAAGACAGGAGACCAGACATCCTGCCAGGAGGGTTACAGGAGGTTCTGCTCATCCCTTTTGCACCAGGGGCTGCTGCACTTGTCAGGAGCCAGTGGGCAGCCATGCTGGGCTCCCCACCAAGCACTCAGTCTGGGACATGCAGTGGTTCTTCCTTTTGCAACTCTTCTGCTGCGTATGAGAAATTGTAACTTGGTTCCAGATGTCACATTTTTTATCTCTCTCCTAGTTTTCCATGACTTTTCAAAGAAGTCTGGCAGCAATTTGAGACATTCATTAGTCAGTTATTTCTAAAACATGTTACCAGGACGGGATTCAGTTGTGTAATGTCTGTGTTTTTCATACTCCCATAGCCTACGCTTTAATCAAGAGTTATTTATTACAAATTTTCTTTAATTCTGGTTTGCCTGCCACATTTCATTTGGGCTTTTCTTCCACAAGTCACACACACACAGAAAAATGCTCAGAAGCTCAGCCATTTTGGAATACTTGAGCTGATTCCCATTTTTGCTTATTAGCTTCTTCAAAAGGGGAAAAAATATTAAATATTCACTGAGATACAGTGCAGATTGAAAAAAATATGCTACTCAAAAAAAAGTTTGTCTGTTAAACCCAACTCTGTGGCCACAGAGGTGTTTGCAAATCAGGGCATTTATAGTAGCACACAGTTTTGCCCCAGACAGTGCCTGTGGAAAAGAACTGGCATGAGCAAAGAAACATTCCAGCAGTTTTAGTCTCTTTGCTGTTCCAGAGTTAAGCGATGGTGATGGAGTCCACATCTACTTAAGAGTTGCCCCCAGACTACAAGGGTCCATCCTGACATGATCATCATGGAGCTTCAGTTAAAAACACTTAGGCAGCAACCCTGTGGCATTGAACCAGGGCTAGGAAAAAGATTCACAAGCCAAATTATCTCAAAAAAAAAAAAAAAATTACTAAAGACTTAAACAGTCAGAGGGGAACAGAAACTGCATTTGCAGACTGTTAATGTTTCAAAAAATGCTTGCCCCTAACATATTCAAACCAAAAATCCCCTACCAGTGGTGCCCTAGAGCCCCAGCTCTTCCCCAAATCCAGACTTTTGCAAGCTATAATTTTTCTGCTTCAGGCAGAGCTGCTGGGGCAGCCAAGGGATCACAGAGATTAGCAGGATCTTCTTGCTATTAAAATAAAAAAAAAAAACAAAAACAGTGACCAATTACTGGTTGAAGTTAAAGGCTAACGTCTCAGTGGCTCTCCCTTGCTGCCTGGCTGGGATCAATGGCAGCACCTGCAGCCCTCAGCAGGGATGCCCCCACTGCAGTGGTGCCAGGTGCTGGCTCTGGGAGCACAGCTGGCACACAGGATCACAGAATGGCACAACCTCACCTCTGCCCCTGTGCTCCCCTTCCCACAGCCCTCCAGGACTGGTTGTGGGCCACACTGCAGTCAAGCTCCAGATGCTTGAAGGACTATTTTTGATTTATTTCAGCCATTCAGCTGACAGGACTGCTACACAATGTTTTACCAATCTGAGAAGAAGCAGCAGACAGAGAACTGAATCTGCTCTCCCTGTGATAACTGAACTATACCCTGCCCAGGTTCTCTCTAAATGAACACACATCATTGCATTAACATGTTCAATTCATGGATGAAAAATACCCCTTCAACAGAAACTCAAGATTATTCATTTGAAGAAGAAAAACCTAGAACCCTAATGTAGAGATTTTATTCTAATTAACCATATCCAAGCACAACAGCTATTGTTATTTCCTAAGATTATAGCCGCCTATTTTTTCAGCCTAAGGAGCCAGTGCCACTGAGGGAGCCTGCCTGACCTTCAGCTCACTCCCACCTCACATCAATTCATCCTCAGCCTCATTGCTGCATCCCTGCTCCTCCCACTGACCTTTTGTATTTGTATTCTTGAACCTCACTAACTCTTCAACACTCCCAAATCCAGTGTCTTCCTCAGACCTGCACAAAGACCAACTCCTACACACACATCTCAACCATCCCAACACACCAGGATGCTTAACCTTCAGTAAGGCACTCCAATAAAAACTTATCTCTGGAAACTAAGGCCATTAAATAAACACAAAATGCAATTTTTTTATACATGGAAAAATCCCTGGTTAAAGCATTGGTGTAAATCTAGAAACTCGACAGCTTAGAGAAACAAAGTGGAATTGCAATGGAAAAATCCACTAGCATCACAGATCTTAGACAATATTGCATCAAATCAGCTTACTTCTGAATTTGCAAAATCTGTAGCTCTTTTCTCTTTATGATCTCAGCTGTAATTTGAAGAATTTCAGTTTTGACATATTTTCTTTTGACCCACTATATCAGGTTTACGTGGCAAGGTTTTGGTTTGGAGGGGCTGCAGGGGTGACCTCTGAGAGGACACCAGAAGCTGTGCTCATGTCAGACAGAGCTCTGTGATGGACCCGTCACCGGCCAAGAGCGAGCCCTTGAGCAGCACCTCTGGGATAACAGAGTAGGAACAGGTACAAGATGCTGTGCAGCAGCTGGGAGAGCCCAGATGGCAGAGCAGGCTCCCCTGCACACCGTCATGAATCCATGGTGACACAGGCTGTCCCCTCTGATCCAGGGAGGACCACAGTGGATGTGCTCTGAAGGACACTGCAGCCCCTGCCGGGTTTTCTGGCAGGACCTCTGACCCCATGGGAGGCCCATGCTCTTCCAGACTGTTCCTGAAGGACCCAAAGAAAGTACTGATCCCAGAGCAGATCCTCAAGAACTGCACTGTGGAAAGGACTTATGACAAAGATGTTCATGACAGACTGTCTCTCCCATGGGAAGGACTCCATGATGGAGCATGGAAGAGTGTGAGGAGGGAGGCTGGGTGGGTACTTAGTTCCAACTAGAAATCTCAACTCCCACTCACTAAAACGATCACACAGTGGATTAAATTACTTTTCACATCCACACTTTCAAGTCACCAGCGTGACCCCATATGCTACATGGGACACATTCCCTCTCTTTTCTTACAGTGGTGACGTTAAAGGGCTCTGCTCTTTCCTCCACCCTGCAGGGTTATCCTTCCTGCCCACCCTGCAGGGACACTCTCCAACAGACCAGGTTGCTCCAAGCCCTGTCCAATCTGGCCTTGAACACTTTCAGGGCTGCAGCAGCCACGATTTCTCTGGGTTGGAGATTGTGTTTATTGCCCATGGAGTTTGCAGCAGCATTAGACACTTCAGAGGGCACCTCCTCCTCACAGCAGGACAGAGCAGACCATCTCCACTACCTGGGCTCTTGTTCCCCTGCCTGTCACCCACAGAGCCCTCCAGTCACAACTCCAGGTTGCCTGGGGCAGCATCATAGGTGCCCAGCTGGAAGAAGAATGCAGGAGCAAGACTCTTTTAGTGCCAGCAGACACCAGCTTCCAGCCCCATTTCCATCCTACCCAGGACAATCCCCCTGTCTCCAGTTATCCCTTCATCCTCACGCAGCCATGTCCTGGCCTCCAGCTCACAGCCCTGCTCCTTATCCTCTTCCCTCCAGCTTTTCTCAGTACTCCAGTCCTGCAGGACCACCAGGGCCAGGCAGGGTGGGGAAGGAGGAGAGGATGGGATTGCTGCCTCATGGCAATAGATCACAAACTGATGTAAGCAGACCATGGAGCCACACCCTGGCTTTTCTTCCTCACCAGCCTCTCCTCCTCATCCTGATGCTCTGGTGTGGCCTTGGGTGCAGGCTCTGCTATGCTGCCACTTTGTCTTCACCCCCAGCAGCTCTATTTCCCCAACACGCTTTCATCATAACATCTTCCATCCCTTTGCTTCTACAAAATGCACATGGAAAATTTCCATAAAAACCAAAATCCATCCTCGTTAGTACCTAAGGACTGCATTAATCACTCTTGGTTTGGGACAGGGAGAAAACAGCGCTTTATGGGGCCAAGGGAACTTTTTTGCTGATTTTCAACCCTCTTGTTTTCTAAATTAAAACATGAACTTGAAGGGGGGAAGGAAGAGAAAAATAGGAAAAAATACAGCTGCTGCCTTTCTTTTTTTGCTGCTGGGAAATTATCAGGGCAGCATGTGGTTCTACTAGCTCCTGGCAAGTTTTAGCCAATAAATTATAAAGCATTGACTTAAGATGGGGAAGGAAGAAGAAAAAGAAAAGGCAGCAATAAAATTGCTTTTAAATTACTTGTGTAGGTGGTATATAAACAGGACACACCACAATTCATTGAAAAATTGTTATTGGACAAAAAAGGAGAAAAGAAGAAAAAAAGCAAGGAGAACAAAATATTCAAGAAAATTCAGAGGTCCTGAGTTTATGTTTTGTACTTTAGTCGAGTTGCTAGCTACCTTGGTGGATTTTGGGTGGTCAAGTCAAATAAGAAAGGAAAAGAAAAAAGGATTAAACATCTCTGGTTACCAGTAGATAGACAATTATGCCCGAGAGGGTCAGGAAGTACTTTTAATTCTTGCACATGTTATTGTGCACTGGTGTCTCCTTGCCAAGAAAACAAATAAGCTCTCCCTCAAAACTAGTTTGTGTCCTTTGTTCTGTTACTTCTGCTTCAAAGCTCTTCCAGAACTCATTCCTGTGATGATTACAGATGTCCTCTGATTTTCTACGTAAATCTATTTCAGTCTGTTTTTGCATTATTATTGCCCCTAAATTAAAAAACTTCTTTCTACAAAAATCACACCAGATACAGGGTGAGAGTGGATACAGTAATGAAAAGCACATCCCAGATGTAGGCACCAGGAGCTGCATGGGCTTTGTTCCTCTCCTGTAATTTGAGCCCGGAAAACTGTCTGATGCTGATGAATTGCCCAGGGCAATTCCTGCGAGTACAGGAAGTACTTCTTGAGGGCAGATTTAGTTTCTGGTGGGGGAAAAAAGTGCCACTATACTCACCTTAATCCTTTGTGTGCTTCAGTGCTGAAAGAGACCCACCCTCATTTACCAGACCTCTGCCAAGCTGAACTCATAAAGGGGTTTTAATTTCCTCTTAAGAGGTCATATTTCCATTTCTGGTCATTCTTCCCTCAGTTACTCCAATCTATCCTGATAAACAAAACAATACACTCCTCTCCAACTCCGTTATTTCTAGCATGAGGGAGCATTACCACAGCTCTGACTGGTGCTGCAGACTGACATGTCTCCTGTACAGTTGTGTCACCTCAGTCATTCAAGGACTTCTCAAGACCAAAAATCCTGCCTTTGGTTGCTTTTCATACCATTCCTACTCAGTATTCAAGATCATCTAGAACCTCCTGTAAAGTATTCCCCATTTTCCATGACTTCTTACTTTGTTATTTTGGTTCAGCAAATTTTTTAACACAGTCACCCTCCAAGGTCTCCTTAATACAAATATTAACTACACATATACCCAAAACTATCCCTCAGGAGATCTCATAAAAATCTGATCCCAGCTGCAATTATTTCTGGGAGTTTACCTGATTCTGCTCCAACCTCATAATCCAACTCCTCCAATATATCCATTCTTCATGCAGTACTCTAACAACCTCTCATTGAACATCAAGGAGATGAGGATAAACTCATTTCTCTATTCCAAAAATAAAGATTAATTTGGCAGAAACTACACCTACTTAAATATCCTTCCCCCCCTTCAAGCCCCAAAAATCTTGCCCTAGAACACACCACTGTATCAGACCAAACAGACCTGAAGTTACATGGAACATCTGGTAGCACCTCTGCAACATCTGTCAAGTACAATGCCTACACAGAGCACAGCTTCTGGTTTGAGCAAATGCAATCTGCCAGATATTCAAATTCCCATACTGCTTCCTTCTTGCAGTTCAGTGATGGAAAAGCAGCACACACACCCCATTGAGCAACTTGATTCACAAGCTTGAAAAAATTGCAGAATTGGCCTCACTAGTTGCCAAAGAAAGGCAAAGTCACTGTGATCCACTTAGATGATCCATTCAAAACATGCATCGAATAAATCCAGTTCTTTATGTTTCTGAAGTGGATTATTCAAGCCTGTATCCTCCCTGCAAGCCATGGAGATCCCATCCCACCACAGTATTCAGCTGGGAGGAACTGCCTTCATCCTACACATACTCTGTACCAAAATAAACCCTGCTGTGCTCTCAGCAACTGCAATCATGTACATGTTTAAAAATACAACATTAAGGTCAAGCTCTCCATCATTTTTTTAAAGGTCTTTCCTTTAGAAAACCACAGCACCTTCTCAACTACATCATCATCCCCCTCTCCTCCTCCCACTTGCTCCAAATCTCCTCCTTTCCCTGCTGTCTACCCCACATCACTATCTTTCTTCCTTCCTGCAATAGAACTGTGACCCAGCCATGTCACTCACATTTTGGCCACACCTAGGAAAGTAATTTACAGTTATCCATCCTATTTATGCAGGATTTATCCACAGCCATGTAGGAGTGTAACACCAGGTATTTCCCAAACCATCATCTGGAAGAAAGAGAAAAAACAACAATCTCCTTTCAAGCAACTCTGGGAAACCTGAAAATGTCAGAGTAATTCCCAAAGTCATGGTAAGAAATTCCAACTAAAGTGAAAAGTCTTCAGTATCAGCACAGGGTAAGTTTTCTTGTGGAGCAGAGAGCTTAGGCTATTCCCCCTCTCCAATCCAATCATTCCTGCCTCTTATCACAGGGTGCTCGTCCTCCAGCTTCTGGGTAACTGAAAACATCATACTGAAAAATAAGTCTCTTTTATTTCCTGTTATTTCTTTTCTCCATCAACTCCATTGGATCAGCCCTTCCTTTTTAGCAAGGTGCCATACCAAAGCCATGTCAAAACAGTTTTTGAGTTAAAAGCACCATAACTGAGCACTTCAAAACCTGCTTGGTTTCACAAGTTACAGTCACACTGGATGTGCATCCAGATTTGGTGTCATTTAACAGAAAAGCTTTCAAGAACACGGATCAAAAATCACCTGGCTTATTTTCCACAGGTCTCCACTTTCTAGTACAAACCCAGGTGCTGTGGATAAATTGCTTTTACCCTTTTCCTGCAGCTGAAGTTGCTCTTTCCATTATACATTCATCTACCCTTTCCAAGCATCCTCATTTTTTAGGGGCAATCTGGTACCAAACATCTGAATAGTCACAGATTAAAAGCTTTTGGCCGTAATACAAAGGGGACCTGCCCTGCTACTTCTTGAAGCCCCTTAGAAGGCATAAATCAAGCCATGTCTTTATGTGGAAAGCATCAGTACTTCCTAGTTTTTCAGTGAGGCATGGCAAAGAGTTTGTGCCTGAGTTCTGAGATTGAATAAGGAAGTAATTTGGAAATGTTCTGTATTTTTTATCAGAGTGCAGTTTTTTGCTGTCTTTAAGAAACTATGACAATCACCCCCCATACCACCACTTCTAAACCAGCATTTCAACACAGTGAGACAGACATCAGGTATGGAGGAAGAAATACATAATTTCTGTTCAAAATACACAAAATTATGTTAAAACTCTAGATAATTAGTCTCTTGAGATCTAGGGATGTGGTTCATAGCCAAGCTTGCCCACAACAATTAATACTATTTCTGCATCCTGGCAGATTGTCCCACCATGGCAGCTTGCTGTGGATCAAGCACGACAACTGCTGTGGACTGTGGTTTTAATTAGATGCACCAGTATGTAAATCAACCTCTTCTGCCCTGTGGACATAGTGGTTTTGAACCATTACCAGGGCACTAAAACATGTTCACTACAGGTGTTACATCAATGCCTTCCTCAGCAACCCAATTTCAGAGAATCAGAGAACCCCAGACTGGTTTGGGTTGGAAGGGACCTTGAAGACCACCT
The DNA here is from genome assembly GCF_036417665.1 of Passer domesticus. Classification (NCBI taxonomy): domain Eukaryota; kingdom Metazoa; phylum Chordata; class Aves; order Passeriformes; family Passeridae; genus Passer; species Passer domesticus. The sequence goes on from NC_087487.1 coordinate 3,793,132, forward strand.
CGTGCCACCCCCTGCCATGGGCAGGGACACCTCCCACCAGACCAGGCTGCTCCAAGCCCCATCCAACCTTACCTTGAACATTTATGGGGATGGGGCAGCCACAGCTTCTCCAGGCAACCCACACCAGAGCCTCACCCCATCACAGGGAAGAATTTCTCTACACCCAATTTCTACCACTGCACCAAAAACCAAGTGTCCTGGCCCAACCCTGCAGATGGAAACCAGTTTTTAACCACTTCTACCATGTAAGAAAGTGTTTGCAAACTCAGTCACTTGATCCTCTCCTGCTTATACCAGCACATCTCTTTTTTCTGATCAAAACAGAAAGAACAACCCAAGAAATTAACCTCATGCAGAGTCAGGGTATCTTTCAGAAAGTGGTGGCCATGTTCTACTATTCCAGGAGTTTATGACACACATTCCAACAGTTTCACCCACAACCTTCTCACACCATGATTAATAGTATTGCATTCATTAATACCCTATATGCAAAACCTTCAGCTTCTCAGACCTTGATACTGCTGGGAGCTACACTGTGTTATCCGTGTGGGTGGGACACATGATGTGAAGGTCACCCACACCCTTTCCCTTGGACAACTGAGAGACTCAGGGATCCCTGTGAGACACTGAATTTCACCCATTCTTTAACCTCAGCCCAGTGACATCAAACACCTGGATAAAAGCAGTGGGATGGTTTCCATCAGCTACTGCTAAATCCAGACACACCATTACAGGCATGGGGCACAAATGCTTATTTCCTTTAGAAATGTAACAACTTTATTGAAACAGATGTTCTGGGAACAGCATGGACACCACCGGGCAGCCTGGAGGACAGCAAATACACAGTGGAAAAGGACTCCCAGAGCAGAGCATGCATCCTGGGGAGTGTAAGTATGGGAAGATCCTACAGGGAGGAACTGGTTTCAGGAGCTCAAAAGTAGCCTCTTTTTCCAATACTTCTCTTCAGAAAAATACTGCAAAAATAATCTCACATCTAGCAGAACTACTTGACATGAGAGGCGTAAACTCTATTCTTGGTTAAGTTACAGAATAAATTATTTGATTACAAGCTAAAAATACTTACTATCACACATTCTTTTCCTCTTTAAGGAGCTCTTGAATTGATAATCCCACAATAGAAATAAGGAAGTACATTTTTAATGCCAGTGATTAACATTTTAGATCACTTTGGAGCATTCACTGTATCCCTTCTCCTGGAAGTTTTAATGCCAGACAGCTGACATTTCCTAAAAAAGCATTATAGTTGAAAAATAAGTTGGTGTGTTGACAGAGCACTGTGCTCACTGACCTGCCTCAGGCAAGAAACCTGATTACGTGGCCACACTGATCCCTTCTGGCCTCACCATGTTTTATGAGATCAAAACCATTCAGCCATAATCTATTTTTTTTGGTGGCTGATGAATTTAAGATAACAAACTATCTAAATGGGACCACAGCAACCTCAATATTGCTGCAAGCCATTCAAGCAGCACAGGGAGGCTCTGGAGAGTGCAGGTGTGCTGACAGCCACAGAAGAGATGTGGTCATCCTCCCAAATGCTGGCATGGAGTCCTGGTTTTTTGCAGCCCTTGCTGGCAGCCACACCAACCTGGAAAGCTTTCACCTCATCCAAAGAGATAAGGAGAAGGGAGTACTCCTCCTCTTCAACTGCAGGCTGGTTAACACTTAAACAAGATTGATGGTGTCTTCCAAAATAAAAGCCATAAACAAAGTGTATGATCCTGGTACACAACAATAATCATCATCTCTTCATGAGGGGAAACCTAAGCTGGAGTTTGATTTAAGGGGATTCCAACCAGGCCCACAAAGGTGGTGGAGACCTGAGCAGGGCAGCACAGGAGGAAGCCACAAACAAGGCTCTTGAACTCTGCTATGCACCCACAGCCCTGCACCACCCAAAGGGCAGAAGCAGCCAGTCCCAGCCTTCCCCCCTACAAACCACAGCAGGCCTGTCCAATACACAGCTGACCACACCAACAGCAACAACACCCGATGTGCAATGCACCACACACAAGGTTCTGGCAGCAGCTGCAGGAAAGGCAACATTCAACTGTGCCAGATCTCCTCCAGCCACGCTCACAGCACAAAAACCTGTTCCAGGTAACGCTCCACTGATCCTCCCCTACAGCTTTTTGCACGCCTCATCCAAGCGATCTTTCATCTCCATCACCTTTCTTTGACACTCAGGGATCTCCATAGTCTCCTTACTATGCTCTTTTTATTGGCAGAGGGCAGAAAGAAGGCAAGCAAACAACACTAAACTTCACTTCACACGCACGCGCCTGGGCTCATGTGCATTCCAAATTCTCCCCATAAGCACTTTTTTAGGCAAAGCAACTCATCTGCCACCACGATGCCTTCTTTTCCCCTTGAGGACAATCTCTTTAAACACAGAGAGATTTAACTAATAACATTAAAATGATGACTTACCAGTCTCTCATTATCTTCTGAGGTTCTCTGGTAATGAGCTGCTAAAGAAGTGTAATCCTGCTCCTGCTTGTTACACTCCAAACACTTAAGTCCATGACGGATTAGCCTCTGTGGGTCTGTGTAGAGAGGCAAGGCTGGCTGAGAGCTCGCAGAAATCCCTACCCCACCTCCTGAAGCAGCACTGGACTTAGGTGGAGGAGAGGACGAGAGGAAAGTCTGAGGAGCTGGAGAGGCTGAAGAGCTTGTAGGAGAAGGTGAAAACATTTGGTCTATGGAAATTGGTTTCATGAGCAGCTGAGAACACTGCATGATAAATCCTTTGCTCTTGTGATCTCGTGCATGTTTAAGCAAGCTACACTTATTAAAAAAAAGGAGCATAGTTGAACACTGAGTGCACATGACTTCAATGTGAACGCTTCGCCTACTATAGTGTTGAGTCAGGCTTTTCTCTAAGGCAAATGAGTCCCCACATTCCAGGCAACAATACCCAGAGGCAGGTAAATTAATACTAGTGTCAGGAGGGGGGCTAAGGTTTGGAGTATATATCGGCACTGGGTTGGCACTGTGTAGCACTTTGTGGAATGCCTCCATGACAACGGGAGCAGCTTTCTTGACTTGGTGCACCAGGGGCACGGACATCTGTGTCACTTGAGGCTGGTTTCGCCTCTGCGCCGACGTCTTCGCTGTAACAGAAGCAGCAACACTGTGGGGGACCAAGTTGAGATTTGCCAAGTGCACAGCTTTGGGAAGAAGGCTGGAGGTGGCCGTGTTGGATGGCTGCTGCCTCTTGACCCCCACTTTTATGGCACCGCTGCCGCAGTTTGGCAGTGGAGATAAGGACACCGTGCAAGTGCTGTTTGCAATATCCATTTTCATACTCTCTGAGTAAGGACTCATTACATTTGACAGCTGGATAGCCACAGCAGCCCCGGTTTTGGATGAATTCCTGCCAGCCTCACCTTCTGTAACTGCACTGGTGTCAGGGGATGGGAAAGATTTGATAAACTCTTCAGCAGATGAGGTTTCTGCAGGTGACTCTTCTGAAGATTTGCCCAACTCATCATTTTCTGGCAAAATTCTAGTTACAGTCCTTTTAATTTCACCGGAAGATGTCTTGATAGTCTTTATTCTAACTTTGGGAATAGCTGGCGGAGAGCCAGCTGCCATGGAAGGAGAGCCTTTCCCACTGCTGTCGCTGCACACACTCCGAGGACTCTCAGGCTGCTTGCCAGCCTTCCTCACCACCTCCAAGGGGCTGCGGGGACTCTTTGGCGACTTGGGCATTTTTGGACTTCCCTTCGTCCCGTCTTTAAAAGGACCAGGTTCCTTGGTAAAATTTGGCTGATCGCTTTTTGGAATACACACAACCTTTTTGGCCTGAAGAGCTACTAAAGCTGCCACACAGGATGACAGCTTGGAATGAGTTGGCTTTAGCCTCTGCCGAGGTGGTATGGATGAAGACATGTTTAACTCGGGCACAGACCCCTTGCCGTCTCCTAAATTGTTGTGAGGGAGGTCTCCAAACACCAAGCCTTCCCCAAGAAAGCTGTTGGTATCTAACAAGTCCTTGCTTGACTCTGCAAACCTCTCCACTGCTCTGTCTTGCTCCCTCCTGCTCATTTCCAGCCTATTCTCTGGCTGGCAGTGGATTTCTGTCTTCTGTTCCTTTTTACAGTACTGATCAAACATGCTTAATTCAGGCTCTGGCACCTTCCTAAGATGATCTAGGACTGAAGCCCCTGTTGGTACATATACTGAAGGTGGTGGAAAATAGGGAGTTTGGGCATGTTTGGGTTTTTCCCCAATACTGTTCTCTTTGAATGTATCCTCCGGTTCAGGGCTGGAAATGGGGCTAAACTGACTAAATGTTGGCAAAGGCTCTGACTTGGACTCATCCAGTTTATCAGAGTAACCTCTTGAGCTGTCACCATTAATAAAAGTTGACTCAAACTTGCCATAACTGTGGACTAAAGCATGAGCCTCAGCTGGCAGATCAGAGCCACGAAACCCATTGTGTAACAGACCAGTTCCAAGGTGATTCCCCTCCTTTTCTGCCTCAAAAGACTCCTGGCGACTCGTGTTCTTCACTATCACACTGACAACAGGTGCATCAGAGGGAGGCAGAGAGTGGGATAAGGACACATTCTCATCGATGCACATTCCCGATGACTTCAGGTGATTCTCACTCTCCTCCCCAGCTGATGGAATGGTCTCCTTGGCATCCAGACTAGTTGGATCAGGGATGTCAAAAGCAGCCAAGAGGTCATCAAAGTCAGGGGTTTTCATGTCCCCCATGATGAAAGCTACAATCAAAAGCATAAAAAATACTTTGTCAATACATTTCCCCCATGGATAAACTTTGTAAGATTCATGTGCATCAACATCTTCTGTGACAAAAATCACAGCTGCCCAAAGCTTGGGATGTGGGCAGAGCTGCTCCTCAGAGGTGCTTCAAGCAGCACAGTGAGAGACAGCAAGCATGCCCTTATCCCAGGATCCCCTAGAACAGAGCTGGTACAAGCATGACCTTTGAAACCACACCCAGCTCACGCAGGGGACATCTTTTCAACCTGCCAGGTGCACCACCAATCCAAAGCCAGCCATCATCATGAGCCTCAACAGAAGGTTCTGAAGTACATTAGCAGAGGGTTGTGGTTTTTTTTGTTTGGGTGGGCTTTTTGTAGAGCTAATAGGCAGCAATTGCTGCTGATTTCTCAATAGATTATCACATTTGAAGAACTCAGTCTTTTCTTGAAGAAGAAAGGCAGGGGCAAACAGGCGGCCCAAGAGACACAGACCTGAAAAGTGAGATGACTCCCTACCCTGATCAATTTAAATAATAGAAGTCTTCAGTAAATATTTCAATACAACAGTTCCAAGGATTATTTGAAACAGGGGCAATCCTTAATTATGATGGGAAGCAAAAACCACCCAAAGACAGAATAAAGAACTCAAAGACAGAATAAAGAACTATATCCAAACTGTAAGATGAAATTGTGTTCCCAGCCAGCACTTTCTTTCTAAGCTCTTCAGAAAGGAAGTGGGGACTTGGAGCACTCAACACAGAAACCTACAACAGCAATAATCAAGCTCTGGTGAGGTACATGAAAATTGACAGTACAATTACTAGAACATTTGTGTTCACTACTGTCAGGGATACTGGATTTACACTGTTAAACCAAAATATTTTCAAGTTGCTACAATACAGAGACTTCACAAACACGTAATGAGTCATTCTCTTAATATATTTTATTTAAGCCCCAAATTTATGTGAACTGGTGCATGTTGAACGTGAGGGAGGGAAAAAAAAACAAAATGTGTCAACAGAACTAGCAGGGCACCAGTTCCTGCTTGGCAAGGAGCATCCACAGGCAAGGTGAGTCCTGCCACACTCGACTGGGGCTGCAACAATGCTGCCAAAACCAGCAGCAAGCCAGGGAGACTGAGGGGGTGGCAGGACTCCAGGACAACGGGGAAGAACTGGGAGCAGAGGTGCAGGCAGAGAGCAGGACCATGGGACAAGGCAGAGAGAAAAGCCAGCTAATGCCTTCCCAAAATGGGCCTGGTTTAAGGCTGCTGCTCTTGTTGACAATTCACTTTAGAAGTCTGTCAAGCATCACATTCAAACCAAGCAAAGCTCAACCCTTCTGGCCAGGCTGCTGGAATGGGGAACAACTCCTGGGCCAGGAGAAATCGCTTGGAGTGGAGCACAGGGACACCGTGGTCTTTAAGCTTTAGCTCAGCCATTCCTCCAGACAAGTCCCAGAGGTGCTGCTTTGGTTAATCTACTGCAAAACACTCTGCAGAGATTTACTTGGCTTAAAAGTGGCTTGCTGTGGCTGAACTTAAACTCATTCTTAAATTAAACCACAAATATGAAGGCCCACAGAGGGCTATGCAATAATTTGCAACCACGTCCCTCAAGGCATCACAGCTGGGCATGAAATCCCTGGAAGCCCACATTATCCACACTCTCCACATCCCCAGCACTTGATAAGGACTTTGGAAACAACACAGATCACTGTAGCTGGCAAAGGCATGGACCTGAAACTTCCCATTCCTTTGGGTGGGAAGAGTTGTAGCAGCTGGGAGAGAGCTAGGCACCACGCAGCTCCCAAAATCTCTGGCACACAAATCCTTCTGCAAGGAAGACACTTCATTCCATAACCTGGCATGACTGAGTTTTTTACAGAGAAAAATGAGCCTGCCACTCACTCTTGACCTTCCCCTTCCTACTGTGGAACACCTCTCTGCATCTGTTTTAAAATGCAAGACAAATCCCATGTATCTGCAGCATCTCAAAATATCCTTTACTTGGATGAAACCTCGCTTTTTCAGAAGGATTTGTGTTCATCTTTGAGTCTTATAAAACACTGCTTTACTGGCTTTGCAATCATGAGGGCACAAATCTCTACCCAAGTATTTCTCCACAGAACTGCATCTTAAACTCGTCATACACAAAGCTACAATTTCTCAGAATAAAGCAAGTTTTGACCCAGATTCTAGAGAATAAGTATCTTATTGACAGAAGTGATTTTTAAATAACATAAATTTAAACTTTTGACTTAACACTGTACACTTCTGATCATAGATAACAAACAAAAAAAAGGATATGTAAAAAATTATGTAAACTAGCCTGTGAGGAAAGCTGAAAATAAAGACCTTTGTCCTTATTCCATCATTCTTGTGCAAAGGACTGAGAACCCAAGCTTGGGATCCAATGAAAACATGGAGGTTGAGACTTGGAAAGCAGTAGAAGAGGTGAAAAAAGGGAGCAAAGGAGAAGGACTTATGGAGTAAAGAGTGTATTCAGTGTGCAAACTCAACCTCACTATAGCACATTTCTGCAGGAATCAGCAAACCTGGAAGGCTCCAAGCATCCAAAGAAGCCCCGGAGAAGGATGTCAAATCCCAGGGCCATGTGCTATGGATAAGCTTCAAAGTCAAGGAGAGGCACCACAGGAGCCACTCACTCCTTACAAACCTTTTGCTAGCAGTGCTATTCCCAGGGACTTCTGGCAACTGGGAGTAAACGCCCTGCAGCCTTCAAACTAGGGAAGAGGTTTGAGATTGCCAGTCAATATCGAAGCACAAAACCCCAGTTACACCAAGGAAATTAATCAGAGAATGGCTTGGGTTGGAAGGGCCCTTGATGACCACCTAGCTCCAATCCCCTGCTGTAGGGGATTATTTATCATGTGCATTGCCATCACTAAATACCGGTAATTCTGCAAAACAACAGCGTACAAGGGAAGACATCTGCCAAGGGCTGCTCGAGCCCGGCTGGTGTCTCCGGGAGGGGATGCAGAGACTGCATGACAGTGGAATCCCATGGGAAGGCAGGGATGGCAGGGAAGCGCGGGGAAGGCAGGGCACGGGGGCCGTGTCAGGGCTGCGGGGGAGGCACGGGGCAGCCGCAGCTGGCCAGGGCTAACCCGGAGGGCGGCTCACGGCAGGCGGGACCGGGGCTGTAACACCCGTGAAAGTTTCATGAGCCCGGCGCGGCTCCCGGTGCGAACGGGGCCGCTGGGCTGGGGACTCGTCCGGCCCGTGGCACTCCCACACACACAGAGACGCGCATCCCCACACACACCGCCCTCATCCCACGCCGTCCCCACCCGAGACAAAGGCCGGCCCGCCGCCCCCCGCGCTGACAGCCCGGCCCGGCCCGGCCCGGCCGCACGTGGGCCGCCCGCCCAACTTAGTTTGTCCCGGCGCCGCCGGGCCGGGCCGGGCCGGGCCGGGCCGCCGCGGGCACCGCAGCCGAGCGGCGCAGGGACCTGAAGAATGGGGAGAGCCGGCGGCCTGCGGGCCGGAAGAGCCGGTGCGGGCGCGCAGGGCTCGGTGCGCCGGCGGCGGGGCCGCCCGCCCTGCCCGCGGGGCGGCAGCACCGCCCGGCCGCGGGGCCGGCGGGAGGGAGGGAGGGAGCGCGGGAGGGCGGAGGGCAGCGGGAGGGGCGGGCCCGGCGCGGCCGGGCCCGGGCGGGCGGGCAGGACTCACCCACGCAGGCAGCTCCTCCGGGCCCACCGGGCCCGCGCGGCCTCACCCCGCACCGGGCACCAACGGCCGCAACATGGCGGCGGCGGCGGCGGGTGGGGCCGGGGGCGGGGCGGGGCGGGCCGGGCTCAGCGGAACCGCCCCCCCTTCCCTTCCCTTCCCTTCCCTTCCCTTCCCTTCCCTTCCCTTCCCTTCCCTTCCCTTCCCTTCCCTTCCCTTCCCTTCCCTTCCCTTCCCCGCTGTCGCTGCCCTCCCTCCGGGAGGCTCCTGGCAGAGGTGCCCACGGGCCCGGCCGCTCCCGCCGCCCCCTCACGCCGCCGAGGCCCCGCGCTCCCGCTGTTCCAAGGTTTCCTCAGCAAAGCCTGCCCCGGGAGCGGCTGCCGCTGCAGTGCCCGCTCCGTGTCTGCAGCTCCTTCCTCGCTGTGTCCCACACCCGCCCTGCTGCGGTTTGCTCGCTGTTACACCGATCTCACATAAAGGCGAGGGCGAAGGTGTGCGGAGCTCCAGGCTGGAGCCTCGCCCCGGTCCCTGGGAAGGCGGCGGAGCCAGTAACCCCTGGAGCCGTTTGCAAACACAGCGACGACACGGAGATGTCTGGGATCTGTCAGCACAGGTTGCAAAGGGCTTCCATCCCTGATGCCTTCTGCGTGGAAAGTACTAGAACGGTAGATTCAGATTAGAGGTTAGGGAGACATTCTTCCCCGTGGGGGTTGTGAGGCCTTCTTGGTTGCCCGGAGCAGCTGTGGCTGCCCCATCCCTGGAAGGGTCCCAGGCCAGGCTGGATGGGGCTTGGAGCAACCTGGGCTAGTGGAAGTGTCCATGGCAGGGTCTGGAAAAGGATGAACTTTAAGGCCCTTGCCATTCTATGGCAAGTTCAGGGGATGAGGAGAGGGTCATGGATATTGTTTGCTCTCCACCCATGTGCAGTTCTGGGCTCCTCAGCACAAGAGAGACATGGACATACTGGAGAGAGTCCAGCGAGGTGCCATGGAGATGATGAAGTGGTTGAAGCCTGTAAGGAAAGGCTGAGACAGTTGGGGCTGTTCATCCTGTGGAACAGCAGAGTTGGGGAGGGCTCATCCAGGTCTGCAAACACCTGCAGGGAGCGTGCAAAGAAGAAGGAGCCAGGTTCTTCCCAGTGGTGCCCAGTGCCAGGAGCAGAGGCCATGGGCACACTCTGATCCACATCAGGAAATAGCTTTTCCCTGTGATGGTAACCAGAGGCTGGCTCAGGTTTCCCGGGGTGGCTGTGGAGTCTCCAACCTTGGAGGTGTTCAAAACCAGCTGGGATTTTCTGAACAGCCAGCATTAGCTGCCCCAGCTCGAGGCTGGACCAGATGACCTCAGGAGTTCTTTTCCAACTTCAAGATTCTGAGATGCTGTGAAGCATTTTGTATCAAGGTGTGGATATGCGCACTCCTATCATAATAAATAAACAGTATTTCTTGAGGTTGTCTTCCTATGAACTGACATTTTAACCATCTACCCCCAGCACCAGGCATACAGCATTGCTCATACTACATTTGTTTCTCATCTAGTTAAATAATTTTTTTTTTCTTTGTCATCATGGGCAAAGAAAGTCTTTTTTCTAGCTGACACATGTAGCATCACATCCTTGATTTCCGAATCAGTGTCATCACTTTTCTTCTTTTGGAGGCGATTGCCAGTTTCCAAAAACGACCAAAAGGACAAAGGGAGTCACAAACAGAAAACATTTTCAAAATTGCAACTGTTACCTCTAATTTTAGCACATATCTATGAAAACCTCTAAATTGTATCTAGAATGAGAGCTGACATTTGTTACACAATTTACTCAGAGCTGTCACAGTCCTGAACAAGTTGTAGCTTGCCGGAAAGCTGTGGTAATTTGACGGATTGTGATAATTAAGAAATGTAATGCCAATGGGAATTTAGCTCCATCCCTCGGATGGCCCAGGAGGAGAGACAGCCCTGGGGTGGCTGGGGTCCCTTCCTCAAGACAGCAGATACACAAAATGCTCTAAGGAGAGTCTCTGTCTTTCAGCATGACCTAAAAACCACCTTCCTCTTCTTATTTATAGTCCAGTGTGGTGATTTGACAAATCTGGAAGCAAAACATCTTCCTCCTCTTTGTTTTTCTTTTAAAATTTAATTTTTTTCCTTTAGGCTTGTTTTGTAAGGGCTGTGGAACCCCCACCCCTGGAAGTATCCAAGGCTGGACAGGTCTTGGAGCACCCTGATCTAGTAGAAGGTGTCCCTGTCCATGACAGGGGTGTGGAATGGGATGAGCTTTAAGGTCCCTTCCAACCCAAACCAGTCTGGGATTCTGTAATTTAATGTGGAAAAGACAAAAGCTGTTGATCTAAGGAGACAAGGTACAGAGCAGCCCTGTGCATTTGGGAGGTGCTGAGGCCTGAGTGGAGAGCAAGACTGGTGGCACCTCAGAGAGGGAAACCCCTGGATGAAATACCCTCAAGCTACATCCAACTACATGTGAGACCTTAACTTTTATTTTTAACCTGTTTGGGGTTGTTGGTGCTTGCTTTTTAGCTGGGGGAAATGGTTCTTCCCAGGTGCCGATGTGTTGAAAAGTGTAAGGAGGCAGGCAAGGACAGTGAGACCCATTTTATTTTTAATAACAAACATTACAAAGCCTTGAGCATTCATGTCTAAGCAACTGTCAGTTTTCACATCAGCGATTCATTTGTTTCTGCCAGACGTCTATGTTGTAGTAAATTACCTTGAGCTGCTTGCAAAACTTGCCTGTTACAAAACTGTAATTAATGTTTCAGAAACTCGGGGGAAGATTTGTTATTGGCAGGGTGAGTATGAATCCCCAGACACAAACATTCCTCTAAGATAACACCGTAGCCCTTGGTGTTACCGACCCACACATGAAAAAAGTGGTGTAACTTAAACCAGGGTAATTAATTACACAGATGTCTTCTGTATGCATTTAAAACCATTTACAGCTACCACTTTGGCTTTTTGGTCTCCCTCACTCCCTGCCCTCTTCATTGCCCCAAACTGTTTTTTTCTTTTTCTTTATTGACACAAATATTGATGAGCTGGTGCATGTCATCACTGAAGATCCCTCTGTACAACCACTGATCCACCACAAACACAGAAAAACCTGCATCTACCCCACATCCATCCTCACCCAGCACAACTTGTAGTGGTTATGATACTCTCTTGCAGTGATGGAGCCCTGACCTTAAATCCCGAGTCAAATCTAAGAGAACAAAGCCATGTATCCCAGTGAGTTTGGGAACGGGAATAAGAACCATAATGTGGCAAAATCCCAATGGAGAATGACTGTTTCATACCCTAACATGCTTCTGAATCCCATTTGTTGGAATTTGGTGTATTCCCAGTTGGAGACATGATAAGATTTCTTGCAGGGAGGTTGCAGTCAAACCCTGCTGAAATGCCAAGGATGCACCTTGCCCACATCAGCTTTTTCTGGTGCAATACCAAACCCATTCTACTACTCGACCAGAAGACCAGGAGAATAACTTCCAGACAGCCAGTTTTCTTCATCTGCAGGCTCCAGAGAGTATAGACATGCTCCAAGGTCTGGGCAAGCAAGGACCCTCTGTGCAATCCTCTGAGCTGACAGCAGAGCCCTGGGCTTTGTGTGGCTGTGCCCGAGAAGAGCTGGCATGAGCAGCTCTGCTGATTTATGAGCACCTGAGGGGCTCCTCATGGCTGCTGAACACCAGTGGGATTCACAGTGACCCCTCTCCTTCTCCAGTTGCCTCTGAGAGAGTCACTCCCACTCTCCAGTCTATGGCAAGAGAGCCTTCTCAAGATCCTCTCTTGGTGAAGCAATGTCTCCTGGTCTGCAGTGTCCATTCCCTCTCCTGATGAAGCAATGTCTCCAGTGGCTGCAGTGTCCATTCCCTCTCCTGATGAAGCAATGTCTCCAGTGGCTGCAGTGTCCATTCCCTCTCCTGATGAAGCAATGTCTCCAGTGGCTGCAGTGTCCATTCCCTCTCCTGATGAAGCAATGTCTCCTGGTCTGCAGTGTCCATTCCCTCTCCTGATGAAGCAATGTCTCCAGTGGCTGCAGTGTCCATTCCCTCTCCTGATGAAGCAATGTCTCCTGGTCTGCAGTGTCCATTCCCTCTCCTGATGAAGCAATGTCTCCTGGTCTGCAGTGTCCTTTCCCTCTCCTGGTGAAGCAATGTCTCCAGTGGCTGCAGTGGCTGGGGAGCACCATGGTTTCCCCATACATTTCCCAGGGTGACAAGGGCTTGAGCTGTTCTTGCCTCTGTGCCTCCACTTGCCCCATGTGATGGCAGTGGGATGGCTCTGTGAACCAGAGAGAACAGATCCAGGCTGGTAAAGCTCTTCAGGGAAGGAATTAAACTTTGAATCATCCCTCATCATAGAATCATGGACTCATTTCGGCTGGAAAGGCCCTCCAAGATCATTGAGTCCTACCATTAATGCAGCACTGCCATGTTCACCACCAAACCATGTCCCCAGGTGCCACATCCATTTATGTTTAAATCCTTCCAGGGGTAGGGACTCCACCTGGGAGTGGAGTCAGTGCCTGAACATCCTTCCAGTGAAGAAAATTTCCTTAATATCCAACCTAAACCTTCTGTAATACAACTTGAAGCCATTTCCTCTCATCATCCTGGGAGCAGAGCCCAAGCCTCACCCAGCTGTCCCCTCCTGTCAGGAGTTGTGCAGAGCCAGAAGGTGCCCCCTGAGCCTCCCTTTCTTCAGGCTGAGCTCCCCTGACGTGCTCCAGGCCCTCAAAACTTTGTCATGAGGGGCCCAGAACTGCTCCCAGGATTCAAGTTCAGCTTACACTTAGTCTAACAAGCGGTTGTGTGGGCAAAAAAAAGACTGAGGTACTTGACTCCCAGGTGGGATCCAGCTGCTGGGGTAGAGGGACCACAGCCCACATTGCTCCTGGAAATTCTCCCAAACTTTGGTAAAAAGTTTAAACAAAAGCTTGAGAAAATTGCAGGAAAAATAATTCCATAAGGGTTCTCTGTCTTAAACTGCCAGTGGCACACTCCAAGCAGTATCAGTACAGTTGTATCTTGAAAAACTTCCCCAAAAAGCTCCAGAAATTGCTTTGCACGCTCACAAAAAGAGGGATGGGACTGGCACAAGGTCAGTACATGGCACAGGTGTAGCTGAGGGGTGAGTGGGATGTTTTTCCCAACAGGAGGAACAGGCAGCCAACATGACCAAGTTTAAGATAAGGTGGGAAAGAAGAGGTCAGTAGATTAAATTCTTCTGCTTCAAATTATCACACAGAGGTAGGAGAGGTATTTATTAGAACATACCAATATGTTTCCAGATGTTAAACAAGGATTAAGGGCAACATAGCCCCAAAACAAGGGGCTAATGTGCAGAAGCTAATTCCACTACTAGAATAAGGATAAAATAGCTCAGAAATGGGGATTTCTGGTGCACAGGCCCCTCCCCTCACCCCCTCAACCTGTGCCACTTCTTCCCTGGCACTTACATATTTAAGTACCCTTCTTCGTGCTTCTGGTTGTTGAGATGACCTCTGGCACTTTCCCAGGTGCTCACAAGGAACCCTGCTGATCCTCCCCGTGGTGTAGTTAAAAGGTCATGGGGGACTGGGAAGCATCTGAGCAATTTAATATGGAGCTGGGTGTGAGTGGGGTGGGTCCAGCCCCAGGCAGGGCAGCACATTCTCAGGCTTTATCCCACAAGCTGTGCTGAGGAGCTGGATTTTAAACTGTTCCCAGTCTGGGGCAGAGGCTTTTCTTCATAACTAGGGACAACAGGATAACTAGAAATCAGAGGACTTTTCTTCTTGCTCTTCAAACCTTCAAGTTTCTAGGAATCCCACAGGTGAGGCAAAAAAATCCTCTGTGTTTGTCTTCCATTTGACTTATTAATGACATACCAAAGGCATACTAATGCATTTGGATCAGGAGCTGGGATCCACCCTGGGGAAATCAGGGCACTCTGCTGCTCTCACTCCCTGGGTAATCCTTCCACCAAGCTCTCAGTCCAGGGAAAAACCAGCACAGTGGAAAATCTGCTAAATTTTCAATTTGGTTTTGATTTTGTTAACACAAATGTCTTGGCTACAACTTTGTGTCTTGCACTGTTTCACACATGAGGGCAGAGCCCCCCATACCTACTGCAGGGGGATAAATGTAGACAAGTCAGTGCAGCTTCAGCCTCCTACATGTCCTGTGCCTCCTGCACCACCTCTGCCTCTACTTATTGCACCTGCACCTCCTCTTCCCCCTGCATTTCCTGTGCCTCCTGCATCTTCTCTCCCTCCTGTGTTGCCTCTCATTCCTGCCTTGCCTTTGACCCCTGTTCACCTTTAGTTCTGCACCCTCTGCCCTGTGGGACAGCCCAAACTGGTACCACACAGGACACAGTTCCATGCCCCTGTGAAAGACCTTCTGGAGACTGGCTGGAATTAATCAGCAGGAATTACTCCCCTGGAGAGGTCACAGCTGTCAGCCACATGTTGTGGGGCTGCAGCTCCTGAGAAGCAGTATTAGATGCAATATCAATTTCCTGAAAGTTAGAGAGTCATAAAATCCCAGAATGGTTTGGGTTGGAAGGACCTTGAAGCTCATTTTGCTCCACCTGCTGTGATGGGCAGGGACACTTTCCACTAGACCAGGTTGCTCCAAGCCCCATCAGTGCACAGGGTATTGTAAGAAGTGCAGGGTTCTGAATACTTTTTGTTCAAACCAAGCTTTGAGAGAAAGGAAAAAAGATAGGAAACTATAAGGGGGTGTGACAAATGGGCTTTTCAGGAATTAAAAAAAAATATAAGATTTGTTAAGAAGAAAATTCTTTTTATGCCTTAAAAACATGACAGACGATGCCGAGAAAGCACTGTAATGGCACAGTCAAAAGTCATCTGAAAATGAAGTTTTCCATTGTGGGCCTCCTTTGACCCCATTAACTGCAGACATTAGAGCATTTCATGTCTTTTTTTTGATCCTGTTAGGCATCCATGGGGCCTCAGCTAAGCTGGGCTGTCACTCAGGACACTGAGCAATGGGCTGTGGTGGCTCTGATGTGTCAGCAAAAGATGTTTAACTGTAGGAGAAACAAATGTCTCTGGCCTTCAAGAAACAATTTTCCAAAGGTTGAACTCGTATTGACTCATGCCAGTGTAGCAGAGAAATGCACTCAGCACTCTCACTGCAGCCTGCCGGGAATCAGCAGCATTTCCTGTGAGGGAAAATAGTGGAGAGGAGCCAGGAATGAATAAGCAGCCTCACTGCATTGTGGATCATAAAACCTCTTCCTATGAAAGGGCTAAGTAGGGCTTGTTAAAGCATTGATGAAGCCAGAGAATAAAATTACAATGAGGTATACAGGAAAATTATCACCTCCAGGTAGGTAAGTAGGTTGAGGTAGGAAGGAAACAGGTAATAAAGGAACTGGCCTCTTTGGGAGGTAGCTTATGTCATCTTCTCCTGGAGCACCTTTCCATGTCACAGAATACCCAGTGAAGAAATCCCTCCTGATATCCAACCTAAACCTCCCCTGCTGCAACTTGAGGCCATTTCCTCTGGTCCTACTGCTGCATGTCACATTCCTCAAGAAGGATGTGCATCTCACCAGGACCTCAGGAAGAGCTTCTGCACTTCTGCCCACGGCACAGAGACCACGTGTGTCTGGGACAGTCTTTTTGTTCCCACCACTGAAGTGGCCTGAAGGAAGCCACTGGAGTTTGCTGGAGGGCTGTGATGTGTTTTTGAATGTCCTGTGGGAGGAGTTGAGCTGGGCTAATGCCAAACCATGGCAATAGATGAGCATTAAACAGGACTTTGTCTCAGGGTCCCATGGCCAGCAGCAAAAACATGGTGAGTGACTCCCCAGTGTGGAACCTAGACCAGATTGACCTTTTGATGCTGTGAAATCCTGCAAGAATTTTTTTAAATTAGTGAAATTTGTTGGCAATGGTACCTACAAGCAACAGTTTTTCTTGTCATCAGAGAAGAAGAGGAAGTGAGAACATGAGAGGGAAAACAACATGGTGGCACTGAGGTCAGTGGAAACAAGGAGGGAGAAGAGGAGCTTCGAGTGTGGGAGCTGAGAATCCTCTGCAGGTCGTGGTAAAGACTGTGTTAAAACAAACTGTCCCCCTGTAATGCATGAAGTCCAAGGGGATGCACAGATCCACTCACAGCCCATGGGAAAAGCGCTCACACCAGAGAGAGTGGATGCCAGAGAAGGCTGTGATCCAGTGGGAAACCCAAATGAAGAGAGAAGGCTTCTGCTGCCAGAGAGAGATAGAGAGAGCTCACAAACTAGAGCAGCCTATCCCTGGGGGACTGCACCCCATGGACGAGTGACCCACACCACAGCAGTTTTGGGAAGGCAGGGACAAGACTCCTGTCCCCGAGCAATCAAAACATCTCAAGTGACAAACTGACCAAAACTCCCATGCTTCATCTCCCTGTGCTGTTGCTGGGAAATAGGAAGGGGCTGGGGGGAAAAAAAAAAAGGTGTTTCAAAAGCTTATTTTACTTCACATTATCCTCCTCTGATTGCTAATAATAAATTTACTTTATACCTTTAAATTTGAACCCATTTTGCCCTTAGAGTGTTTTTTCTCATAGCCTTTATCTCAACTCATCAGCCCTTTGTTAAATTTTTTCCCTCTCATCTGCCCAGCCCTCTGTAACAAGAGAAGATAAGTGAATGATTCTGTGGGTGCCTGGTGTTTGACCAGTGTTAAACCACAACAGAAAGGCATCCATGACCCAAGGAACTCCAGGCCCTGACAACACAGGCATGCAGACCACTTAGAAGGATTGATCTTATGCTTTCAATAAATCCTCTCTTCTGCCCAAAATCTTTCCATTTTTCCTCGCAGCCTGATTGCAATTTTCAGCATGTTTTTTTGTGTTCTCCATTACATCCTGGGTAGAACTGGCCCAAGCCAGTGCAAAGGCTGAAACCTCCAGCTGAGATCTCACTTTTGATGCAAATTAACTTTGGCAATACCATTTCACAAGCCCAATGCTTCATTCAAGGGCTATAGCACAAAAGAGCTGAAGAAGTGTGTGTATCCAGAATTAGGGCCCTGGCACAGGTTGCCCCAAGCCTGGAAGTGTCCAAGGCCAAGCTGGACAGAGCTTGGAGCAACCTGGGATAGTGGAAGTGCCTCTGTCCGTGGCAGGGGTGGAACAAGATGAGCATGAAGGTCCCTTCCAACTAAACCAGTCTGTGATTGTGGTTCACTGAAATTCAAGTGCAGGCTGGGGCTTCTCCCCGCCCACAGTGGAGCTGCAGCCTGGTCTGTGGTTACAGCTGAGGGTCATTCTGCTGCTTCTTGTCATTTTGGCCACCACAGTGACTCCATGGCTTGCAGGAGAGGGAGACTGGGGCAGGCAGTGTCAGGGGGAGCCCAGCAGTGATGCCAGTGTGATGGTCTGTGCAGGTGGGCACCCAGGAGGCTGCAGCACTCAGCAGGCCCAGGAGGGGCTCCAGGGGCTCCACTATGCCAGCAGTGCACTGAGAAAGGCTATCCCCAAACTGGAAAGGCTGTGCTAGTGATTAAATTGCAGATTTTCCCTCATTAACACAGATGCCAGAGAGATGTTTTTAAAAGGATGTGAGAAACTCAACAGCTGTTGAATTTGCACAGCCAACATGCATGAAAAAGCCCCATGGCAGGAGAACACAGTTCTCCCAGAGGAGCTGCTCTGCTCTGCTCTGCCCTCCCAGGCATGACCCTCCAGGGACACCTGCAAAATAACTTCAAAAAAGAGAATTATAATTTTCAGTAATGCAATGTGCCATTTGTATCTCCACCAGACATGAGAGATGCACCACCTTCTCTGCCTCTGCTCTTGCCCAAATGCTTTTGTATTCCACAGGCAGTGACAGCCACCTTCTCCTTCCAGCTGTGAAAGATGCAAACCTGCTGGCTCAGCTAACCTGCCCTCTGCTCTCCAGGAACAATTTCTTCTTCCTCTCCAATTACTCCATCTATTAACACAATAAAACTAGGCTCAGAAGGGTTTTTCCTTGTGAGAGTGGTGAGGCCCTGGCACAGGTTGCCCAAAGTCGTGGCTGTCCCATCCCTGGAAGTGCCCAAGGCCCAGTTAGATGAGCCATAGGTGGAGTTCCCTGCTGAGAACCAATTCTTTGGTGATGTTTCCCTTGCTAGAAATGATGACAGGCTGCCTTGGGCTGCACTGGTGCTCTGCTTTGCTCTGGAAAGCAGGGAGGTTATCAGGCCACCACAAGCTCCCTGCATAACATTGGAGCTGTTTGGACCACAAGGTTTAGCAAAAAAAAAAAAAAAAAAAAAAAAAAAAAAAAAAATTCCAAACCTGGGGAAAAGACCAGTAACAGCAAAAAAAGGAGAGGAAATCATGGGCTTGGGAGGTCCTTCCCAGAGGACAGAGTGAGTGGGACATTATTTCTGTATTTCTTTGTATCATGAATGGTTTCTTACCCAGAAATTCACTGCTGCACAGAGTGTAGCAAAGTCCCTCTGCACTGGAGGCTGCAAAAGGGCTGTGCCACACTCTGAGCTCCTCCCTGAGCAGCCTGGCACAGGCCCACAGGCAGGGAAGGACATGAGCAGTGCCCCAGGGGTGCAAGCACTGCTGCACACACAGCTCAGGAGCTTGTTGGACCTGTGGATGCAGCTCCTGACCTGCAAAATACACAAAGGCATCTAAACAAGCACATCAAACCCTTGCCAGACTCCCAGAGTGCTCCAACACCCCAGCTCTCCTCCAAACCTCTAAAGTCACAGGCACATTTACATTCCTCAGGAAGTTTCCACAAAAAAGCAGTCCAAGGACTTCCCAGAGGATCACCTGAAAAGATGCAGAAGCATCAAGTACCTGAAGGTAAAAGCAGTCATTAAAAAGGCATAAACAAAGGGCATCATGATTGTTTTGCCACGTCTCCAGACTTGAAAGGAGGCTGAAATAACCTTTATATAATCCCATTAGCATTTTCCAGTGAATACAAGGCATTTTAGGAGGCTGAACAATATCTTTTCTTATCATCCATAAAGGTTAGAGGTATTTATCTGATTTAATATTTTATAATTTAATATTAAGTGACACAGAAGAATAACGCAGGCAGGCCAAGAGGTGGCTGCAGTGACACAGCAGAAGCCACCCTCTGCTCTTCCAGCAATGCCCAATGGCCTGGGCATGAGCCAGGTTTGGGAACAACATCCCTTGACCATCAGCTCTTCAGAAAAGCGGATTTTGTGTTGTGCCCTGCTGTGGTGAGGGCCCCAGCTGCCAAGGTCAGCTCCCCCACACTTACAACACTGCCACCTGACCCTATTTCAGTGTCACATTTGCAGGAGCTGGTGCTCTACCATCACATTCCAGGGGATGAAACATTTTATAGAATCATAGGATCATGGAATTATTAAGGTTGGAGAAGCCCTCTAAGATCATTGAGTCCAGCTGCCAGGTTCACCACTAAACCATGTCCCCAAGTGCCACATCCACGTTTTTTTGAACACTTCCAGGGATGGTGACGCCACCACTGCCCTGGGCAACCTGCACCAATGCCTGATCACTTTTTCTGTGAAGAACTTTTCCCCAAAACCCAATCTAAAGGTCCCCTGCTACAACTTGAGTCATTTTCCTCTCATCCTATCCCTTGTTCCATGAGAGCAGTGCTCAATCCCCACCTGGCTGCACCCTCCTGGCTGGGGGTCCACAAGCAGCTCCCCTCTGAGCCTCCTTTCCTCTGGGCTGAGCCCCCCAGCAGCTCCAGACCCTTTCCCAGCTCTGGACACACTCCAGCCCCTCCATGTCTGCCTTGGAGTGAGGCTCTCTTGCAGTGCCTGCATCTCCAGCCTGCCTGTCCTCTGTGCTTTCCCTTCTCAGGAACACAGCCTTGACCAAACTGCTGCATCCTCCATGGAGGGAAGGAGTGAGAGAAGAGGGAAAGTGCAGGGGTTTGGTCTCAAAAACAGGTTCCAGTTCCCAGCAGGACCCAAGGCAGGCAGTGCTGATGTGGTCAGGCACCAATGCTCTCCATAATGGTGACTTTGAAGCTGGAGGAGCAGCAGGTCAGGACCAGCACCCCTCTCTGGGACCCCAAACTGCCCATCTCACATGGGGCAGCTGGGGACATGGGACCCCATTTCTCCAGCCATGCAGTCCTTGAGTAAGTATTGCCTATTTTTCATCTCTGGTAGGGAATGGAAATGAGGAGGTTATTCTTTGCTGCAACATTCTGGAAAGTCAGAGCTGAAATCTCTCACTTTTCTCTTCCATCTGTTTATTTTTACCACTTAATAACACGTCTGTCTCGTCAACTATTCCTGACACCGTGGCAAGAAAATCCAACTCAGTGAAGACAGATTTATCAAAGAGACATTAGTTCTTCCTCACTGTGTGACACCACGTCAGCTCTTCTCCTGCACATGAAGTCTGGTCTGTAATTTCAAAGTGTGTCTTCTATCCCTTTGAGGGGGTGATATGACCAATATATTTGAAATTGTTGCTTGTTATGTGAAAGGTTATCCAAACTGTGAAGATAAGAAGCAATTTCAAGTGCTTCAAGGAGCCTCCTTTTTTTGATGTGTTTTTCTCTTCAGTGCCACATGATGTTACAGACCTAATTTCAAGAGATTAGTAACAATTGCAAAACAGTAACTGAAATAATCTGTGATAGAGGACAGAACTCTGGGAAGGCATGAAAAGTCTGTGCTATCAATAATTTCTCACCATTAATAAGAAAATCGTGGTCTGCAAGCTTCACAGTGACACCAGACCTGCTCCTGCTTCCCCAGGAGGTGCCCAGTCTCTGCAGAGCTGCCTGAATGAAGGTCAGCAGTGTGAATCTCCTCATGAGTCATCTCAGGTTTATCACCTTGACAGTGGATGGCTTCACTTACTCACCCCTTTTGTTTCAAACTGTGCTCCTGGTTTCATTCCTGAACCATCCACCTGATAGGGAGGCCTGAAAGAACTGAATCTGAACAATCTGACATTTTCAAATAAACTCTTTTACCACTTTTTCCTTATTTTCTTGCCCTGCCACGAGTTTTGTTCTATAAGTTTTGAATCCAGCTAAGCTGAACCAAGGTTCTTGTTTGCTTTTTGGATGGGGAGCAGGGACATTTCACTGAAACAGTCTTGAAACTCCCAGTTTGGTGCTCAGAATCCCTCAGACCACCTGTATTCTTCTGGGCATATTCTGTGGCACAACCAAAGCGTTGGTTGGGAGGGACATAATCCAAATTTCTGTTGGAAGCAGGACAGTTGCCAGCACTGGGGGAGGAGAGCAGAGCTGTGGGTGTCTCCATGTGCAAAACATGATGGATAAAGGCTGTCTGTGACACACTGGCTGCGAGAGCAGCACCTGGGTTTAAAGGTTCCCTCCTCACTAGAGCTGAGCCTGTCTCTCCCATTTTTGCCTTGTGCATGGTCCTGCTGTGCTCAGAGGAAGCTGATTCCCAGTACCTGGTGCTCCAGAAGTGATCCTCAGCTAATGAAAGCAACCCTCAGCATTTCAGAAAACAGGTGATTCCCACATCCCATCAGTTCACAAGATCATCCTCTTCACTCCTGTCCACATGAAAGGCAGCATTAACTTCTAGAGAACACAACCTGTCCTTTGGGAAACTCCTTCCTTCCTGGGAGTGAATGGCTCCTGAATGCCTTCAGGATCTCTCCTGCCTGTATGAGAAGCTACTTCCAAAAACTAGGGAAAGAAGACCAAAATCATGTTGTTGAATCTTGGATTTCCCTGCATGTCCCTCTACACATTTTAATACACTGCAAGCACATTCCATCAACAGCACTCTGCCCCTAATGTGGGGTAGGAAATGATCTGGCAGGTTCTGTACATCATGGAAAACCTCTTATTGCAGAACCTACCAGCTTCTGAAGAGTAAATTCAGATTTACTCTGAGGAAGAAGGATTTGTTCCAAAAAGATGGAAAGAGTTAAGTGAGCTGGTAAATGAAATTACTCAACATTGCCCCGTACTGATTTTTCCCCCCAAGAAATGCCTCCTGAAATGAAGGACCTGTCTTGTGTTTCTTTCTTTGGTTGAGGCTGGAGTGTGGCTGATAGGAGACAAATCCACCTTTTTCCTTCCTTTGATGACAAAAATGCCAACTGAAAAGAAACCTTCAGGAATCTGCTGCCAGCAGAAGGGAGCCAGGCTGGGGTGGATCTGCCATGCACGTGTAACACAGCTCTTGACTGCACCTGGGCCCAGGATTTTCCAGTAACAGACTGAAATGTCCAAGATTCCCTGATTTCTCTGATTTTCACTGCCTTGTTTTCTCAATCCTTTTGGGTACACTTGCCTTGTTTTGTCAGGAACTGCCAAACCTCAGCAAATAAGCAGAAAACTGCATCCCAAATGAATTCTGTAGCAGAACATCATATCAGGCTGTTGTCCAAGGTCCTTCCCTTCAACACATCTGCATTAGCAGAGCAGAAAAGAAGGGCATCTCTCTAAAAATAAAATTATTGAATATTTAGGTGCTGCTATTTTCATCATACATTGTTTTAAAGCTTCAGTTCACTTGGTGCTTTTTTAAGACTTGGGGGAAGGAAAGCACCTGTATTACCTACAAAAATGGTTCTGTTTGTAGCCCCTGGGCACAGACTGGCCCAGAAACAGAGGAAGTTGAGGGCAGTGGCTATGGAAGGTAAAGAGGCAGAAAGGGGAGGAAAACTGGAGCTGATGTCTTGATCCTGCTTTGTTTGCTGCTGCCTGAGCCCTCCTCCCTTCCCACCCTTCCAGCTGGCCCTGGAGCCCAAGGTGCAGATCAGAAGGACACGTGGTAGTCTTGAGATGCCTTGTTTGTCCTGGATGCTGGGAGATGGAAACACAGATTTCCAGGAAAATTTACTGGCACTAAACAGATTTACCATTGTGAGGGAGTTTGGATTTCACATGTGAAGGTGGGGATGAAGGATCCATAGCTCCATCCCCCCCTGCAATGACTCCAGCTGAGGCCCAGGACACAAAGTCCACCTTTGTTCCAGACATGACAAACCATGATGAACCACCATGGGAATGTGGTGGTTCCCCTGGGCCTGGCTGCAGGGTGTCCTTGGAGGAGCAGAACTGATGACAGGGACAAGGGCTGTGGGTGGCACCAAGGCAGGAGACCACCCAAGAGCCACACTTACAAAGCAGATGAACAAATCACAGCGAATGAGGACTGGTTTCTTATCTACACTTTTCACCTGACATCACTTCTTCCTATCTAGTCACTTGATCTGCCTTCTAAATCCAAACTTCAGTATTTTTAGTTACCTAAAAAAAGAAACAATGCTCACCCAGAAGAGCCTAGAAGCTCAGGCTGGAAGCATGAAACCCCAGCAGATCAATATTAAGTTACATCCTGGCAATTAGGGGGAAAATAAACAGAGTTAACTCAGAGCCATGTGAAGCTTTGTGCATTAAAAACACCAATAGTGTTTTATTCAGAAAAAAATAAACAGCCTTGCTTCGAATGAGATAAACATTCACGTTGGATGACACCTGGCATGATAACGTGAGCCAGGAACAAGCTGTGCCTCAGTGCCTCAACAGCACAGGAGGGTGTGAATAATCCTCAGAGGCAAGAGAGCCCCAGCTCCTCCCAAATGCCTGCTGACCTGTCCTCAGTGGTTGCTGCTGTTGAGCTGATCTTTGGCTCATCCTGAAATTTATTATTTTCTGGTTTAGCTTCTCTATCAGCCCATGTTATTTAAACTACATCCTCTGAATTTTTTATTTTTTTGAGCTTTAGATTTCTTTTTTCTAGGAGACTTTCTAGTCCACAGCCAGCTGGGGCCCCTCTTCTTTCCCTTGGCTCTACTCACTGTGAGAAGAATAAAAACCTCCTCTGTTCTCTTTGGACAGGTTTCCAGCTTCCAGAATGGTTTATCTGGAAGCAACATTTCAGATTTTTCTATGCTGCAACTGGCACCACAGACAGGGATGTATCTTCACTGCTGAAGGAGAGCAAAACAAAGTTCTGCCTCCGACCCTTTTTTAAAGCTACACAGAGCTCAGGCATTCTCCCCACCCCACTGCCCTTGACCTCTCAAGAAGTTCTGCCCTCCAACCTCTTTCTTCCCCAGGACAGAAGGGATCTCCAGTGGTCTCTTGTCCAGCCCTCAGCCGGCTTGGATCAGGTCACTGGCACCTTCTGCAGCCCAAAGTGAACTTTCCTCCAAGGATGGAGACCCCACACTTCCCTAGGGTCACTGGCTGCTACTGAGCAATCAAACATTTATCAGGGAAGCAATCAGGGAGGGGTCTGTGCCCACCCAGGCTGTCCTTTGGGCTCTGCTCACCTGTGGCTCTCCCTGGACAGCTGGTTCTCCATCTAGTGCTTCAGGCTGCCCACAGCACAGACAGGCACACAGACAGAGCAATCTGCACTAATAATAATGTTTTTGAAGTTATCCTTTCTCACTCCTGTAGGATATCTGCACCTGAGAAGAACTGGGGACTGCAGAGGGCTGAACCCCCTCCAATGCCCCTGTACCACGCTGGAAGGGGCAGGTGTCAGTGCACCTGCCTGGACACTATTCCTGGCCCAGTGCAACACCAGCCTCCAATGTAAACACACACTGGATGGAACATCTGACCCTCCTTTTCCTGGCAAGCTACTGCCTCCTCCCCACCCCCGTTATAAATACATGCTTCAGAAATACATAAAAGCATAATTTAACACCTGCTTTGACACAGGCATGGCAAGGAAACCACACTGGGACCCCGTGGAGAGCCCACATGTTTCACCTGCTCCCTCAGTGCAGCTCTGTGTCCCTTGCACGGGCTGGGGAGATCCAGCAGTCACGGCTGGGATTGGAGCCAGAGGGGTCTGTAGTGTTCGTGGGCTTCTCAATGCAGCAACTTTTGTTTCCAGGCAGAAAACATCAGCCTGAGCCCTTGCCTTGCAGCAACACCATTTCTTCCTGGCAGTGTTATGACTGGAGGGTGGCCGTGTCCCCTGCCAGACACCACAATGACTCCTTGCTGATCCCAACGCTCCCACGGGACAGGGAACATTCCCAGTGGGAACTGAGGCCCTGCACGCCACAGCGCACAGACAGGAGAAACCTTTCCAAAAAAGCAGCCTTGGCCTCATTCAGGCAGGGCTGTGCCAAGGCTGGGAAGCAGCTGGTGGATCCTGACAGATTTAGCACTCCAGCTGAGGCCTGGATTGAGAGCAGCTCCGCGGGCGAGGCTCAGGGCCTGTCCCGGCCCGGGCCCGCCCGGGGCAGCGCCGAGCAGAGCTGGCCCAGCTCGCTCTCATCGTTCTCCTCGGGCTCGCTGCTGGGCAGGCTGTGGCCTGTGCTCAGGGAGCCCTGGCCCTTGGGCTCAGTGCTCAGCCCCGGGGCACGCTGTGGGCACACGCTGCCTGTGTGGGCAGGGGCTGGCTGCGAGCCCTTCCCCTGGCTGAACAGCTGCCTCAGCAGGGATTTCTGCAGGGTCGTCTGCAGGCTCTCACAAGTCCTCTGGTTTGTGCTTGGCTGGGTGTAATGCAGATCCAGCTGCAGGACCACATCTGTCTGGAAGGGGAGAACAAAGAACACCCAGTGAATGGGGGGGTTAGATTGGAAGCAGAGCTCTCCTGGTACTGCTGCCAGGGAGGAGCCTTGGCTGGCTGCTGTGCAGGCTCACAGCCCCATGCTGTGGCACGATGGAGCAACACTGCTGCCAGAGAAAATGGGCTGTACTTACTCATATAACTCACTGTGCCTGCAGGCCTCAGCCACGGATTTTGGCTTTCAGGACCTCTCCTGAAATCAGGCCATGTGGGATCCCATCAGCTCCACCAGGGAAGTGCCAGTGCCAGCATCACCTCTGGGGTGGGGGCACGGGGGAGCAGGAGCAGCTGCACCATGGCCAAAACCATGCACATGGGAGAAGAAAGCATGAACCACTCACAGTGTTCAAGGCCAGGCTGGATGGGGCTGGAGCACCCTGATCTAGTGGAAGGCATCCCTACTTGATGAGGTTTAAGGTCACTTCCAGCCCAAATCATTCTGGGATTCTATGAACTAAAACACACCTCACACTGTAAAAGCCAACAGTTTTAACCAGCAGTGCTCTACAGGGACCTACTCACAGCCTAGCACTATTTAAAATTTTATTAAAATTTTAAAGAAGAAATAAGAGAATAACCACATTTGTGGCAGTCAAACCCCTGAAAACAGACCCCCAGTACAGCACTGTGCCTGAAACACCTGTAAAGAGCAGGGAGAGGTATAATGGAACAAGAAAATTCTGGCAGGCAATACCTGGTCCAGGTCTCCTGTCTGCACTTAAAACCAAAGCAGAAAAACAGGGAAAGGTTCAGAAAAGAGCTCCAGGAACAAGCAAGGACTGAAAGCACTGCCATATGCTGGAGCACATCATGTACAGAGCAAGCAGAACTGGCTGCAGGCAGATCCAGGCAGCAGCCTGAGAGCAGCACTTGGTGTAAGATCCACTGGCTGTGTGTTAGGGGAGGAAGGAAAATCCAAGAATAAACAAGGTACATACTGCTGTGTGAGGTGAGACAAGCCAGGGGGGAAGCAATTCTGCTTCTCTCATGGTCTTTAAATAGTTTGAGGGTGTCTTGAAGTGAGCCAAAGAGGCACAGCTTGGATCAGGCTTGGCAGTGTTACTCTGATGACTGGAGATCCTGGCCAGCCCATGAACTCATCTCTCAGGCAAGCACACAGCCCAGTGAGACATTCCTCCACCTGAAATAACTGGGCAGCTCTGACCTCCCCGTGGCTGATGGGGCAGGGAGCAGCCTCCTGGCCAGGCAGCAGAGAAAAATAGAACAATCCATGACCAGTGATGCCCCTCTGCTCTCAGCAGAGGCTGCTGTGGGTCAGCTTTGATACACAAAAGCAAAGAGCATCCACAGCTGGGTTCTGCAGCCTGATTGTAAATCAGAAAGATTTTGCTGAGATGGAAAAGGTGAGGTGAAAGGACAGTGCTCTCCTGTGAAAACATGCTGGGAGAGCTGGGTGTGCCCAGCCTGGAGAGGAGAAGGCTCCAATGAGACCTTAGAGCCCCTTCCAGTGCCTGAAGGGGCTCCAGGAGCGCTGGAGAGGGACTGGGGACAAGGGGGAATGGCTTCCCACTGCCAGAGGGCAGGGTTAGATGGAATATTGGGAAAGAATTCTTCCCTGTGAGGCCCTGGCACAGGCTGCCCAGAGAATCTGTGGTTGCTCCATCCCTGAAAGTGTCCCAGACCAGGTTGAACAGGGCTTGGAGCAACCTAGGATAGTGGAAGGTGTCCCTGCCTATGGATAGGGGTGGAACAAGATGATTTTTAAGGTCCCCCTCTAACCTAAACCAATCTGTGATTCTCTAAAAGAGGGCAGCTTTTGTGCCATGAAGATAAACCAGCTCCCCTTTGGTCTGGATGTGACACTGACACATGGTCAGAGAGGCAGATCCAGCTCCAGCCATGCAGATGGGGACACCAGTTCCATGAGGGTGCAGAACTGGGGAAATTTGCACCTGGCTGCTCTCTACCTGAATTCTCTGCAGAGCACAGAGCTGGAAGACACAGTCCAGCTCCTCCCTCTTGTACACGGAGGCCAGCAGAGTCTCCACATGGTCCAGGCAGCTCTCCCTCTGGATGGCCACATCATCTGTCTCCTGCATCAGGAAAACAAGAGGAAACGCAAGGAAAATTCAGCATCAGCACAAAAAATTGAGGCACAACTGCCCATCAAACATGTGCTCAGGGCTTTGATTAACAATTGCCTGGTGGAAATGCTGTGTATCCTAACGGAAGTACTACAGAAAGCTACAGGAATGCAGAGGTTTGGCACACTTATATGCAATGAGAAGACCAGGAGTGTCTCAGCATATGTTACAGGTGAGACAGCCATGACACACAGAGTATCACCATACATGACCAGAAAGCTTCACCCCATACAGAGTAACCCCACAGCACTTCAGGAAGCTGCAATCACCTACCCTTGCTCTTTAGCCCAGCCTTTTATCCCCTTCATGCTCATGCCCTGCCCCTGTGTGCCCTGTGCTCCCTTTGGAGGTTGCTCAGTGCCCCTGGGCACTCCGTGGCTCACTGCTGCCAGTGCTGCTCACAGCTCCAGCCCATTCCCAATTACCACAAACTCTGTGCCTACACCTGAGCACATCTTACTGTGAAAAAGGGGGTCCAGGGGGATTTGCAGGAGAGCAGGGAGCAGCACCAGCTGGTGTCACAGCCACCGTAGGGCCAGCAGTGTCATGGAGGAAGCAAGTTTTCCAAAGGCACAGCTGGCAGCTCTGAGTTGTGCTGAGTGATGATTTAGCCCCCCACCATCTACAGAACAGCCAATTCTTGCTGAGTTGCTCAAATTTAACCAAAACATCACCATGTCTGTGAGATCCTCCTCAGTACCAACTGAGCCACTAACAATACCCCAGGAAGAGACAAGGGAATAAAGGCCTTATGAAACCACACATCATGGAATAACCCGAGTTGGAAGAAACCCACAATGCTCATCGAGTTCAACTTCTGGCCCTGCACAGACACCCCAACAATTCCACCCTGTGCCTGAGAGCATTGTCCAAGTGCTCCTGGAGCTCTGGCAGCCTTGGGGCTGTGACCAAGCCCTTCTTGCCTTGGACTTGAGCCCTCCAGACTGGGTGACAGACCACAGTCTACCACCCCTTCCAGAAGGCCTCCCTCTGCCAGCTAGCCCTGGCAACCCTCCCAGTGTGATCCCTATCAGGTGAAGGAGGCTGTTGGGATACTTAGGGAGGTAGAAGTTGGAGAAGCCCTGGCAGCTCTTCCTGGCCCTCCCTGAACTGCTGCCTGCAAGCAGCCAAAGCCATTTGGTTCTGGCCAGGAGAGTATGAGGAAAAATATTGGATTCCAAATGCTGGCTGGGATCTGCAGGCATCAGGATCACCCCTGCATGCAAGGCTGGTGGAACAGGAGGTCACTGGAGGCTGAAGAAACACCATTTATCTCTGTGCAAGAGAAAGCCAAATCCATCTCCACACTTGGCAGCTCATTACAGGAAAGATAAACTGGAGGGAGCTTGGGGAAGATCAGGCCAGTGAGTGGAGAGCAAAGAGGCAGGAAGCAGATCAGGCTGCTGCTGACACAGGGCTTTGGCAGCACGGCTGCACAAAGGAGGGTGTAGCCCTGCTGTGTCCAGCAGCTCCATCCTCCAGCACGTGCTCTGACCTGCAGAGCTGCTCCAGCCCTGGGTCCCAGCACAGGGAGGACGTGGAGCTGCTGGAGAGAGTCCAGAGGAGGCCATGGAGATGCTCTGAGGGTGGAGCCAGGCTGGGAGAGCTGGGGGTGCTCACCTGGAGAGGAGAAGGCTCCAAGGAGATTCTGGGGTCCCTTCCAGTGCTTAAAGGGGCTCCAGGAGAACTGGAGAGGGACTTTGGACAAGAGTCTGGAGTGACAGGACAAGAGGAGAATGGCTTCCCACTGCAGGGGCAGGGTTAGCTTAGAGATAAGGGAGAATGTCATCTCCACTGTGGAACTTCCTGCCCACAATTCAAACCATGACTTACTTCCATGTTGGAAACAACTTTTTGTAAATTTCAAGGCCCGGTAAAATCAACGTTTTTGCTTTTCTTGCCTCAACTACAATTGCCTTGCTCCTTCCTTTCATTACTTTGTCTGTGTTTTAGTTGGCACACTTTTTTTCCATGAGGCACAGACCCAAAACTGGACCCAGCATTCCAGCAACAGCCAGGAGAGCCACTCAGGATCTCACACAAATCTCAGAGCTCTAGTTTGCAACCTTGCCATGGTTTTGTGCCCCGTTTTTGTGGCCTCAGCTGTTTTGGGCTCTGACCAGAACTGGTTCTCCACTCACTGCCCATCCCATGCTGATGATACTTTTTATTCTTGCTCACATGCAGGAACTTGCATCTGCTGAATAACAGCCTTGGCCTCAAACTGTACCTTCAGTTATCCAAATCCTTCAAAAATCTGCTTTGTAGCACCTTGCAGAGACACCTGGTGTTATGGGATCTGTGTATTTAATATGCACATCAGTGAAAATAAAAACCAATCCCACAGCCCTGATTTTTCAAAAAGCCCAAACATACTCAACCACCCTCCAAGGAGAGTTTTCTCTTAGTTTTAAGTGGAATTTCCTGTGTGTGCCCATGGACTCAGGTTCTGGCACTGGGCACTGCTGGGAAGAACCTGGCTCCTTCCTCTTTGCACCCTCCCTGCAGGTGTTTGCAAACCTGGATGAGCTCTTCCTGAGCCTGTCCTTCCACAGGATGAACAGTCCCAGCTCTCCCAGCTTTTCCTCACTAGAGGGAGCCCAGTGTCCCCCGTGGGCATCTCAGGGATCCCACAGCAGGGTGGTGGCTGCTGGGATGTCTGAGGTGGGGTAGGTGACAGGCATGGAAGGACATGCTGCTGCCCCTGCAGACAGCACTGGAGCTCACTGGGAGCCAGCTCCACCATGCACGAGGACAAGAAGAGGGATCTGGCTGTACTGGAGTCCCTTGTTGTCCCCCTGATCCCTCTTGAGACAGCTCCAGAGGCAGGAGCAGGCAGATGGGTCCCCCTTCTCCCCAGTCACTGATGTGGGGCAAAGCACACAAACACATGCTCACATACACAGACACGATTTTCATGCATGATGCTCACAAGGGGAAATGATGCTGCAGCTTAGGAATGGGCAGGATCAGGCTCCAAACCTCCTGGATACACCACGCTGCACCAGTGACCCCAGTGTGCTGAGGAGCAGTGTCCCTCCACGAGAAACAAGGGCCAAAAAATCCACCACAAATGAGCTATGCTTCAAGAGGACTACAGAAAACAAGGGAGATAGTTACAGGAAGGAGCAGCAAATTAAATCTGTACAAGTGGCATGGAGACCATCAGTAAAGCCCACACATGGTCTGGGAGGAAAGGTTTGAGAAAGGGTTCAAGAAAGCTGGTGCAGCTCAGCTGGGAAGGAGTATATTATTGCATTAAGATATATTAGCACAGCAGGCTAAAGAAGTCAAAAAGCCAGACCTACTTTCTAACACAGAAAACAGAATAGCTCTTGGCCTCAATCAGATTAAACGCAATAATTTAATCAGGCAGGCCAGAAATCAATCTGAGGGATAACTGGTTAAAGGCATCCAACTGCTGCCAAATCTTTTTTTTGTGATGCATGAGGAGCAAGGCAGGGAATCCACTGAGATGTGGAAGGAGCCTCAAAGAGGTGCACGCAGAGGAGGGGATCCTTTCTCACCTGGGACCAGCCACTCCTCAGGACTCAGCCCAACCACCCTCCCCACCTCAGCCCCGGGGAAAGCAGCCCAGCAAGGGGACAGGCAGAGCACTCACAGCGAGCTGGCGGAGCAGGAGCTGGGGCTCAGTGACGTGGGCCAGGGGTGGCTGTGGCTTGGCACACACGAACATCAGGTTGGAGAAGAGGCGCAGGAAGCGCAGCTCCACCCGCGCCCCGCACGGGAACGTCACCGTTCTGCTCGGCAGCTCTGCAAGGGAAACCCCCGCACCATCAGCTCCTCTGAGGCTTCTGTCAACACCTCCCTGCACAGCAGCGTCCCTGAGAGCCACAGGCACCCCCAGCTGCCTGCGTGGCTCACCTTGGCTGTGTCCCCAGTGCTCAGCGGCCGCTCCCGAGGGACAGATGGGGTCCGTCAGGGACCGGGCTTCCTTCAGAGTGTGCCTGATCTCCATCACCTGCTTCCCAGTGACCAGGGGATCACGGCCAATGTCTGCGGGAAAGAGTGGGAAGCACAAGGATCACTCCAGGCTCCTTACTGATCTCCCTGCCTTTCAGGCCCTGCATGAATGTCTCCATGCTGCTCGGAGGCCACTGAAAGCTCCCCTGGGGAACAGCCTGTGGTTTGGAGCTTAGGGAGGAACAGAGGGCAGGATGGGATGGGATGGGATGGGATGGGATGGGATGGGATGGGATGGGATGGGATGGGATGGGATGGGATGGGATGGGATGGGATGGGATGCGATGGGATGCGATGGGGCAATGTGGA
The DNA here is from genome assembly GCF_036417665.1 of Passer domesticus. NCBI lineage: Eukaryota > Metazoa > Chordata > Aves > Passeriformes > Passeridae > Passer > Passer domesticus. The sequence continues at coordinate 3,825,499 of NC_087487.1, forward strand.
GCCACTGCTGTCTCTCTTCTCACCCCTGCCACCGAAACAAGTGTTTTCGAGCTTCTCTTACCTTCTAACACATCCTCCAGCATGTGTGTAACCTTCTTCTCTTGCAGAATATGTTTCTTCAGGTATTTCATGAAGATCCCAGAGCTGAACTCCCCATCCTGCAATTCATAGGCTTCTGCATCTTCACTCCTGCAAGAGTAAGGGTATTTCTTCAGAGTCCCTGCAGTTCTGCCTTGGGCAGGAAGTCCAAGGTCAGTCTGGGGTGGCCAAGTCCATCCAGACTCTATTGGCTGGGTCAGAGTGAGCTGCTCAAAAAGTGCTTTGGTTGTGCCCCAGAGAGGATGGGCAGGCCACAGGACAGGAAAAAGCAGTGGAAGGGAATGGGACAGGACAGCACAGTCTCCTTTGCCAGCCCGGGCAGGTGACAAAGATGAAAAGCCAGTGGAACTGTCACTGGACCAGTAAATAATGCCCAGCATCTCAGGAGGCTTTGGGTGAGCTGCTCATGGCACATCCACCTGGGGAACCAGGCTGAAGATCAGGTGACAGGAGCTGGTGTCACCTTCACACACAACTTTCAACTGAAGCACAGGCTGCTGGCAGCAGGAAGGACAGAAGTGCCTGAAGAGCACACCTAGCAGATGGAGGGTGAGACCAGAGGGAAGGTGAAAGCCTCTCCAGCCTCTGTGCATGACAGGATGAGAGGAGACAGGGCTGTGCCAGAGTCTGGTGCTGTGGGAGGCTGTGGGAATGAAGTCACTCACGTGGAATAGCCATAGACAGTGTTTCCCCAGGGCTCCAGGGGCTGCACCTGGGACAAGGCACGTCCTGGGTTGTACCTGGACAGGAGGCAAAGGCACAAGTCAGTGCTGAGGACACCTGTCAGCATCAAATGTCAAGGACATGTGTCAGGGGACAAATCCCACACATTCCTCACGTCCATCTCTCAGGGGTGGCAGCTCAACTGTCTTTGCTGGGAGTCTGGAACACCCCACAGGGCCCTTCCAGACCATGCCCACACCTTTGCCTTAGGGAACCAAACAGGCTATGGGTGATACACCCCCAGATCTCCCTGAGAGATGGGGTCAGGACACACACACAAGTCTCAAAGCCCAGAACTGTTCCTGGCACTTTGGTCTAGACACAGCTGAATGAGCACAGCCCCTATTATTCCCAGAATTGGGTAGATCCATGGTGACAGCATCTGACTTCCAACAAAACAGATATCTTGGTTGCATTGAATGGCTAAACCTTGCCCATCTGCCTGCAGCCAGACTGACAGTGTGGGGACAGACTGCCTCCAGTTCACACCAGTGACTCGGAGCTGTGCCCAGTCACACAGTGACAGAGGCTGTGTTAGTCCATGTAATTCAATTCCAGCACAGTTTCCTGGGGCTGGAGCTGGCACACTAAGGACAGCAGAAAGGACAGGGGTACTGCCAGCAGCCAGTGTGACCTACTGCTGGTGGCACAGTCTGGAGATGTTCAATGGCAGAATTCAACTGGCTTGTGTAAATTGTCCTAAAGATGATCAGAAGAGAAAACGTGAGAAAGGAGACATATTTCTAAATCTGAATATTGAGATTTATCTGCTCTTCAATTGCTCTTAATGTAAAGCAGAAATCTTTGGTTCCAGATCCTAGGATAAATCAGGGAATTCCTGGAAAAGGCAATCACATCCACCCAAAATCAGTATATAAATGTATGAGGCTACACACAGGCTCTGTGCTCTGATTCCTCCCTGCTAAGGCTGAGCATCTGCTCCCACTTGGCACAGGGAGATGTGTTTCTCACCACCCTGGCGTTTCTGATGCCAACACATGGGGTGAGCTCCCTCTCAGCACAGACACAGCTTCATGCATGAGTCTGACCAGGAGGGTGTTGGGAAAGGAGGCCCTGGGAGCCTTGTTTTGCACAGCGGTGTAAACACACACAGCTATGAAATCCAGATGCTTTCCTGAGCTGAAATGGTGACTTCCAGAGAAAAAATGAGCTCAGGAGAGAGCTCCTGCCCCAAGATCAGGGATAACACCCACTGCATGAAGTGCTGTGCTTGCTGTGGCAAAGGGGAGGTGTGAACTTCAGGGAAGGAGGGAGAAAACCAGCTGCACAAGTTTGCCTAAATATAACAGCAGATCTCACACTGCATCCTCCGAGCACCACTGAGACTCCACTGGGCAAAGGAACCAATGGCAATGCCAGGGAAGGACACAGCAGCTCAAAGGGAGACAGAGAGCATCTCAAAAGCTGTTTCACAGATTGTTGACACTTGCACTGGTGAGGCCCACACTGCCTCCCCATCTCACAGATGGCACACCAGCAGCCCAGAGCTGCACCAGCCCAGCTCCAGCAGAGAATCCACGAGATCCAGGTGTTCCTGCTTTGCTGCAGCCATCCCCTGCCTCTGATCATGCTGGGGAGGGCAGCCAGGTGCACCAGGGAAGCAACACTCTGCTACCAGCAGGAAGGGAGAAAGGGGATGCTCCTCTCTGGGGAGTTCAGGCAGCACCAAGGGACACCAAGCTCCAGAGCTGTGGGACAAATCCCAGCACAGCCAGCTTTAGGCTATTCAAAGCAAGCAGCCCCATCACTGCAGCTAAAAGGCATCCAAAATTTATCATCCCTCCAGGGGCTGGCAGCTCTCTCAGGGTAACAAAAGCTCTGTTGTCTTTCCAATTCTTAGCACAGGAACCACAGCAGAGAGAGAGAGATATTCCTACATTTGCTCTCCAGGTGCTCTCTGACCTGTAAATCTGCCTCAGGAGCCTGAAACAAATGAACTAATGACAGCTTCTACTGCAACAGTCCACCCACCTCTGCTGAAATTGGACAAGTAGTAATTTCCTGCAGCAGGATAGAAGTCTGCAGGCCAAGGGAGGATGATGGGTTTTCCACAGAAAGTGGGAAAATGCTGATCCCTGACCTCAGCAGCAGCAGCTTCACAACACAACCACTTCAGAAGGATTTAAGCCCAGCAAAAAAGAAGTAGCAGGGCTTAAAATATTTTCCTGTCATATTGTACTCTTCTCACAGATGTTAACAAAAATGGAGCCAGGAGAAGAGAGGTGAACTGAACACTCCCAGCATGAGCATGTGGGAAATATGGACCAGGAAAGCACACAGTCAGCAAGATCAGGTCAGGTGGGTCAGGCTTGAATCACAAAAGACAAACCCTGTGCTGAGTTTCAGCCCACAATTTATGCCAGGCAGAGCCATACCTCCATAGGCTTGAGGCAACCTGCCTGTATTTGCCAGGCTTCTTCACCTCAAAAAACCACGGGAGGGTTTCCAGCTCCTTCTCTCCAGCAGAACTCAGACAAGGGCTGCACTAAGACATGACTGACCCATCCCCAGGACACCCTGCAGGACCTGACAGCGTGGTTGCTTTTATGGCATAGATCAATAACCTCTGGCAGGGGCTCAGCAGCACCACGGGGGCTGTCAAAACCCACAGCTGAGCATGGCTCCCCTCCCCAGCCCTCAGAATGCCCAGGTGAGGAAGGAGAAAGAGGCCCCTACCACTTCCTGCAGGTGTCCAGCAGGATGATGTTCAGGGCTGTCTGCTGCTGCTGCATCTTCTGGAGGATCCTCTGCACGCTGATGCAGTTCTCAGGGGCATAGGGCTGTGGAGCATCCACAGGGACCATGTAGTTTCTCCCCAGATGTTCGTAGCCATGCCCAGCATAGTAGAATATAGCTGGGAACAGGGAGAGGAGAGGATGAATCAGGATTCCAACCTGCAGGTCTGTAACCAGCTCCCCGTGGCCACGTCCCACCCCCTGTCCTGAAAGGTGCAGGGCAGACCTAGACTAGTAGCACCTATGGAAGTGGTGAACGTTGATCTCACAATTTCAACTTTTCCCCAATTTATTCCCTTCATTAGTGTTGGAAGCAGCCCCAAGAGGCTCTCCTGTGCTTGTGGATTCCTGCACTGTCTGTCTCCTGAAGGCCCTGGGTTTACACACTTCCAAACCCTCTGTGCTGCAACACCCAGGACCAATGCCACTGTCTGGGGATGCTGGTTGGTGAAACCTGGGGAATTGAAATGGGTTAAAAATAGCTCTATGAGGTGACACAGAGAGTTGTGTCACTACAGCTGGGGGACAGTGAAGAGTGAGAGGTCAGAAGTGGGAAAAAGCAGCTAAGAGGCAACAGCAGGAGAAATTCTCCACTCAGATTCACTGCCAAAGCCCACACTTCAGTGAGTAACCTCTCCTCTATTTTCCTTCCTCTGCTCCTGCCCCTGCACTTGGCTCTGTGCTCACTTTGGTGTGATTCTGCAGGGATGCAGTAACAGGGGCAGGAGCTGAAGGGCTGAAAGCATGATCTCACTGCGTGGAGAATGGAAAACATGATCTCATAGTCAAAAAGACCTCGAGTCACCTTTGGTTTCTATTCTCAGGGGACAATGGAAAGTTTCTCAAATGGCCATTTTCACAGGTGCCCATGAGATTTGGGTTCCTCTTCTGGTGGACCAGCAGCCAGAGACAGCAGGCTCTGATTTGCAGAAGCTTTAAACTTTCGTAGCTTGCAAATCAAAGCCACAGAACCCTCCCCTGAGACTAGAAAAGAGTATAAAACAGGAAGCCTTCTAGAAAAATTAGATGCAGGTTGGGCCCCTTGAGCCACTGAGCACTGGTGGCTTTCATCCTTCTGCTGTCCATGCAAGGGAAGTGATGACATCTGTTACCAGGCACCATCACTGAGGCTTGGAAAAAATGAAATGTAACAGGAAAGCCCACAATGAATGATTCACTCCTTAAATCTTCTAACTTTTGAGGTCTTGCTCAGTACCTGAATGTACCACCAAGTGCTCCCCATGCTATATAAACCACAAAGGCTTGTGTTCAAATCAAAAAAGGTGAGTTTCACATCACCTGAGCAACTTCTCCAACCTCTCCTAGACTGATTCTTTCCTTCTGAACAGGAAAGTCAACAATTTGCCCAGAGAAGGAAAGGGATGTTTCATTCTGAGTTCTTCCCACATTGTATGAGTCAGAACTGCTCATCACAGAAAAAACTTCTGAGTACCAAATTAAAAAGGGGAAGCTCCAAGCACTGCTTATAATGCAGGAAATGTCAGCATGAGGCTGAATAAAGGCGTGGCTCCATATTTCTAGTATTCCACTCACAATTTTCTGCTTGCGTTGCATTTCCAACATAATTTTTTTTTTATTTGGGACTTTTTAGGATGCTTAAAATAACATCCACGGGGATTCCTCACTTGCCTGAGGGTGCAATAATTAGATCACTTAGAGGATGTTTCAGGGGCTTTCAAAAATCCTGTGAAGCTTTTTTGAGATGAGATCTGGAGGAAAAGCAGCCCAATAATCCACCACCTCCATACAATGAGTTGGACAAACCTTTGGATCATAGGATCACCAGGGCTGGAAAAGACCTCCAAGATGATCAAGTCCAACCTTGGACTGAACCACACCATGCCCACCAAACCATATCATGCACTGCCACAGCCACTTGTTTTTTGAACACTTTCCAGGGGAGCTGTGCTGGGATGGTCTGGAGATGTGGGAAGTCTGGAAAGTCTCTGGAGGGACACCAAAAACCCCAACTGTCCTCGTCAGCACAGACCATACAACAAGGGGCAATGAGCACCAACCCGTGGAGGTTCATGTTCACCAGCCAGCCCTCTCCTCCCTCTGTATCTGCTCTCCTGACTTCAGCTCTGCTGGTTGCCACACAGGGGGTGGCACCTCCAGGTTCCTCAAGCAAGAACACTGGGATGCCACAGGAGCATGTCCAACATGCACAGTGTACAGGACTGGCTGTCACAGGCACCTCTGGGGTCTCCACCAGGCTGCCTGAGCTGCTCCTGGAGCTGCTCTCCCACCACAACTGGGGCACTCAGCAGGCAGCCTGAATGTCCCACCATTCAGTTAGGATTCCAGCAAATGTGGCAAGAATCCTGAACCCAATCACTGCTGGATCCAGCCCACACTGGGGTTCATTGCCTTCAAACAGCACACTACTCAGCCTGGAGAGCTGTTAAGAAAACCTCAACTTAAGCAGGCATTGCCTCACAAACACACAACTCAGCACACAAAATCAATTTTGCCAGGAAGGACCAGCGGCCACGAATGCAGAGAAGCTCTAAAAGTTTAAATAAGGCATGACAATATGAAAGGTTTGCTGTTTCCAAGCCTTTTTTTCTCTCCAGCGCTTAGGAAGGGCCATGGATAAAATGCCTTTTGGTCCTCACGTGCCATGGATAGAGGGTAAGAATGGCAGCTGGGATGACTGACCTGGGAGAGGTAAAGCCTGGGATACAAGGAGATTTCAGAGAGCAACAAGGAAAGGAAGCTGCAAGTGAAGCCGTGGGAATATTCTGTCACAGGTGATGTGCTCAGAGTGCCAGGACTGCACCTGGCCCTTCCACCAGCTCAGCTCCCCACATGAGTCAGTGCTTCCCAGAACAAGGTGGTTGTGCAGCATTTACCTCGTGGCCAGGTCCCCTCCACTGCACAACCTCCAAACCTCATGCTGAATGCCAGCCTGGAATCAGCCCACTCTGATTTCACTGTCTGGGTGCCACTCAGCTGGCATGTAAGCCTCACACTGAGGTTTGGAAGCAAAAAAAAAAAACCACCTGCAAGGTGTTTTCAGGGTTATCTGCCATGCTGTGACAATCTCAGATGCTACTTTCACCACCAAATCTGAACACCTGCTTTAAGATCCACAAGATCTGCTGGTTGGGTTTGTGGTTGAGGAACGCTTCCTAACTGAGCACAGTGCACAATTCAGCACAAAGCCCAACCTCAAAGCCACCTGCAGCTGGAAATGCTCTTCTGCAAAAGGGTTGTCAGGGGCCCAAATTAGACCTTCAGGAAAGAGAAACAAGGAATTCATGACCAGATGCAGCAGTCAGGGCCCAAAAGGAGCTCCCCTCCTCACACATGAGTGGGGGGGGCAATCAGTCAGTCTCCTCAATTCTTTTATTCAAGGAAAAATCAAAACTTTCCCATTCACTCTTGGAAGAACTGGCTCCCCAAAAACTCAGTATGAGCCCATGCTGTTGGGATTGGAGGTGAGCCACATATTGGAGAAACATCTGCCAAAACTAAACCATGCAAAGGCTCCTGCCAAGCCTGGTCTCCTTTGAGACAGCAACATTCAATTTCTTCTCTTTTAATCCAAGAGCTGCTCAGAAAATTACCTCATCCCCACCCAGCACAGGTGGCTGAGCTGGCTTGGCCTTACCATAGACTCCCTTGCCCAGGAGCTGCAGGAACTGAGTGACCGCTGTCGCCATCTCAGCCTTGTTCAGATCCAGCAGGGAGACAACCTGGAAGCCCAGATGCTCCAGAAGATGCCTCAGCTCAAACACATCCCTCACAGGAGCCATGAGGTTGGGGTGATGCTGGTAGCGGTTGTTGCCCACTAAAAGTGCTATTTTGCCTGTAGCTGAAACAAACACCGAGTGAAAAAGCTGTAAATGCTCAGCAGGAGGCAAGATCTCACCTCCTCCTGCTGCAGTGAGGATGTGGGCAATCTGAGCAAGGATAGACTCGAGGCTGCTGCAAGCCTGGAGCACCCTCCAGAAAGCCCATGGCTTTCTGAACACTTTGACAAAATACATAATCATTTTGGCAGAAAGGCTTGAAAAGTTTTCAGTCGACAACCAAAATCCCAGGAATGCAGAGGCTCTGCTCTGCCTGCCCTGGGGTCTGGCATGTCAGTGTGCATGGGAGGGGGATGCACTGAGCCAGGCTGAGGGGTCCTTTCCTTCCCAGGACTGAAGGAGAGAAACCCATGGCTCCTGCTTTGATTCTAATCCCACCTCCTACTGTAAAAAAAAGGGATTTGTGTTGCTCAGTGGTGGTGGGAGTAAGGAACTTTGCCCTGCTCTGAAGAGGTATTTCAAGTAGGGATAAGTTGTCATTTGAACAATGCTTTTTAAAATCGTTTGGCAGGCACAGAGCTTAAGTCTCAGTTACTCATTAGGAATAATCTTACTCCACTTGCTGAAAAAGATCAGGGCTTGGCAGGGGATGGAACTCATTTTATTCTGTGCAGCTCTAATCCAAAAGTGCAGAGCCTGTGGCAATGTGGTCATAAAGGCTTGAAGCAGTCTTTGCAGGAAAAGCACTCCCATTCCTTGTCCTCCCATCCACCCTGGAGCCTGGCTTTTAATTAAGGGAATAATTGCTCAGGAAGAAAAGATGACAGTACTCACCAAAAAACTTTCCAGAGCCTGGGCACGTACCTGGGAAAGAAAGAAGGAAATTATAAGCCTGGGTTCAGTAAGCCTGGGCCCAATACCCAGTGTGAGTTCTGCTCCAATAGCCCTGACAATGCCCAGCTGGATCAAACACACACAGAGGATCTGCACAAGCAACATTCCTCAGGCAACTCCTTCATAACCTGACTGCTAACCTTGGAGACACTGGTGTGATGCTAGGAGGATTTATGAAATCCAGCCTGATTTAGGACATCCTGAGCAGCTGGGAAGCAAAGCCTGGAGAAGTGGCAGACCAGGGAAGGAGGATCAATATGGAGAACTCATACCTGATGTGACTCACCTGCTACCTTGCTGCAGCAAAAGCAAAGCAAACAAAATGACTCAAGGTCAATACAAGCTCCAAAACAAGAGTTTCTCCCCATAAATGTGCAGTATCCTTTTGATTGCAACAATATTCCCAGAGTTTTTCATCTCCCTGCTGTGCCTTTCCCTGTTGTTTTAGCAGTTCTGGCTCAGAAAAGCCACTCACTTTGGTCCACAAGCTCTCCTGCCTGAGCACTTCCAGTCTTTTAAAATCATTATTACCCTAATAGCTCCAGCTTTTCCTATTTCAATCAGAAATAAATTTAAAAATCCAGCCCAGGAGAAAATTCTAGAACCCTAAACCCTGCTCTAAAAGAAGAAATTAAGAATAAATTGCATAAATCTCATGGGTCTTGAAGACCTCTGGCTCCTGAACCAGTGCTGCTGATACACAAGAGATGCCCGAAAAGCTGCAGAAAAAAACCACTCATTCTTTTCCACCTCCTACAGAGGCACCTGTATCTTGTGAAAGCTCCCCAGCAGTAATTCATTGGACCCAACCCAATCTGGGTCCTTTTCTCACTGTCTGTCCCCCCAGGATGTGTTTTGCCAGCTGTGAGGAGGCAGGCTGAGTGCTGTCTGGCTACACAAGATCAATTTGCACTTTGGAGAAATTTTAAAGCCAGCATAAAAGGCAGGATAAGAAGCTTATGGCATAGAAAAATCTCTAGGTGGAGTAAAGAGCCAGCAAAGTCAGCCTGAGCTATAAGCTATTCCTGAGCTATTCCTGCCTCACATAAGGTAAAGGCAGAAAGCCAAAGCAGCCAGAGGTGGAGCATGCCCGAGGCTCTGGGAACACATCCTCTCCCTGGGATCCATCACTCACACAGCATCAGCCCTGAGCTGCCAGCCCAAGGGGCCTGAACCTTCCCAAATAAACACCACCCACTCCAGCTCTGTATCCGAGCACATCCCTTTGTGTCAGCGAGACTGGAAATGAGTATGGCCACAGGAGCCTGCTGTGATTTGGCCGGGAGCTGTGAAAGCAGCACCTTGGCAAGGTGTCTGGGCAGGTCTGCAGGAAGCAGCTGAGAGCACTGAGCACAGCAGGTGCCTGACCCACAGCAGGGCCCAGCAGCATCCCACCAGCCTGACAGCACACCACTGCATTCGGGGGCTCTTCCAGCCACTGCTCCCTTTGCTCCCTCAGAGCCCCATTGTCAAGGAATCCCGTTTATCATGGTCCTTGTTCGCCTCCAGAGAGCACCAAACTCCTCTGTCCCCTCTAATGATGTCTCACAGCAGGTGACATGCAGCAAAGTGATGTGGGTGGCTCTGCTCACCGACGTGAACGTCCACGGCGTTGGTCCAGTGCTCCCCGTGGCTGTTGGAGGCACAGCAGAGGTACGTGCCAGAGTCACTGACCTTGGTGTGGCTGATCTAGGCAGATCAAAAGTTAAATCACATTATTTATGGTGAAAGTCTGAAGCTCCATGCCAGGATCTGCCAAAGGCACTGGTGTTCATGGAATAAAAAGTATTTTTCCCGCTGTTTGCACAAATTTTACCTCACAAAGAATCAGGACAGGGACAAGAACCAGAGCAGTACCAGCTGGTGAGGACTCTGGTTCTCCAGCCCAGGCTCCTGCTCAGAGAGGGACTAAAGCCACCACTGAGTCAGGGGGGCCATGGTTCTGTCTGTTCAAGCCCTGAACACCTCCAAGCACATTGCTGCCTTTCTGGCTCCAGCACAGCACCATCCACCTCCAAAAACAACCTCTTCTTAGTGCCCAGACTGCACTTTCCCATCAGAATTGCAATCTAAGGCCACCATGTAACACCATCTAAGACCATGTGTTATACCACTGACCACTACTGAGGAGAGACTGGATGTCTTCTCCTTGTGCCTTTCACATGATGCCCTGGGAGGGAATCTCCTTTCCTGATTCAAGAACATAGCACTGATTTACACTCAGCCAGAGACACAGAATAAAGCCAGCCCCTCTCCTGCCTCCCTGACCCTCTTCTGTCAGGACCAACCACATTTCCTTCTAGGTCTCCAGCAGGCAGACAGGATTCCCACAGCTCCCAGTCCCCAATCCACAGTCCCCTTCACACACAGACAGTAACTGTTCTCAAGTCTCTGCATAAAAGGGCACAAGAGATGTGCTGAGAACCCTTGACACGTCTATGGATTGGTCACCTCTTAGAAGAATATCCATAACTTTGAAAGAAATCCATAAAACATATTCCCCCTTCACACAGAGTCATCCAGCCAGCTGCCAGAGCAGCAGGGTGATACGTGGAGGGCTTTCTCACAACCCTGCAATCAGCTTCTCCCAGCACCCAAAGCTCCTGTACTATCCCCAGAAAACCTTACCCAGAGCTTTTTTCTCTTCTGCTGCTCCAGCAGGTTCCCATTGCGGTACCACTGGTAGCTGGGGGCCGGGACCCCCATGGCAGCACACTGCAGCTGCAGCGGCTGCCCCACCTCCACCCGCTGCTCCCGGGGGTTCAGGACAATGACTGGCTCTCCTTGCCACAGCCGAGGGGGCAGACCTGCAAGGCAGCAAGACAGAATTGGCCCTCCCTCCACAGGGACAGCAAACAGTGCCATCTTCGACCATCACTACTGCACCTTTCTCCTTGGAGAGCGGGGAAGCCTTGGGAGCAATGCCTGTGATAGCAAATGCCACACCAAAGCCCTGCCTCTGGCTTCCCAAACCTGATCCTCGCCCTTTCCTGGCAAAGGTGAAGTCAACATTCTAAAGAAAACCACACCCCATTTTTGGTCAACTTTTAAGTAGCCAGATGGGTTCTTCTAGTCCCAATACCCAGAATAACTCTGGGAAAGCCATGGCAAGCATGAGGTGCAGGTGCTTGGACGGGGCTTGGAGCAACCTGGTCTATTGAGAGGTGTCTCTGACCATGGCAAGGGGCAGAACAAGATGAGCTTGAAGATCCCTTCCAACCCAAACCGTTCTGTGATTCCATAATACATCAAGAAGGTCAAAGAGAAGCTTGTACCTCTGGCAACGCACTGATGGACCTCTACCTTCACCCAGTCAGAGAAGACAGCATTTCTGTGGAGGTCATTGACTCTGCAGGTGTAGAGCTGGGTCTGCTCTGCAATGATGGGCAGGTCTTGGTTGGTTGCTCCAGGAATCAGGCGGCAGTCAGACTGAAGGGAAAACATAGGCAGTGGGCCTGATTTCCTCCCCTCCTTCAGCTCCCCCACTGTGTGCAGGGACCCAGCCTGGTGCCATACCCAGGGCCACCCCATCCTTACCTGGTACTGACAGAACCACTGGTACTGCAGCGAGGTACGTCCCTGGGCTCGGCACCGCAGCGTGAAGGAATATCCCACCGGGACAGAGACAGACACCGGCTGCTCCGTTATGGTAATGGCTGCGGAGAAACAGCAGGTGGAGGTGGGAACCACACTGCAGTCACTGCCCAGCATCCCACTGTCAGCCAGTGGCCAGGCATGGTGGGCTTCAACAGGGACACCCATCCCAGCAGGCAGGGAAGATTGGAAGAACAGGGATGCTCTTGTGGCCAAAAATGGAGAGATTGGATGGATGGATGGATGGATGGATGGATGGATGGATGGATGGATGGATGGATGGATGGATGGATGGATGGTGTGTAGGTGAATGGACAAGGGGATGGGTGGATGGAAGTATGGGTGGGTGGATGGATGACATGCGGCTCTTCTGGATATTCTCGCAAGTGCCCCGGGGGCTGGCACGGTCACTCAGCCCCGTGGTCGGTCACTCACCTTCCTGCATCGCTTCTCCGGCGGCTCCTCCCCGGCCTGTGCGGCCGCCGGCCGGCCCCGCGGCGGTTCCTGTCCCCGGGACGCGGCGGCGGCACCTGCGGCGAGGGACGGCGGCGCTGGGGCGGGTGGGGCCCGGGCGAGGGCCCGCTCAGCCGGCGCGGCGGCCCATGGCGGCTGGGGGCTGCGGCGCCGGGCCGGGGCCCGCACTCGGCTGCCGCCGGCCCCGCGGCCCCGCACTTCCGCGCTCCCGGCCCGCCCCGCGCCCGCCGCCACCGGGGGCGGCGCCGCCCCGCGCCGGGGCTGCGGCGGCACGGCACGGACCGGCACGGACCGGCACGGCACGGCGCCGCACGGACCGGCACGGCACGGACCGGCACGGCACGGACCGGCCCGGCACGGCACGGCACGGCACGGACCGGCACGGCACCGCACAGACCGGCACGGCACCGCACAGACCGGCTCCGCACGGCACCTCACAGACCGGATCGGCTCCGTATGGACCGGCACCGCACGGACCGGCACAGACCGGATCGGCTCCATATGGACCGGCACCGCGCGGACCGGCTCCGCAAGTCTGGCCCGCTCCGACGGGGACGGTGCAGGACGCGCCCCTCGCCAGGATGCCGGGGCTGCCCGCATGCCCACGAGTGACCGCTCGCCCTCCCCAGGGGTGTCCTCACGCCCACCGCCACTGGTGACCTCGCCCCGCTCCTGCACTCCGTACAGGTGGCCTCTCCAGCGCCACTGCTGACCTCACCCTCATGCACACGGGTGTCCTTCCCTCCTCCCTACAGTGTGTCGTCGTCCCGTCCAGTCCCACCAGCCCACTCCCCCCGTTACAGGCGTACTTGTCTATATGCCACAGATATCCTGACCCCTTCCCCACGGGAGTTTTCACCCCCGTTCCCACTGGTGACCTCATCCAATCCACACAATAGTCATTTCCCCTTCGCCACAGGCGTCCCTGTCCCCATTCTGACTGGTGACATCAACTGCTTACCAGGAGTGTCCTTCCCTCCTCCCCACAGTCCCCTCTCCACTCCTTACAGGTATACTCGCCCCTCTCCTCACAGATGTCCTATACTCACCCACATCCCCTCGGGTGTCCTCACCGTGTCCCCACAGGTGGCCTTGTCCGTCCCCCATGGTCACCCACGCTCTCATCCCCTCAGCCACTCTTTCCCCCTGCCCACACCCCCCATGCCCACCGCCCTCGCCCCCCAGGCTCCAGGCTGCACTCACGTCTCTCCTGGGGAGCACGGCCCGACAGGTTCATGGTGGAGCCAGCACGCCCAGGGTGGGTGTGTGGAACCCCCTTCCTCCGAGAAGCCCCTGCCAGCTGGGCCGGGCATCACCAGCGCCCCAGGGGAAGTGGCCATGGGCCAGCCCTCCGGAGGTTGCACAAGCCCCTCTGGGAAAGAAGGGGCACATGGAGGACTCCACAGCGCTGTGCCAGACTTGCAAGGTTAGGGCAAGGTCAGGCTCATTAATCCAAAACTCATCACCTTTCCAAAGGCATCAGGACTACAAGGAAATTAGCTGGAAATGGTGGCTAGGGAGGACAGAGGGTGGCCAGGGAGTGACTGATTGTCATTCCGAAAGAACTTTGAAGTGACTGGGAAGGGAGTGTGACACAAAGCTTGGAGGAATGAACTCAGGGCAGACAAATTTGCATCTGGCTGGCTTCTCCCTGTGTTAATAGTCCTAGGAAGCAGGCTCCCATGGTGCCAGATGGGGACCAGGACTTCAGCTTGAGGGGGACCATGGAGCAGACTCTCACTCTGCTGCTGAAATTTCTCTATCCTGTAGCTGACAAAGGAAAAGTGAGGCCATCAGGGATGTCTTTCCCAGGAGGCAGAATGAAAGGGCACAAACAGGGGCATCAGAATGGCAGAGAGAAGCAGTTGTGGCTGAGTGCTCATGGATCCATGCCCTATGGAACCCAGGGCAGGGCTGAGCTGTGCCATAGGGCCAGAGGGACTAAGCAAGGCTGAAGGATGCACCTCTAACTGCTGCTTTTCCTTTACAACAGATGTAGAAGAAGGTGGTAGGAAAAAGCCAAACCCAACACACAAGACTTTCTCCCTCCATGTCCTTTCCTTTGTGCAGAATGGGATAGTTACATTTCAAAGGCAGGAAAATCTGCTATACCCTGTCCACTCAGTCTGACCCAGAGCAATCCCTGCTCCAACAAGGACTGGTCCTCTCCTTCCATGGATACAGTAAAAGGTGATGCATAGCATAGGACCTTCCTTTGTGCTCATCTCCCCAGCTGTCTGAGATCACACAGACCCTTCTTTTTCCTATTTTCTCCAGGGTCCAGCTAGGCATTTGGAAATGTATCTATAAAAGATTGAAAATGAAGGTTCTGGCTGAGTATGTGGCAGCAGCTCTGTGGCACGTCTATCCTGCAGAGTTATTATCTATGCGACACACATAGCTAATAAAAATTATCATTAAATTAACCCCAGCACTCTCCCATAGCTAAGGATGACACTTCTGGCTGATGCAGAATCTCTTCAAACAGCTAGAGGTTGCTGTGTTCCCTGTGGACTGTTTCTCCATGCTTGAGAGAAAGAATCCTCCTCAAAATACCTCCTCAGGAAGCCCATTGTGCTCATCCTCTGTCAGAGCCCTGCCCTGGCACCACCCGTTAATATTTGGGGAAGAACCAGAGGTGAGAGCTTATTGTTGGAGTGCAGGAAGAAGCCTGTCATTTTAGAAAGGGAGGAACTTAAGGGTGCAGGATGGGAAAAGGAAGGATAAATTGTGCAAGAGGAGTGAGAAAACATCTGTGACTGTGCGAGTCGGTGCTGGATTTGCAGGCAGAGGAAGAAAGCTTTGCTAACGAGGTCTGAAGCCGCGTTTGTGGCTGGCTCAGGCTCCAGCAGCTGAACGCGTTTCCCCCGGAGCCAGGAGCAGAGGGCACTGTCACTCTCCGAGCAGACTGACGGCAGAGCAGATGCTGTGAGAGGAAGCTGTCTCAGCAGGCAACAGGCACAAGAACCATTCAGAGCTTGAAAGGGCAGAAAAGGAATATAAGCCCTGCACGTCGGGGGGAGGATCAAACACCACAGCAGGCTCTTTCTCGTCACATCTGAGCTAAACCTGCACTCACCATCCAGGCTTCTCTCCACTGACGGGGTGCAGCACCAAACCATGACATGACCAGGGTGGGAAGGGAGCTCTGGGGGTCTCTGGTCCAGCCCCCCACTCTGAGCAGGATGTCAATCAGCTGCTCAGCACCCTGTCCCATCCACAGACACTGTCACACAAAATGGGGATTGTGTGTCTCTTGGGTCCCTGTGGTACTGCTTGATCCCCTTCACAGGGCAAGTAATTTTCCTAATATCTAATCAGAACTTTCCTCCTTGCCATTTGCATGTTGGCCTCTCATTCCATCACTCTGCACCTCTGAGGCTGTGCCCTCCCATGAGGCAGTGAAGAAAACAAGGAGGTCTCCATTTAGCCTTTCCCTGAAGCCCAAATCCCAGTTTCTCTCATCCTCTTCTCCTGTGTTAGGCGTCTGAGCTCCTTCAGTCTTTTTGGTGGCCTTCACTGGACTTGATCCATCATATTAGTGTCTTTCCTGTATTTGGGAATCTGAAACCAGACAGGGTTCCAGGCCCAAAGCAGAAACCTACCTGTACTGGACACCCTTCTTAGCTGGTTTGGGTTCTGTTCTCTCAGATCAATACGCCAAGAGACTGGGCTCATTGTAAAATAATGTGTAATTCATATGTTGGGACTTCAGGTTTCCTGAAGTTGTGGGACCTGAAAATCCTCTTTCTCTTTCCACAGAAAGGCATGGGATCAGGAGAATGCCAGCTTGGGTTCTCCCAGCCCAGCATCCTGCCTCCCACATTTGGGCAGCAGCCAGAGCAGAGCAAAGGGTGTGAGATCAGGGCATGCACACATTGAATTGAATATTCTTATGCAGCTCAAGCATTTCTTGAACTGAAGGTAATGTCTTCATACTGCATAAACCTCAGGAGATTTTCTTTCCACAGATTTGTCCTGTGGATTTTATTAATCCCTGTTGACATTGAACAGCCATCGCCATGTGTGGGAGTAGCCTAAAGCCAAAGGGAGGGAGGAAACATCTCCTTTTCACTTATTTTGCCTCCTGCTAATTTGACTTGTTCTCCTTGCCCCTCTCAGCTGTGTATTCCTCAGTCATGGGCACCTCAGTAGCTTTTTCCAGGCTGAAGAGTCCCAGTCCACACAGTTGTCCTTCATGCAGCAGCCAGCCTGGACCTTGGCTTGCCCTTGCTGCCCTTCTCTGAGTTCTGTTTGGGTTTTTTTGAGGGGGTCTGCTATTTTCTGTTTGAGATGGATTATTTCTAAGTGACATTTAGCTCACACAGAGCTCACTGCTGCCTATTGAAAATGAGTATTGTGGTTTCCCCAATGGATCATGTTACATTTGTTTTATGCAATTTCATCTGTTGTTTCACTGCCTGGTGAAGGTGAGGCCTTCAGTCAGCCCTCTGGGACCACCCTTCTCCATATTTCCTCGGACCACTTCCAAATGTCTTAGGAGGTCCATCTCCTTTGCATTTGCCAAAATCAAATATCCTCTCTGGTGTTACAAAACCTGCAATTTTCATGCCTGATAATGTGATCATCTGCCGCTGTTGTGTCACCTGGACAGGTGATGCACACACTCTGTGTGTCTGTGCATACCCTGGTGCCAGTCCCTATCCAAAGTCACATTCCAAATCACAGAATTTGCTGAGGAAAAGGAATCAGGGATGTCCTGATCCATCACCTGTCCTGCTGTTTGCTGCCACATCTGCTGCCTCTCCTGCCCCAGGAGGATCAGCTCTAATCATGTTGCATTTCCTGGAATGGAGCAATTTGCCATAATTTCCCTGCTCCTGCTGCAATCACTGCTGTGCAGCCATGGGCAGGCAGCTAATCCACAGTGAATCTGCTCCATCCATCATTCCACTGCTGGAGGGATGTGGTGCCACCAGTGACATGTGTGCAGCACATGATGCAACAACTTGACAGGCAAGAGAAAGGTAGAACAAGAAAATAAGTCCATTTTATTACTCATTATATTTTCATTTGGCATTAAATCACTGCTAGTAATTGTTTGTGACATGTATCCACCTTTTACGTCTCTCTATTGTGCTGTCTTTTTTTACGGAGACTGAATAAATACCATCACAGACTTTCTCTTGGGCATTCTGGGGTAAAAAAACAGGCTGCCAAGTCATGAGATCCTGGTGTGAGGATGTGACTGCCATGCCCATGCTGAGTGGTGCAGCCAGGCAGGGTGGGAGCCTTGTGCCTGCGAGGAAGTGGGGGATTTTGGAGCTGATCCTGAGAGATCACAGAATAATCCAAGCTGGAAGGGACCCACAAGGACCACTGAGTCCAACTTCTGGCCCCGCACAGAACAGCCCAACAACCCCACATTGTGCCTGAGAGCGTTGTCCAAAAGCTCCTGCAGCTCTGGCAGCCTTGGGGCCGTGACCATTGTCTGCAGAGTGTGTTCGGTGCCCGACCATCCCCTGGGGAAGAACCTTTTCCTGCTATCCAGCGAAAACCTGACACAACTTCAACGCTGGGTTCTGTCAGTGGTCACCAGAGAGATCTTTGAGGTGTGAGAAATCCCCCGTGGTGGGGCGGTTGTTATAACGAAAAGTTCACTTCTTCCTCAAAAGCTGGACCCGATGGCAAGAGGAGGAGGAGGAGGAGGAGGAGGCCGGGCAGCCGGCCCGGGGAGGCCGGGCAGCGGCCCCGCGTCACGATTGACAGCGGCATGTGCGGAGGGTCTATAAACGGCGGCGCTGAGTGACGGGCAGGGCAGCCACGGCCGCGGGGCAGGGCAGCCGCACTCCGGCCATGAGCTCGACCCGCAGGGCCCTCGCGGGCCTCTACGGGCGGGGAACGAGCCACATCGACGGCGCGGAGGAGGCCGAGAGCGCGGCCTGGGC
Source organism: Passer domesticus (assembly GCF_036417665.1). NCBI lineage: Eukaryota > Metazoa > Chordata > Aves > Passeriformes > Passeridae > Passer > Passer domesticus. Next base: position 3,843,727 of record NC_087487.1, read on the forward strand.
CTCGCGGCCGGACCGACGGAGTTACCTGCTGGGCATCCGGCCCCAGAACAGGTGAGCGCCGGCCCGGGGGAAGGCGCTGCCCTGGGCGCTGTCCCCGAGCTGCCGCTGCCGTGGGTGCGGGTGACAGCGGGCGCGGGGCTGCGGGGGACACGCCGGCCTCAGGCGGGGACGGAGCGGGCCGGGCCGGCCGTGGGGGCAGCGGGGAGGGCGGGCTGGCCCTCGCCCAAGCCGTGAGGCCGCGGAGGGAGCGCGGGGCCGGCCGGCTGGAAGTGGTGTGGCCAACGGGCCTGGCCGTCCCTGGGGGCCTGCTCCAGGGGAGAGAGCCAAGCCATGGCTCGGGCTCTCCAGAGGAGCTGGTGTGTGCCGTAGACCAGTCCCTGACCTCCCCAAAGAGAGCTGGCGGTGTGGGCCTGCTGCATTGTGTGTGGCTGAGCGGGTGTGTGAAGTGGTGGTGGAATCATAGAATAGAATCGTGGAATGTCCTATCCACAAGGCTCATCGAGACCAGCTCCTGGCCATGCACAGGACGCCCCATCAATGCCATGCTGAGCCTGAGCTGGTTGTCCAAACGCTGCTGGAGCTCTGGCAGCCTTGGGGCCATGACTGCTGCCCTGTGGAGCCTGTTCTGGTTACCCACCACCTTCTGAGTGAAGAACCCTTTCTGAATATCCAATAATCTATAATCTATTTCAACCCCCCTTGTACAGCTTCATGCTGGTCCCTCAGGTCCTGTCGCTGGTCACCAAAGACCAGAGATTGATCGGTGCTGCCTTTCCTCTTCCCCTCATGAGAAAGCTGCAGACCCCAGGGAAGTCTCAGTCCAAGCTGTCCTTATGAGATCCTGACAAACACCAGTGTCTCCAGTTAAACTCAGGGAACAGCCCTGACCTTCCTGCCTTCGTTGTAGTGAAGTGCCTCACCAGACAGAGCGAGGGGCCCGCTGGGCTCTGTGCGCGGGTGCCTTATCTTATTGTCAAAAAGGCATTTCTACACTGTAGATAGGGGCTGAGCAGCAATGAGATCAGCATTCCTGGGTCAGGAATGGCCTCCAGCACAGGGTCTGGGGTAGGAATAAGGCTTTGTTCGCAGGGGGAAGGTATGATAAACATGCTGTCAGCTGAGCCTGACTGAGGTTAGCAAACACAGAATTACAGGGTAATGTGCCAGCAGCGCCCAAGGTGTCAGTGATTGTGTGAGGCACTCAAAAAAAGCCTTGAAATTGCTTTGAATTCACTGGGAATGCTCTTCAGTCTATGAGCTCTCCAAATGAGTGTGCCTCTTCCCTGCTGATGGTTTATAAATAATCCATTTCCAGCGTGTCAAGCATTGATGCCTCAAGGAGTCAGACATTCATAAAAATAAATGCAGGACCAAAAGAGATAAAAATTGCTGCTTGGAAGTCAGGTGTTAAAACTGGGGTGACGCCAAAGTGAAGTTGCCTAAATTCAATTCTTCTCTGGTGGTATCATGTCGTGCTGGGGTGTGAGCTAATCACAGACTGGCTGCACACAGTGACATCTTCAGCACCACCAAATGTCCATACGGGGTCCACAGCCTGCAGCCTCAGATCATGCCATGGACTGGAAATCTCTTAACTGAGCCCAGTGGCTCCATTCTGCAGATTACAAGCAGAGAGAGGTTTTAATAAAGAAGTTGTTGAGGTGTTTGGATTGCCTACAGCTTAACTTTTATTTTCCTTTTCTGCTCTCAAAGTGCAGCTTTAATCAGTTTAACCGTAAAGGAGAGTTCATCCATCCAGCAAGAAGTACCTTCAGTATTCCCAGGTAGATTCCTGAAGTTTCCTCTGTTGGGGAGGCAAGGAGCATTGTAGCCCCCCTGCAGGCAGTGCTCCTGGTGTATTATGGCTGTACCACCACTTGAGGCTGTGGCTCAGGCATGGTAAATCTGGCCATGGCTACAGAGCTCTGAGCCCTGAACCTTTTGAGCTTTCCAGCCTAGTGCTGCCGTGGCTGCACCCCAATTTCCATCTGTGGGAGCCCAGTGCTGGCAGAGGGACTCTGCTCCTCCAGTTAAATCAGCAGCACATTCAATTTCCACAAATTCTCCAATCATTTCTCCAACCACTTATGTACATGATCGTCAAAGCCTGTGGCAAGGCAATTTAATTTTGTCTCTTAAATCCACTGTCTGCTCCTTCTGTTGTAAGAAGCAGTGACTAAATAATCACTAAATGGCAAAATTGACCTTTCCCTGGGTTCATGGCAACTTCTAGGTTCCCTAATGAGTTAGGGAGGAGGCATATAGAAGTCTGGTTCCCTGCAGAGCCCTGCAAGTGCTGAAGACTTGAGCTGGGATTTTTGGAAACTGTTGTCTAAAATGCAGGGCAAGGGCTTGAATGAAGTGTGGCTTTTTATGTCGTAATTAAAAAATGTATCATAACAATTCTGGGAAGCAAATTAGTGTAATGGTGCAGCAAGGAGACTTTCAGAAAGCAATTATGACTTTAATTAAATCCAGGAACATCTGGAGAGCTTACCTGGGAGAACTTGAAAAGCACGATGAGCAACATGCAGAACAGCAGATAACACTGAGCAGCTCTTTAACACAGAATGGATTTGGATTTGCTGGGTTTGAAGCTAACAAAGGCAATGGGACAAGTGATGCACACACAGGATTGCTGTGGGAGGCTGCTGTAGTGGTTAGGAAACAAAAATAGATATTCTGATCCAAAGAAAAAGGCATTTTTTTTCATCTTTCTCTGTTCCTGACTTTATATGTATATATAGAGTATGTTTAACTAAAATATTTGCTTGTTCTCTTCACTGATTCTTTTAGCAGCAGAAAGTGTAGTAACATGGTAGAGGTACACAAAGACATGGAGAGATCTTTAAGAAAAGAAAGTGAGGTTGGAAATCCCTGCTTCTGGGAATCCCAGCACAGGAATGGAGCTCTTGGAACGAGCCCAGAGGAGGCAGCAAGGTTGTCAGAGGGATGGAGCACCTCTGCTATGAGGAAAGGCTGGAATTGTACACCTGGAGAAGCTTTTGGGTAACCCAGTTGTGGCCTTCCAGTACCTGAAGGCAGACTAAAAGAAGGATGGAGAGAGACTCTTTACAAGGGCTGGGAGTGACAGGACAAGGGGGAATGGCTTCAAACTGACAGAGGGCAGGGCTAGTTGGGCTATTAGGATTCAATTCTTCCTGTGAGGGTATTGAGGCACAGGCTGCCCAGAGAGGCTGTGGCTGCCCCATCCCTGGTAGTGTTTCAGGCTGGGTTGGACAGGGCTTAGAGCAGCCTGGTCTAGGTCACCCGCCCATGCCAGGTGATGGAACAAGATGAGCTTTAAGATCCCATCCAACCCAGACCATTCTGTGATTCTGCGTTGAGGGCAGTTTGGATGTCTTACTTGGTCTCCCTAATCTTGTTGGAAGAAAGGGATATCATGTAAATTGGAGGATATGAATTAGGTAACCAGAACATGATTTTTCTGGGTTTTAGCTTGTAGAATTTTCCAGAGATGATGCTAAGAAAGCCAGAAGAATAGAGGTGTTGAAAATGGCCATAGATAGAACATCATCCTTTCATTAAACAGAATACTCAGGGTATTTACTCTTTGTGCCCTTGGGAACTAGTCTTTTGTAAGGATGTGAGCAAACAGCTCAGTGTCTTTCCTTTGCTGGTCTTTTAACATACCTGATATTGAACAGTGTCAGGAGCAGCTTATGGCCTCTGCTCTGGCTGCTGACAGGATTTTTTTTCTTGGGGTTGTTTTTTTTTTAAACAAACCTGTTATGTCTCAAAGCAATTATTTCAAGCAAGTAATTATTTCACAAATAAATAAATAAGGAGAAGCTGTCAGTCCTGTTCAGGGTCTACCTTAGCTGTGCTCATGGGCCACAACCCTCAAGACATCTTTTTAGATGTCCTTTTTGTAAGAGCAAGCAAGTCTGGAGAGTGTATTGTGCAGAGGGATGCAATTTTGTATAAAACCTTCATCTCAGCGCTAGGCAAACCTCTGCTGGAAGTGATCTGCACCTCTTACCTAATGCAGCTGTCTGCTCCTCAGTCTCATTAGAGCATTGCTTCCTTGCTTGAATATCTTTCTACTGTCATAGCTACATCATATACAGATATTTATAGAGTGTAGTGACATTGCCTCTGATCTTTTCTTGGATAACTCTGCTCAGGGTGGCACTTGAGCTCAGGAGAGGGCCTTGCCACCTGGCTCTTCTGGCTGGAAACCATTCCCAATCTTGTCCCTCTTGCTTTGCACATAATATCAAATGAAGGAGAAAGATCTGTTGCTATAATAAAGTGTGCTGGAAGCTGAGGAGCCCTTGGTTCCTGAAAAGCAGGTTTAGTTCAGTCGTGTTCCCTCTTTAGCAGCTGGGTACCTGTAATGTCCAGTGGGACTTTGCTTTTGGCGAGGAGTGCTGCAAGCCCCTGGTCAGATGCCAGCTGAGGCAGCTGAGAGCATTCAGTCAGTTTGATTTGTGGGATGGAAGTGTCTCAAACTCTGGAAGGAGGGACAGCCAGTTCCTACTGGAAAGGCAAAGTTTAGGGCGTCAATGACTCATCTGCACACCCTGTGACCTGTAGGACAGAGGTGGCTGTTTCCCATTGCTGTAACTCCCTGCACAGAGGTGTCTGCTTTGAGTGGGGCTGCTCAGCAGTTGTGCACTCCAAATAACAATCCTCAACAATTCCAAAGGGAGATTTTTCAGCTCCCTTCCTGTAGCCTGCTGTCCACGTGTCCATATCCCCTAGAAAGCCAAGTGGAGATGAGTGTGTAGGCTGATGAGCCGATGCCCTTCAGGGTCACTATAAAAACACAGAGTATATAATGTGTGAGAACTTCTCAGGAAACCTCCTGAAAGGGGATGTTTCCCAGGCCAGGGACACCACTGTGTGGAGGGCAGAGTGTGGTTATCTCCAAACAGGGCCCCTCTCATGCCACAGCAGAGGCAGCTCCCAGGAGATAGAATTAAAACCTACTCTACCCTTGCACTCTTTGGACAAGGGGAGGAAGATCTTGAGTGAGTGAGGTTGTTATCTCACACTGACTGTCTCACACTTGACAGCATTGCCTGGTCCAAGAAGAGGAAGATGGAAGGGCTGTTACAGGCAATTTAATTTCTTTTTTTTTTTCTCTGCATAGTAACCTGCCAGGAGGATGTCACCTTTCCTGGGCATCTCATTGTCCAATATTTATTTTGCGCTTTTTTTTGGCCATTTCTCATTCCTTGGTATGTTTCTAAGTTTAATTTGGGCCATGGAGGCAGCAACAATTCAGAGTTAAAATACACAAATCTGAGCCATCTTCAGAGCATTACAGAGGCTGATACAGGAATGTGTAACTTAATTTATTGTTTTCCACCTTCTCTGTTAATGAAATCTAGCCTGAATTGTTATACACAAGTCTGTGTTCATCTCAGCTAAAAGTAAATTACCTTCAGAAAAAAAAGCCACATTTCTGCATCTCTGACATCGATTCGGTCTGTGACCTTGACAGGCAAAGACTCAATACATCTGTTTTCCAGTCTGTGAAATAACAATGTGCCTTGTACAGCAACACAGCACTCAGAGCTGCTTTATCACGGGCCTGCTGATAGCTCCTGCCATGGTGTATGAACACCAGCACGCTCCTTCTGTGTGTGCAGGGAGTGCTTGATAAGGAGAGGGACACGTGGCAGGAAAGCAGCTGTGAGCACAGCCATGCCTACATGAAAGCCTCAGTATTTGCTTTTCAACGTTGAAAAGGGTTCTCTGCTGACAGCTGAGGTGGGATTCTGAGTGGCTTGTATTTGTCTCAAGTAGTGTTAACCTTGAAGTTCATAGCAAACCTTACTTTTGGAAGTCTGCATGTGCAAAACATGCCCAATAATGCCAGGGATCAGAGAGCCAGCGAGGGGGAATGTCTGTAGGAAATTGCCAGTCCCTCTATCCAGCTCCTGGGATGTACAGGCTGCCAGGCTCTTCATGAGCTTCCTTTGGTGCAATGCTGATTCCCTCAAAACATAACTTGGACCTGGCAGCTTTGCTGTCATGGACACATTTTGCTCTTTTTTTCCTTCACTGGACAGCTTGTGTGGGTCAGTTTTCACGCTGTGGAAGAGCACTGAAAAATATTGATCACTGCTGCAGCTCAAGCAGCTCGAGTCCAGGTGCTTGTCCATATGAGGATGGAGCCACTGTTAAGCCTATTTCAGGGTCCCCTGAGCTCTTGTTCACTTCCATGTGAGGAGTGCACTGGAAGGAGAAAGATTTCTTTATCTCAATGATAAGAAATACAGAAAGAGAATAATTTAATGGATAATTGCATGAGAGGGTTAAAAAAGGTGCCAGACTGAAAATCTATGTTTTTCAAGCAGTTAACTTTTTGGTGCCAGTGGATGCCAGCCCAGACCATCAACTTGAGTGGTTAAAAATGTGAGTGGTGTTGACAGTTCTGCCTCCTGCCCTTGCAAGACTGAAATTTGGCAAGTGTGTGAAAAATGACGAAGGCTGTCTTCACTTCCAAAGAAAATTAGGAGTAGTTGAAGGGCTAAAACCTATGAGGATGATAAATGGCCAAAGGAGCTTGAAAGCATGTGATAAAATTAAATTTAACAAAGAACTGAGACTGGTAGAGGGGATGTGGTGGAGAGGTATAGTGCTGTGGTCCAGCACTTGAGAACAGTTGTGTATTTTCAGAACTAGCTTATAAAAAGCTGAGCTTCTCTTCATTAATGAGAGGTGCCTGAGGAGGCTTCACTTCATCCCACCAGTGCTGGGCTGCCTGGAGCAGATGTTTTTGAAGTCCACTTCTCCAATAGAAGGAAGGGTTATACTTGAGGCCTTGATTCAGTGCTTTAGATGTGTTCCTCAGGATAACATCAGCATTTGCCTTTAGCCAGTAACTGTAACAGCCCCGAGCTTGCTCCAGGGAAGCACATCCACTGCTGATGCTGCAATTCATTAGCAGAGCCCTGTGCTGTGTGTGCTGCTAAGTCCTTGGGGAGCCCAGGGCGCAGACAGCCCAGTCCCAGAGAGGATCAGAGCAAGCATGCTGGAGTAGCTGCTGTCCTGCTCAGGAGCCCCACGTTTCCAGCAGGGTAGGTTGGGTTCTGATGTAGCTGTGCTGTCACAGCTCTACATGGATATGCTGAGACGTAATTGAAGTGAAGCGCCAGCTGCCTGCAGGCAGGGCTCTGCTGGCTGCAGGATCCACAATTTGATCATGCTCTCTGGGGCTTAAAGCTCTAGTCTGAAAAGCAAATTTAGCATATTGAGGTTAAACTTCAATTAATACATGATGGTCTTTTTCTTCTGGTAATATCGAGAGACCCTCAAGAGACCCTCAGTTCAGTGTTCAGCACTGTCTCAGGATGTGCAGTGAATAAAGCCCATGTTGTCTTAATACTGGGGATTAAAAAAAAAGCACTGTCAGTGCTTACTGTTTGATCACATCCATGAGCACAATGGGTTCATGGCACAAGCAGCCTTTGTTCTGACTCTTGCTATTTTCTTTACGTCCAAGCCAAGACACATCCCTGTTTGTCTTATGCAAGAAATCATGATTAAAACCACACTACTGCCTACACTAGCATTCTAGCTAGTAAGGAATTTGGGAAGTTCCTTTTAAGAAGGTCTTTAGTATTCCTGGTGGGTAAAAAGATGTTTTTCCCTTGCAGTGGTAAGCAAAATGTTTTGAGACAAGTTAAACCAGTGGGTTGTGTTTCCAGACAGACAGAGGTGCCTGGGGGCAGCCCAGAGCACAGGGATACTGCTGCCCCTGGGATCCCTTGGGGTGGTTGTGCTGCAAGGAGTCTGGGAGGAGGAACCTGGATCCCCAGGAGGTCAGGATGGGGTGAGAGCAGCACGAGGTACAATTTGAGCTCTAGAAGCTCTGAGGGTGTCTGTGAGGGTTGAGGACAAGGTGAGGTGCTGGTCAGTAAGGCAGGTAATGCAGAGCTGTGCCTGGCAGTGCCAGGAAGGGCACGGAGCTCACAGGGATGTTGCAGGAGGTGGAAGGAGGCAGCTCAAAGGACAAGCTCCTCTGTCTGGCTTCTCCCATGAGAAGCCATGAAGAAAAGAGAAACCAGCACAGCACATGAAGGATGGATCAGGTGGGTGAGTGATCTTCAGCCTGTTACTGTGAGCACTTGATTTCCCCAGCTGGATCACGCCCAACCTGCACATCCTTTGGCTGCATGACCAGCACTTGGCACTGGGAATGGACCAGGATTGTGTGGCTGGGGGTGGAGAGGGTGAAGCTGCTGCCAAAAGGCCAAGTGCCACCCATGTTTGTTGGGTTAAAGCTGCTCCTGAGCAACAGCCCAAAACTTCTGCTGTCTTTGCTCTCCTGAAGGAGAAGAGTCAGTGAGCCCTTCAGATTTTTCTTCTCAAAGGAAATATGCAATTATTTGTGCAAAGTGTCTGGACTTGAAGCTGAACTACTTTTTTTTCTCAGTGTTCACGTGGAGGTTCTGCCTCCACAGGTGTAATGTACAGTTGGCAGGGCCGGTTTTCAGGGTCTCTCTGCGGTCATTTTTAGGGCAAGACTTGGAGTCCTTTTGTTTTCCACAGGACTGGGACTCACACATTTGAGTAGGAGACCTGAAGAGGTGCACCTGCAGGTGGCCCTCCACGTGGTTCTTTCTGCTGTCTTCTGCAGCACCATCCTAGAACACTGAACTTTGGTGGTTCATGGAGGCTGGAAAGGTTTGATCTCTCTCCATGCAGGGGTGTGGCAGTCTGGCCTGGTACATCCCAGAGGGGATGTCCATGCTGCAGTCATTTTCAAGGCTGTATGGTGAGGTTGTTGCATAGGTGTAACGTGTACCTCAGTGCAATTAAATCACTGAGCTTACATGCTGCTTACTAGCTTGTCCCTGTTAGTTTTGGACTTTTGATTGCCATGTGGGTGAGTCAGGGCTTGAGGAACTGTTCCTGACTGCTGCAGATCAATGCACAGAGGTTGTTTCTTACAGCCTGCAAGGGGCTGCTGCCACAGTCCAGCAGTGTGGCCCTTTGGTAGGACATGGTTCCCTGAAGATGCTTCTTTGGGAGAGCTGGTGACCACTGGTAAGTAGCTCATCCAGATGTCTTGTGCAGGACCTGCGTGTTTGATTTTGTTCCCTGAATTGGTTAATGCTCCTACATCTTCCCACAAAGAAAGCAAAACCTGTAGATTCTTGTCAAGTCTGCTTCTGTTATTTTATTTTAATGTTTTGCCAGACCTCAGTGATTTGATTGGCAAGCTGGAAAGCAATGTGATCAGAGAGTTTTCAGCTTCTCCCAGGAGCTGTCCTTGGAAGCACAGAGGGCACCCAGCTCAGGCCAGCTGCTTGCCAGCAGAGAATTGGGCTGGACGTCTCCTGTGGTGGAGTTGCCTGCTTTGAGCACAATGCTGCAGATGGTGCATGGAAGGCTCAAGGTGCTGCTTCTTGGAAACCTACTTGTATAAATGTCCTGACACTGATTCTCTGCTGTTAACGACCATTTCATTTTTACAGCCTTTGATTTCAATTGACAATGTGGCTTGCTCGTCCTGGCAGGCAGCCTAAGGCAGCTGTACCTTCTTTTAATAGGAACTCTGACCTCTGCAAAATGACTCATCATTAATATGTCTCTGTAACGGTTTGTTTATTTCAGCTCCTTTCCGTGCTTCTCTCTCTAATGGTTTTTATGCTGTTTTTTGCTTAGCTTATCAAGCAGCAGATTCTCTCCCTCCAGTTTAGGAAGGTAAAACTACATTGCATTAAACTGCTCTGACCAAACACTTTTTTGAATCTGTCTGCACGTCATTAACCTGTAATGTACTACTTAATTAATCAGTCAAGAGCCCTGAAGTGATCTAACAGTCTCATTCTGCATGATTTGATTTCTAATACTTGCTTGAACTGCAGAAAGAAAAGTGAATGTTCATCATAATTCCTGTATTAAGGTGCAAGAAATATTCCTTTTTTCTTAGCCGAAGGATGGGTGTTCAGCTACTTTTTTATATTAAAGTGAGACTTCCATACAGAGACATTAAAAACTGGATGTGACTGCCCTGAGACATCCAGAGAAAAAAATTTCTTCCCCCTGCCATTGTTGTGAGGATCCTCATTCACTTGGACTTTGCCCCAAAAGGCACTTGTACAGCTGTACTTTGCCTTTGGCAAAAGAACACATTTGGAAATCCGTTGGCATTTCTGGTTTGCTGGAGTGGCAGGTAGAAGAATAACCATGGAGGGAAAGGTCTCTCCAGAACAGCTCTATAGCTCTGGGATTTCTAACCAAAAAGTCAGAAAAAGAAAATCATAACAAGAGGAATACACTTCTCAAATCTCCTTTTCCAGCAGGCTTTTGTATGGAAATCCCTCTTTAATTGAAAAGGCTACTGAATTGCAAGGGGTCTCTTCTAGGATCCAGGGCTTTTTCTGCCCCAAAGCTGCAGCTCCAGGAAGGCCCAAAGAAAAAGTGGCTAGTGCTTTGTGTCCAGTTCCTCGAATACTCTGAATTACTGGTTTAGAAAGCAATTTGAATTGGACAAGCCTCCTTGCAGCTGCAGTGAGTCAGCTGAGAGCCCCACAGTGCCAGAGCCTTGAAATCCTGCTGTGGCCAACACAATGGTTTCTTTGAAAGGCTCAATAGACCTTCCAGGCTTCCTGCCAAGTGCCATTGGGCAAGTCCCTGATTCATCTGCCAGCCTGTGGAGCCCCCAGCTTCCACCACAGCTGCTTTCAAAGCCATTCAGTAGCCTTTGCTGTATGTATTTCACCTGGTTGTGGGATTTGCACTGAGTGGACCAGACTTATTCCTGGTGCTGCCTGCTGGTGCTGGTGGCATGGTGCTGGGATTAAACTGGGTCCCAAGAGCCACTGTGTGTGTGTGCATCACTTGATTATAAGATGCTGATCCAGTTGCCCTCCTGCTGGGGTATGAAATGTTGGTTGATGCTTGGGAAATTCTTTTATGTGGCTCTGAAAGGCATTTACTGGTATGGAGAGGGGGATCTGTATTGAAGGGAGCATCAAAACCCTACCAGTAACTGCCTTGTACTGGATTGTTTGCCTTGCTCTGTGGAAATGGGCACTTTTTTTTCCTGGGATTGGAATTTGGGAAGATTGCTCTGGTTTGAAACAGCTTTTGACTCCCACAGCCCATTCCTGGCCCCACAGTTGAGGGAAGAGTTGCTTACCAGGGCCAGTGTCCTAGTAACCATTGATTTCCACAGAAAAGAGTCTGAGCTGTGGAATCTGTTATTTTTATCCCATCCTACACGTGTTTGGATACAGACCATGCTTATAACCTTCAGTCAGTAGATTAATCAGGTTTGCAACAAGCTTCCCCTGTCCTGACCCTTATCCAGCACAAGGTGCCTGGGAGCTGGGTGAGGTCCCAGTAGGTTTTTACTCAGGGATTCATCTCCCTGCATCTCTTACAAACCCATTCTTGCAGGAAGGCAGAGGGAAAATAATGACATTGCAGCCCCAGGTAAGTTTCCAGGGTGGATAAAACAGGCAGTTGCTGTGGCTGTAGCTCTCCTGACACCTTCAGCCATGTGTGCTTAGTCCCTGTCAGTGCACCTGCCCCTGCTGGGTCATGCTAAACGTGGGGTTTTTTGGTTTGTCCTGACCCAGTTTGCTTCCTTAGCAGGTAGAGCATTAGTGGCAGCAGCACCAGCATGCTGCCTGCAAACTGGAGCTGCTTGTGGGGCTGGGGTCCTCCTCAGGGAACCCTCACCACACACTCTGAGCCCTTCTGCTCATGGTGGAGCTGCATCAGGAGTGGTTTGGGCATTTGTTCCACCCCTTGCATGTTTCTGGAAGCTGATCACTTGTTTAAGGAATGTCTTTCACGGCTGAAAATTATATAAATAGAGCTGCCAGCTCTTGCAGTATTAGCTGTTTCTCCCAGTGTCTTTGCACTTGAGACCTTGGGGGCCCCTCTCATATTGTAAATGTGTAGTGTTTTAATTGCAGAGGGAAAAATTAAATAAGAAGCTCTTCCCTTCCAAGTGCTTCAGCATTATCTGAATGAAAACCCAATTTGGAATTAAATAATTTCCCTTTATTTAAGAAAGCCCAGATTTTCTGTGATCTCTGTCAGTGATGCTGCAGCAGGGCTGGCAGTGCTGGATGAATATGGTGATTTATTGCTCTCATTGAGCAGTGCTGAAACACCTGGAGAATCCATGGTCTGCTCCTGAGCATTACAGATTGCACTGTTAGCATAGTTCTGGCTATTTGGGTGTCCCAGCATGAACTTTGAGGTCAGAGCCTGAACTCCTGGAGTAGGGAGTGTGAGTACCTACCTGCAGCTGTAAGGGGTTAAACAGGGAGTTCCTTCCCAGCTAATTCCTGGGTTCAGAAAGCTGCTGGCCAGACTCAGATCTTCCTCAGTGAGCTGTCCCACAGCTGGCAGCTTTTCTTCATTCTAAGAGGGCTGCTGTGTTCAGGAGACATGTTCCATTCACACTTGGCCTTAAATGGCACAAATTCTTCACAAATAAAAGAAAATCCCAGTGAACAGAACAACTCTTGAAACATTTATGGTTCAGAACTGGGAATTGACTTTGTAAGGTGGAGCTCTAAGCTTGCTGGCTGGCCAAAGAGATGTTTTGGTATAATCAAGAGCTAAAATGGGTCGTCATTCATCCAGTGGGTCAACATTCATTGCTGAGATAGCCATAAGAGCTAAGAGTAGGGAATGGCTCCCAAATGTCACTTCAAAATGACAGTCATCTTAGGAGGGAGAAATCAGTCCAGTCCCCTGGCACTGGACTGGACTTGTGAGCAAGTGTAGGGATGATGGGAGGGAAGAGGGCATGGACAATGAGAACACAGGCTGCTGAGGTGAGACACAAGGTGGACCCTTTGATTTTTCTGGTGCTTTTATCTCTAAGAAATGCTTCTTGAATCTTCCAGGAGCACCTTCTGCGCAATCATTTCTCAGCTGACGGAGGAAACACAGCCACTATTTGAAACCACTATCAAATCCCGTGCTGTGTCCGAGGACTCTGATGCTAAATTCACGTGCATAGTGACAGGTAACAGTGTCTTCAGTGAATAACCTGGTCCTGCCTCACCTGCTGGACTTGTGCCAGTTAAACTCTGCAGCAAGTGATAACAAGGATAACAAGCCCACTGTTGTCAGAATGCCAAGCAGAAGTTCAGCAATTGCATGGTGATTTTAGCTTCAATTTAAGGGAGGTGGGAAACACCTGACTGTGTAAAGAGGCAAAGGCATAAGCTAACATGTCAAACAAGGCAAACGAAAGACCAGAAAATGGGATATGCTGGTTACTGCTTGGACCAGCTACATTTTATTGTCCTAATCTCTGCTTCTCTAATCCTGGCCTCCATAACTCAGGAATGTGCAGTTTTGAAGACTCTCCTGCTGGAAGCAATACTGCTGGCTGTAGATGGTTAGAGCACAGTTACATTTGTACCAGTGATGAACTTCTGTGTCTGTCATCATCTGAAATAAAAGCTGGTCACTGCCCAATGAGGTAAAATGTCCCCTTGGGCAGGAAGGGGTTAAGTAAAGAAGATGAGGAGGAGGGAGAGGCAAAAACAGAGGGCTGGTGCTAAGGCCTTGTGACATGGGAGCACATTGGCAGGTAGCTCCTTTGCTGATGAGATTTTGTTCTTTAAATGTGGAGACTGTACTTTTTAACAACTCCATGATCCTTCCTAACCTCACTAGTATTAATTACTCCAAGAGGTTACTCAGTGAGAGACACTTACAAAGAAGTTTGTAAGTTCTGGAAGGAGAAGAGTGTATCCAGTGAGCCCCTTAGGCACAAGGACCAAAGCTTTCCTAAGGAAATCTGGTTTGCTGTTAGAAACAGGCTGGAAATAAGGAAGCACAGTCTCAGTCTTTCCAAGAACTGGCAGCTATGAATTCTTGGCTTTTCTCTTATGGATTCTCTTGTTCTGAAGGCTGACCTTCTGAACTTACAGGGGCACAACTGATGTATTGATTTTATTGAGGCTTAGCTTCAGCAGACCCCTTCTTGCTGCTTCTAGAGTCAAAGGGAGCTGCTTGGAGATGCCTCCAAACCACTTTATTTGGGGGGTCATTAGCAGGGATCTTCCCAATTCCAGCTGTATGAAAGCAAAAGCTTGACATACTGTGCAGTACCATGGAACATGCCATTCTGCAAGTGTCAGAGGTGAGAAAATGTTTAGGTGTGTTGGGAAATCAAGAGTAAAAGTCCTGGCTTCTCTCACTGGCTTAAATCTCCACCAGCTGCACCTTTGAGGTTGATGGTTCCTTCTAACAAATTCCATCTCTTCCTGTGTGTTGCACCAAGCAGAAAACTTGACCTGGTACTGGCCTCATTTCCTGCTCAAATGTAGGAAATTGTCAGTGAGTCTCTTTCAGCATATGTCATGATATTTTTGTGCTTGGTAAACTAAGTTGGGGGATGTCTCTATGCACCTGGAAATTTTCGTGGAAGTGTGTTTAAAATCATCCTTGGACCACCTTTGCCAGGTGGGCATCTCCTGTATGTGGTCCTTTGGACTGCTTTAGGAGCTCAGGATCTCTTTGGGGGAGAGGGGCAGGAGGTGGAAAGCAAGCTCTGGCTGCAGAGTCTGGTTGGCAGTTCAGGTATCTTGCCCTGCCGTGATGTTTGTGTTCAACTGGGAGGCGTTGCTGGGAGCAAGGAAATGGCAGTGACATCCCTGGCCAGTGACCAGAGTGGAACCAGTTCAGTCCCAGCTCTGTGGCTGGACTCCAGGGACACTGATGGAGGCAAAGGGCAGACAGTCACCTGCTCCTGTTTTGACGGTCAAGCCACAAATATGGATGTGTGACCTACAATAGCATCTTACTTTTTTTTTTTGTTTGTTTGTTTTTTGCTGCTTCTTGACCAATAATGAGAATTACAGACTAGTCCCACATCTGGGAGTACTTGGACTAGGACTTGCTGGGCCTGTCCTAGGAACACAAAATGATGCAAGTGTTTGAAGAACCAATCTCCAGAATGTGATGAGTGGTACAGGCAGGGAAAAAAGCAGGTCAGGCAGAGGCAGATTCCTGTGTATGAAGGCACAAACTTTCCTTTCCTCCTGATGCCTACTTCAGCCTGCTACTGCTGTCCCTGCTATGTCTGATTTGATTTTTTGGGTCAGATCCTGCATCAGTTATGAGATGTTCTCTTTTTTCAGATAAATTTAGTTTCATCCTTTGTTCTCTAAGAGATGCGAAAAAGAAAACAAGAACATTTCCATTTATTGTGCAGTTTCATCCCACATCTCTGCACCAAGTGCTTTCCTTGGTGACTCTGTCTGGACTTCATGGTCTCAAGGGTCATCACAGCTCATTTGCACTGAGTGGATATTGAGCTTCTCTCTTCAGGGTGGGTCTTCATGGAGGTGCTGCCACAAGGATTTTCCAGCATTTTAGTCACTTCTGTGTAGCATTGCCTGGGAAGGAGAGATGTCAACTGATGAAATGGGGGAAGTTGGATGAGGAGGTTGAGGGGACCTCTTGTTAGGGAATGAGTCCAGCCAGGACAGGGGATGGCTGGATCTAGCCAAGACCATTGTATGTCAGCACCAGCCCACTGCTGTACAGCTGCCTCTTCAGTGCCATTGCAGCCCTCCTTAGCCAGGTTCAACCCCTCTGATCTGCCTTCACAAATCATCGTCTTGGGAGCTTGATCCCATCACTGCCTCCATGGTTTTATTGCAGAGCACAGAGGGGAGAGGGAGGAGAGTTGGGGTGGGGTGAGTAGACAGTCACATGCTTATAGATGTGGTTCTTAATCAGGTTAAAGGAGTTCCACTTTTCATTTGTGGTGACCCCCTGAGGGAAATGTTTGAAGGATGAGACTGAAGTTCTTGGATGAAGAATGTCTGGAGACATGCAGGGGCTGTGAGAGGGATTTGGGGATGGGATAGTGACTACAAGAGCAGAGAGTAGGCTGCTGGGAGATGAGGAGGTTTGGCTTTGGGGCTGAGGACAAGGGAAGGATGGTGAATGAGCACAGCTGCATGGGGAGCTACTGCTCTTAGTATTTATCCCTTCTGTCAGCATTGCCAGAAGATTCCTTGTATTTTTGTACTGGAGGGGTTTAAATCCATGAAGCCAGGAAGGGTAACATTTTACCAGAAATTGTATTCCTAAGACTGTTGAAGCCCCTACTCTATTTAGCTTGTGTAGAGCAGAAACTGTGGATATTGTTTAATGGTTCTAAACTCTTAGCACCTTCCCAAGTTTCAGAAGACTAACTCCCCCTCCATTCCCAAAAAAATAATTAAAAAAAAATAGAAAGCAACTTGAAACAGAGTATCTCTGGGTGATTTTGTATAGATAAATTCAGAACTGTTTTGGATAGATATTTTAAGAACTGTTTTGGTTACAATCACTAAGCTTTGAAGACTTCTCAGATTTCGACAGTTTTAGGAAAAAGAATGTTTGATCTAAACCTGGCAATCTCCATGAAAATAATATCCTTGCTCTGAAAAGTCTCCAGGATGCTGTGGTGGCTGGCCATCCCGCTGGAGCAGTGCTGCTGGCAGGCACACATACTGAAGATGTGGAGAGGCTGCCTGCTCTTCCAGGAACACCCAGCCCCACTCTGTCTGCAGCTTTGGGGCTCTGCCTGGGGGCTGCAGGGGCCCAGCTGCCCCAAATCCCTGGGGGCTGCAGCAGGGGCAGGGTTGGGAAGGATGAGTGTGGATCTATGACTGTGTCAGGGTGTCTCATGCTAAGGGTGGCATCTGGTGCCTGCAGCCTGGCAATGCTCACGGATGGAACCCTCAGTTCCACCTCATCCCACTGGGCAAGCTGTGGATGCTGTGCCTGCAGGGGATGTGCCTTACTGCAAATGATGCCTGACTCCTCTTCCCCTCCACCCTGCACCGGGGGAATTTATTCACTCAGCAACCCAAAGATGGATGTCAGCAGCATCAGCAGCAGCTCCCCTCCCTGTGCCAGGGAGACTCATCCCTGCCCAGGCATCTTTCCATCTTGGCTCTGATTACAGCCCCTGGGGAGAGATGGATGGTATTTGGACAGGCAGCTGGGGCCACTGTACCTGCGTGGGAGGTGGGAAGCCTTTCAGCATCCGCCTGCCTGCAGACTGGAATTCCAGCCAGAACTTGCCTGCAGCTCTCTTGGGCTGCAGGCGACACCGTGCAGTGTGAGCTGGTCCTGGCGCTGGGCTCTCGTGGCCACAGCTCCTCAGAGGGAGCAGGCAGCTCAAGGACACAAGTGCTGCAAGTCAGAGGGAGTTTAAGCTTAGCAGGAGGAAAAGCCTTTCCTCGAGACACTGCATAGCTGTGGAAATGGCAGCTCTTTCCGGCAGATGTCAGCTGGGAATGGAAATCAGCTGTGGAGGCCACGGCGGGGAGGGGGGGACAGAACATCGCAGAGCTTCTCGGAAACTGTCTGCTGGCAGTTCCCAGAATGAAGGGCTGTGATTGCTGTTTCTTAGGGGGTCAGGAAAATCTACCTGCCAGCTCCCTGCAAGATGGACTGTGGGGGCCTTCTGAAGATCTTGCTGGCAGAACAGCCCTTGGGAAGGGTTGGATTGCTCTGGGCACTGCATGAGCTTGTGTATGGAAATTGTTTTGGTCATCTCTGGAGCAGAAAGAATTCACCACAGGCTCATTCAGCCCAGGCTCCTGCTGCCAATATTTGTTTTATGAAAAATATAAGCAGCAGTGTCAATCCCTGATGATCCCATCCCTGGAATGCTCTCATGGCTTTCTCCAGTTCCCAGTTCAGGGCTCACTTTCTTCAGCTACAAGTACCTGAGGGCTTTGCATGTCTCTAGAAACTGGTTTGGGGGTCAGGGCAGCAACAAAGAACGGGATGTGACAAGAGTGGGGCAGAGGGGGAGGACAGAGAGCCTTGCAGGAAGGGTGTTGGGAGAAAGTCATGGCTTGGCTTCCTGTAGAAGAGGAGAGATGAGGCACTACCCAACAGAAAGCCAAAGCTGCTGATGGCAGCAGTGGGAGGGGATTGAGGCAGCAAAGCATGTGGGAGATGTACAGACTGCAGGGATGCTGGGGCAGTGCAGAGTAAGAGACCTTAGAGAAGAAGGAGCAATAGGGTAAAATCCAGTCTGTGAGGTGTCTGGGCTGTGGGGGTCACTGCTTCTCACAGAGAAAGAAAAGCTGCTGAGACTCATCTTCCCAGCCCTGTCTGGTCCCAGTGGACTAAATCCCTTGAGGAGCCACCACAGGCAAAGGGTGGGGACGGGGGAGCCAAAGCAGTACAAGAGGAGATTTGGCATATGCTGCTTTTCTGGGCAAAGGCATACTGGATTGAACAAAGCCTGGGTGAATTCCTGCTGATGAGTCTCTGCTTCTGGACTGTCAGTTCTGCTCTGGGACCTTCATAAGACCAGGAGTAAGCTGGGCTCAGGCATTACTATGGGCTGACAACATCTTTGGCTGGTGCAAGGAGGACAGCTGAGGTCCTGGTTAGCCTTGAAACCTGTGGCTTGGTATGCAGAGAGCACCTTGTCCCTGCTTTCTCCTTACTCCAGAGCCATTGGGTTGGGACCTTTGGATATTCCTGGAAAGCCTTCATCAGCCCCATGCCTGGGATGTTCATAGGAGCTGACCCTTGCCAGATTCTGGGGTGCTGTGGGTGATGCTTGGGGTCTGGTGGAGTTGAGGAGAGTGCTGGACTCCTTTCTTTGGCCCCACAGAAAGCCTGCAGGGACATTTGAAGCAGAGAAGCTCCTGAGCAATTGGCTACAGCCTATAGCCAAGGCATGATGTGATCATTAACACTTTCACCCCATGTCTGGGGGTCAGCTTGGCTGGGTGGTGAGCCCTGAGTGAAGTGCAGCAACCCCTGCTGGCTGCTGGGCTGAGCAGTCTTTGCATGAAAACTGCACTTAATCTGAACTAGAGCTGCTGTCAGTGAGCAGTGAAGGCTGTGGCTAGCACTGGTCCATATGGGACTCACATGCTGATCCAACACCTCTGCAAGCGGTGGAGAACGTGGCTGTGTGCCCAGCCTGCCAGCCAGCCAGTCACACACATCATGATGTCATTGTACTGAAAAGGCAGGTGACATCTGTTGTCAAGTGACATTTGTAGGACACTGAGCTGACTGTGATGCAATCAAGGTTGTTTCTGTTCAGTGGAAAGTTTCAGATCAGCTTACAGGCTGTGACACTGTGCAAAATGCTGAGAGCTCCATGGAGGGGCGAACGCCTGTTCTCCAGCCATAGCCTTGGCCTCATCAAAACATCCCTCTTCACATAAAAGTGATGGCATGCTCACCTTCTCCAGCCAGTGTTACAGGAGATGAGCGTGTGATCCACTCCCCTCTGCTCAGGAATGAAGTGCTGGGATTTTTTTCTCAAAAATAGCCCTATTCCTAGGAGTGATAAAAGTCTGAGATAAGCCCATTAAGTTTCCACTGTTTCTGTTGTGTCGTTTAGGAATGTAGTGAGCCCAGAATAGCATCTGTCCTGGTGTGCTGCTGCTGATACCATGCTGTCTGTGCTTCTGTGTGGAATGTTTCACTCTCTGATGTCTTCCATGTCCTCCCCAGGGTATCCACAGCCCGAGGTGACGTGGTACAAGGATGATGAGGAGATGGATCGCTATTGTGGCTTACCCAAGTATGAGATATTCCGTCATGGAAACCGCCACACCCTGCAGCTCTACAAGTGAGTAAAGGAGCTGGAGAGTGGCTGCGTTTGGTCGTGGGAGCTGTGAGTGTGTTCTCAGTGACTGGATAAGCTGGCCCCTTCTGCTCCCCACTGTGAGTTCACAGCTGGCCTTTCCCCTCCCGCTGTGGCTCCCCAGTCACACCAGTATGAGATCCATTACTGCATTCAAGGATAGCTGCCATGCTGGAAGCAAGAGGAAGGGAAGAAGAAATCCCTGTCTCTGGAGCCTTCCAGTGCTGAGCATTAGGGATGACAAAAATGAGCAAGGGGAAAGCACTGTCTGCCTCTAAGATGATGGTCCAGGGAATCAGGTTTCTGGAGAGCCAGGCACACCCTGTCCCCAGCAGGCACAGACCTGTCACACCTTGAGTCCTGGATTTGGGGTGTCAGACAGGTGTGGCACTGACTGGAAATGCAGAATATCACTGTTGCTGATAGTCCTGCCATCCTTGTGCTTCTAGCCTGAGCTTTTCTGCTTCCCCAGCTGTGCTCCAGGTGTCCATCAGAGGCTGGCTCACCTCTTCCAGTAGCAGGGATCTCTGTGGGTCAGGTGTCCTCGAGGGGTGACAACAGGGATGCAGGCAGGTGCTTGTGCTGGTGCCTGTGACATGGGGTGGGAAGACTTTGGTAATGTGGTAGGGTAGAGGAAGAACAGGAGTGTCTTGTGGGCTGTGTAGAGCTGAGAGAAAAAGATCCTGCAAAGGACTCTGACCAAGAGCAGTTGGGAAGCCTGGTGCTGCCTGTTCCTCCTCCATCACAGCCCTCATACCAGAGTTACAGCCCAGGGTGGAGCTAGAACAAATTTATCATAAAACTTGCTTGTTTGTTAGTGTGGAGAGCAGGCAGAGCCAGGGTGGGAGGCCAGCCCAAGGCCTCCAGATGTCCTGTGGACACCTCATGGGCCACATCTCTGGACTCTGTGGAGCAAGAAGTAGGAGAACATGCATGCCTGTGTGTCCAGCGGGCATCCTGAGGAGATGGGTAGGTCTCACACACAGCTTTTGATTTCCAGGTGTCGAGAAGAGGATGCAGGCATTTACCAGGCCTCAGCTAGAAATAACAAAGGCATCGTGTCCTGCTCCGGTGTGCTGGAAGTGGGAACCATGACGGAGTTCAAAATCCATCAGAAGTGGTTTGACAAAATCAAGAGAAAGGCTGAAGAAAAGATGCAAGAAATTGAACAGGGCAAGAAACGAGGAAAAGAAAATGTGGAAGTGGAGAGGTTGCAAGGAATGAGCCCCGAACGGCTCCAGAGGAAGCGGAGGCTGGCTAGAGATCAGAATCTCCAGTCAGGAGACTCTTCATGGGAGAAGGAAGATGCAGCAAAAGTGCACGTCGCGGATTCTCAGTCCAGGTTACACAAGGATATTGCTGAGACGAAGGAGCAGCCGCTCAGTGCCGTGCCAGGCTTCCCAAACAAACTGGTGGCACCTCTGAAAGCAGAGGTGACCACCAATGGAGATGCCACTTTGGAAAGTGGGGAGGAGAACAACTTTCTCACGTACATCTATGAGACAGTGGAGGACTTGGCGACCAAGCCAGGGGCAAAAGACTCTGCAGCTAAAAAGAAAAAGAAGGTGGAGGCTCCTTCAGCACCAAAACAGGAGGTTTCTAAGCGAGAAGAAAGTGGGAGGGACAGGGCCAATCAGTCTTCAAATCCCAGGTTTGCTCCTCCTGTCCCCTTACGCAGGAATGCACGTTTGCGAGCAGCAAGTGATCAAGAAGTGGAAACCAGTCCAAAACTCAAAGAGGCTGGGAAAGCTGTGAAACAGGACATTAAACCTAGTGATGACATGTACTTCTCTTTAAAGGACATGTATTTTGATAAACAGGTGAAGCCAGCAGCAGGGAAGGAGGCGGTGGGAGCCAAGGATGAGGCCGGGAGTCAGGCTGCCCTGCAGCCTGTGGCAACCAGCAGACACACGGAGGATGCTCCACTGGCCTCTGAGGTGCTGGAGGCAGGACCTGTGCTGTCCGAGGGCCAGAGAGGCCAGCAGCAAGAGCAGAAGTTGGAGGGAAACAAAGAGGTAACTAGGACAGACAACAGCCAACACAGGGGTGGCAACAAGAAAATATCTGTGCTGTGCATTTGTGTTGTGGCACTGGGCCTGGGAGGCTGCGTGTACACCACGGGATCTGCTGCTGAGGCTCTGCAGGTCTCCACTGGTGAAAGCACCCACAAGGGCTTTTTGGATTTTGTGAGCCCAGACAGCAGAGCTTCCACCCCATCTCCAAGCAAATGTCAGCTGAGGTGGTGAGAGATGTAAGTCGGGGCCATTCGAGCAGCTGGTCCCGGTGGCCTGGGGCTCTCCGGTTTAATCAGCAGGCTGACCTCATGCGGAATGTTTTCAGATCAGGTCGGCAGGGAGCACTGAATGGGTATTTATAGCTGGGAGTGGGTGCCTTGTGATGGCATCTGTTCAGTTTAACAAGGGAGCTTTAGTTAAGGAGCCCCCCATGCAGATGAGGTGCTGTGTGAGCTGCACCCTCAGGACCTCGAGTTTTGTTTACAATGCAGCGTGTATACAGTAGGTCTGGGCTATTTTTTTCACCCATCCCTGCTGGAAAAACTCTGTTGGGAGACTCGTGGTGGTGATGAAGTGCTAGGGCACAGCACCTGCTTCTGACCCTCAGAGCATCTCTTAGTCAGCTGCTATTTTTGTCACCTAACCTGAAGTATTTGCCATGAAAATATTGGACTGGAAGCTACCGGGCTATTTCCCCCCCATTTTTCTTTAATGACTCCTATCATAAAGGATTCTCTGAGTCCAGTTTGCAGGTGCTGTCAGGATTTGGAGTTTGGGCTCTGGTAGGTGCACACTCTCAGCAAAGACAAGGCTCTGGGTGCAGCACCTCTCATTTGGTAGGTAATGCACATATTTCAGAATGTGGAAAAATCCACAAGGCTTAAGGGAGTGATGGGTGCTCCAGTGGAAAAAAACCCCTCTTTTCTTCCTCTCATAAATTTCGTTAGCCATTGGTGGGTGCAGCTTTGCTGTTCAGAACTTGCTGTGTTATGCAGTACACACCTGGTTTCTGGCCTTGCTGCTGCACAGTGCTCTGAACTCGTCTTCAACCTGACCCACCAGTATCACAGACTGCTGCAAATTATTGCTGTTCAGGCCAGCCCATGGCAAAGCCATTAGTTTCTCCCCTCTGTGCTCATTTTAACACCTCTCACTCTCAAAAATGATGGAAAAATGCTGGTGTGCAGCAGACTTGGGCTGTCATCCCTGAGCCTTTGACGTGCATCAAGGTTTTTTTCTCTTTAAAAGCCCCACTCACAGAAGGAAACCCGTGACTTGTCAGCTGGTGTGCCTTTGAGGAGACAAAAGGGAATGCTTCTGATTTGAATTTGAATGCTTCAGCTGGTTGGTGCTGCTGTCCTCAGCTTTTGTGAGAGCAAATAAGCTGGTTTAAAGCTTTAAGGCGGATTCCAGGCATGTTTCAAGATATTTTCACCCCCCAGGACAGGGGTTACTTGTTTTTTTTTCTTTTATATTCTTTCTTTTAAAACAAGAAAGGTCATAGGTGAGTGTATTCCTAGCCTTGAGACATAGTTGGGCCTCGTGCTCAGGACTTCTCATCTGAGCTGGATTTATCTGTAGCAAAATGCCAAATTGTAGCCAGGCTCTGAACATCATCCTCTACAAGAGCAGAGAAGAAACTAGTTTTGCATGGTAATCACTCTTGCCTAAATTTTAAACTGATTATTTGATTATATTTCTTGAATTGTATTGGTAAGAATGGCCTCTAACGGCCTGCAATACTCATGTTGCTGTAACAATTAGAGAAGGACTTCAAAAAAGGGTATGGAGTAACAGGACAAGGAGGAATAGCTTTCCACTGTCAGAGGGCAGGGTCAGATGGGATATGGAGAAGAAATTCTTGGCTGAGAGGGTTGTGAGGCCCTGGCACCAATTGCCCAGAGCAGCTGTGGCTGCCCCATCCCTGGAAGTGTTCCAGGCCAGGTTGGATGGGTCTTGGAGCAACCTGGTCCAGTGGAAGTTGTTCCTGCCCACGGTAGGGATTGGAATGAGATGGGCTTTAAGGTCCCATCCAACACAAACCATTCTATTTATTTGCTTGGGAATGGGCTTGCTGAGAGAATGGTGCTACCTTTCCTCTTTTCCCTGAGCTACCAAATGAAGCAAAAGCAGCACAAAATACAGGTCTAAGTGTCACAGCCCTCCTTTCCCATGGCATTCATTTTGGGGGGCTTAATGTTCAAGTCAGGAACCTCAGGAGAAAATCCTTAGCAGCAGCTCCTCCCTGTGCCATTGTCCTGGTGGTGCTCACAGAGCATCAGCCTGGCAGAGTGTGTACCATGGCATCACTGCCTCCCCTGCAAAAACAGCCCGTGCTCCTTGGCTGGAGGATCTGGGCAGTTCTCCTAAGGATAAAGCTTGGCCATCACAGCAGGCAGCTCGCTGACACGTCTGCTGGGTGCAGCTGCGGTCGGAAACATTTGAGCTTCCCAAACGTCAGAGAAACAGAATGGTTGAATAGTGCTGATAACGTCAGGGTGTACGGTTTCCCAATAAATCATTTAGGCAGTGTTATCCTGATAGAGTGTGACATGCCAGCTGCCCCATCTCACTGTGCAGATAGGGGAGCACTCAGTCTTTAGAAACATCAAGGGAATTATGCAAGGTGTCAGCAGTGGCTGGTAAAAATGGGAAAGTTTCGCTCTTTGGGAAGTCATGGAGTCAGAGGAGATTGGATTAAAAGCCACTGAATGATTTAGAAAAGCAGATCTCTTGCCTCTGTGCACAGCGAGGATGTTGAAAGGCAGAAGGGCTGGAGCTGATTAAAGGAAGAAACATTTTGTACAGCCTGACAGGTGGGACCCACTCCTGTGGGATGATGGTGAAACCAGAAGACCCTGGATGACAGAGTAACAATGGTATCAGGGTAATTCCCATGATTCAAGAAGTTGGGCAGTGCCATATGATACAGGTGGTCCACAAGTACGACTGCACAGACCCAGGCAGTAACATGATGCTAATTTCCTTCTTTTTTTTTTTTTTTAAACTAGGTTGCAGCAAGAGTTGGACAGTCTCCTGGTGACCTAAAGCATCCAGTGTCCAGTCCAACGAAAGAGACCAGTCAGCAAGCCAGTAAGATAGAGGAGGTCAGGAAAGAGGTGCCTGCTTGCCAGGAAACCAGGGGAGCTGTGAAAAGGACAAATCCTCGATTTAGGCCTCAGGAGCCACCAAAGCCACCAGCACGTTCTCCAGACCATGTGCAGTCTGGCAAGGAGCACCCACCCCCCAGGAAACAGGCAGAAAGACATTCCCGTGCTCTTGAGGACAGAGAGACTCAGCAAGGACTGTTAAATCAAGAGAACAAAAGCCAAAGTGGGGAAGAGTCATTGCTAAAAAATTTGACTCCTCCAGAACCTGGAGCAAACACTCCTCTTGAACAAATCCCATGTCAGACAGTCAAGGATGAGGAGAGCAAAGAGGCAGGAGCAGAGTTGTCTGGGAGCCATCCTGGTGTGAGGACAGGAGGGAGTGATGCAGCAGAGCCGTGTCTTGGGGCTGTGCACAGGGAGGCAGGAGGGACAACTTTGGGCCATCAGAGCACCCAAAATGAAACAGCAGCTCCTGCTTCAGTTCCTCTTGCCAAGGAAGAGCCGCTTCCTGCTCCTGCAGTGAGGCCATCAGTGGCTCAGGAGGCACTGCTGGCATCTGATAGAAGCCCAGGGATGGAGGCCACTGCAGGAGAGGTCCCACCTGGAGCCCAGCTGCTGCCTCCTGTGAGAGGAGGAACGGAAATCACAACAACAGATGGATCTGCCCCACAAGAGGTGTTTTCAGCTATCACTTCAGAGCAGAATGCCAAGCCGGTGCCCATGGGACCTCAAGGGAAGGAGGGAGGACTCCCGACAGCCACAGCTCCATGCCAGGAACCAGCAGCATCTTCAGGGACTTGGGAGGGAGTTTCTGAGGTTCAGCCACAGGTACCGCTGGTCCTGCCTGGCTCTGAGAGATCTCAGGAGATGTCTGTGGAGGAGAAAATGCAGCACAAAAATTTGGTTTCCTCCTTAAAGAACTACCTGCTGCTACTTCTAAAAATGTCAGATAGCAGTAAGGATGCCACAAAAGGGGACACTGACTCTGGGGACAAGGAGCAGCCGAATGCAGGGGAAGGCATGATCCCAGAGATAGGCATTGCTGGCCTTAGCCCTCGCACCTCAAGGAAAGTTTTGGAAAAAGTACAAAACAACCAGCTCTTCCAGACAGCAGAGAACTTGCCTCTGACCCCCAGGACGTCCAGACGGATCACAGGAATGATTAATGAGGAATTTGTTACCAGCCAGGAGATGCTGGCTTGCAGGCCTGTGCCACCAAAGAGACGCACCTGGGGGGCTCCTGAGGCCGAGGGGCCGCCCCCGCTCTCAGTACCCTCCATCGTGGTGGGCAGCATGCCCGCAGCAGGAGTGGCTCCTCATCCTTCTGATCTGCCTCCAGTGAGCTCTGAAGAGGGCCCTGCTGACCCTCTGGCAGTGCTGCCTTGTGCCACACCAGAAGAGCTCGCTTTGGGGGCCCGGCGCAAAATATACCTGCCAAAACCCAAACAGGTGGGGGTGGAAGAGGAGGCAACCCCAGAGAGCCTGGGGCACACAAGAAGTCCGACTGTTTCACCACGGCAGTCCAGGAAGAATGCATCCCTGTTGCATTCTCCAGCCCCAGCTCCATCCTCTCCCTCAGATCAGTGCTCTCCAACCCTCACGAGGAAGATGGCCACGTTGGAGGTTCCTAAGCTGTACGAGGAGCCTGCAGGTGACACCGGTGGTGATGAAGAGGGCCCTGGAGATGCTAAGCCAGAAGCACAGCCAGCAGAGTCCCAGAGTACAAATAACCCATTTAAAGGTGAGGGAAGGGAGAATCCCCATGAAGCTCATTCCCTTGTTGCCTACAAAGGGAACCAGTAATAGTCAGCTGGGGCCACATGAGTTTGTACATTTGTAGGGTTTTCAGCATCAGCCTTTGGCTATGTGAAAGCCAAAAGTCTCCCCCAGACTTCTATCCCAGTACAGAGAGGGATGAGGAATGCAAGAGGCAGCAGTTCTGACACTGGCTGTCTCTTACAGCTGGGCTTCCCCAGCCCCAGGGATCATAGAATACTCTTGGTTTTGGTCTCTGTGTTCTGGGCCTCATCAAGCCTGGTGCTGGTTGGGAATCCTGAGCTACGTGGTTGAGTGGGAAGTGTCCCTCCTCATGGCAAGAGGGTTGGAATGAAATGGTCTTTAAAGTCCCTTCGAACCCGAACTGTGATTCCATGATTCAGTGGACATCACAGGGCACACACTTCTCTTCCACATCTGTGGTAAATACTAATTTGATTCCTTGTGGCATCGAATTAAAAAGGCATAATCCTGGGGTTGAAGGAACCAGGTGATACTCTCACAGGAATCAGCACTCTTGCAAAGTAAGGGTAACCATGATAAATCCCTCCTTCAGTAGATGAATATTTCCTCCAGTATTCCCTAGTGGTTTTCTGCCTTCCCTCTGGCCTCACTGGATATTGCAGTGCTGCACTGTTGGACATGTTTATACCACTTGTATCCCATCTCTTTATCCCAGTGGAGCTCTGAGACCTTCCCTGGGAAGGCAGTGTTACACATACTGACATACACATGACACCCAAAGCCCTGAGCAGCAGCATGGGCGTAGGCTGGCTGTCCCCAGAGCTGCAGCCAGCCCTCTGTGTCTCACCACCCATCCTTTTGCACCCTTAGCTCCACAGGTGGTCCGTAAGATCAGGGCAGAACAATTTTCTGACGCATCAGGAAACCTGAAACTTTGGTGCCAGTTCTTCAATATACTGAGTGATTCCAAGCTGACGTGGTACAAGGATGAGATCCCTGTGGCTGAAGCCCAGAGGAGGTAACCTGTCATTTCCACATTGTCACCTGTCACATCCTGCTCCTTGCCTTGCCTGGGGTGAAGGTGCTCCTCTTGCTAAGGCAGCATGGGAAGCTCAGAGCGTGGCACATTGTGCACTTTATCATATCAGTGCCCACAGAGGGAAGGATTGCCCCAATGGGGAGTTGCTGACAAACTTAGCTTATTGATGCTCCATCTGGAGTGTCTGCTTTGGGGAGAGCAGAAAAGGTGTTATGGCCATCGCAGAAATCAAGAGCTGGATGTGAACTGCAAAACTGGGGCCCCAAAGAATCCATGTGAGGGTGGCAGTCTCCCAACTCTGCAGCCACCACTGGGAAAAAGCAGCTCTGGCTGTGCCTCTATCCCTTGGCACTGCCCTTGCACAGAGAGAACATATTCAGACAGCTGGGTTGCTGGTTGTATCCTTTGGGTCTAATGTGAAGAGCAGCTTGTTCTCAAGCCCAGAGGATTTGTGCAGGAACATCATCTACATCAGTCAGGATTTGCCTGATGCTGTTAGTGTCCCCATAGCTCCCTTTATAATGAATAGATGATAAATTAGGTGATTCTGTGGCAGAAATTGTCTCCTGGGGCAGATATTTGACCTGGGGAAGATGGGCAGGAGTGGCCATTGCCTTCCAGCAGATCAGAGCAGAGCCTGCTCAGCCAGTGGTCTCAGGATGAGGGTCCCACCTCTTCTCTCTGTGAAGCCCTGACCCAGCCTCACTCAGGGACAAGTCTTTATCAGTCTGTAGCCCAATCCCAGCCAGATTTTGCTGGGCTTGTCTGGAGGATAAGTGTCTCTGTTAGTACAAACCACAGGGCAGGACTGCTGGTGCTGTGACATGCGGGGGGAGCAGCTGGGCTGCCCTTGGGATGGCTTTGTAGCCTTCCTCCATGCCCCCAAGGGCAGTATGTTGCCCACCCCCAGTGCCTGTCACAGGGCTCCCCTGTGGCCCCCCCACCCCACGGGGATGTGGCCATGCTCCATTTTTCTTCCAGTGCTGGCGATGAGGGCCAGGCAGCTTTGGCTGTTGTGCAGGCATCCCAGAAGGATTGCGGAGTCTATCGCTGTGTGATCAGCAACGAGTATGGCACCGACTCCACAGACTTCCTGCTCAGCCCAGAAGGTGAGGAGCCCTCAGCAGCCTCTCACAGCTTCCTGGGTGTGCTGTGGGGTGGTGTGGCCAACTGCAGAGAAGGCTTGGTGCCAGGCTGCAGTGGGGGAGCCTTGGCACATTCTGTAACACCACCTCTGTGAGGTGCTTCTGCCTCTGTGTGCCAGCTGGTTCCCACCATCCTACCTGCCATCCCTAGTTGTGCAAGTGCATGGGGCAAGGTGGGATCCTGTCAGGACCTTGACTCCTCTTTGCTTTCTGTCTCCTCCAGTGTTGTCAGGATTTATCCTGCGGGAAGAGATGGAAGGTAAGGGCCACATGATGAGCTGTGACTCTGCCCCTTGCTGAGTGGGGCAGGCAGCTCTGGGGCAGAAGCAGGACGTGCCCATGTTGTCCCCCCCTCACCAGCTCTTCCTCCCACCAGTTGGAGAGGAGATCGAGATGACACCCATGGTGTTTGCCAAGGGTTTGGCTGATGCAGGCTATTGGGGGGATAAGCTCTTCGGGCGCGTGGTGAGTGAGGACATGGAGGTGGGTGCTGGTTTCCTGCGCAAGGCCTGCCGTGCCAGAGCCATTTACGGCCTGGAGCCTGTCTTCGAGTCCGGCCACACCTGCGTCATCAAAGTGCACAATTTCATCGTCTTTGGGACCAAGAATGAGAACAGCCTTGTCGAGAAGAACTATGATATCACCATCCAGGTGGGTATCCTTGCGGGCCATCATCCACCTTTCTCCCTCCCACCCTTCCCACCTGTGTGTGCGTTGGTCCCCAGACAGTCCCCAGCTCTGTGCCCACTTTTGCTATTTCCTTCCACTTTTGGAATACTCTGGGGTGGTCTAGCCAGGGGGCTGTGTTACTGGTAGGTGGGACATGACATACACACACATGATTAGAGTCTAAGAAGAAAAAAGTTTTTATTCTGCATGTTCTCCAGCTTATATAGTCTTAACAAAGCATGATCTTAAGTTATTAACTACACCTTATATTCATAAGTGCAAAGCAATTAGTGTCAATATAATTGGCAAAAGTTTTACAGAAACTTAATAAGGCATGTATACACATCTACTTATGCACGTAGTCTGGCTTACAAAAATTTTCATGTATCTTTTCTAATCTGTTTCCATGCCTTGTCTTCTTCTTTGCTATGGATGCACTGCAAAATCATCAATTGTTACTTCTTCTATTAACTCAGCTTTGCTTGCAAGCTAGCTGTCAAGCCCCTCCATAGGGCTGGACATGTCCTTGCCATTCTTAGCTTCAGCTCTTCCATCTGAGCAATGTGGAGCTGCTCAGGACTTTCCCATCACCCTTTGACCACCAGGACAAGGAAACAGTTGGCAGTGGTCCCAGGGAGGCAGTGGTGCACGATGGGACAGGTTCTTGACTCTTCTGCTTGTACTTCCAGGAATGCAAAGTCCAAAACTCCAGTCGTGAGTACTGCAAGATCTTTGCTGCTGAGGCACGAGCAGTCCCTGATTTTGGAGCAGTGCCTGAGTAAGTGATGTGCTGCAGCTCCACTGGCTTGATGCCCTGGCAGAGCATTTCAGGGGACGGTGGGAAGATTCCTTGTGGGTGTTGGGGCATCCCCAAGGCAGTGCACTCTACTCCCACAAATGGAAGGGATACTGGGAGGAAGGCAAAAACCAGGGTTGCAGGCCATGGTGTGAATCTCCATGTGCAGAGGAGGGAGAGCTCACCATGCTGACATTGTCTGTGAACTCCCACACAGGATAATTCCTCTGTACCTGATTTATCGTCCTGCCAACAACATCCCTTATGCCACAATGGAGGAGGACCTTGGCAGGCCCTGCGAGCAGTACTGTGTCACTGAGAGAGATGGCAGCTTGGTGGCACGAGGCACCTCGGAGATTGTGCTCAAATGCTGCACCTTCCAGCACTGGGTTTACCAGTGGACAAATGGAAACATCCTCGTGACTGACATGGAAGGTAAGGAGATCTCCTGTGTGCTGCCCATGGCCCATCACCACCCTCCAGCCTGGGAAAGAAAAAAAAGCCCCAGTCTTGCCCTCCTGCCTCTCTCCCACCCCATGCCATGGAACCCTCTACCCAGGGCAATGACCTGCCCTTAGTACTGGTGGCTGTTCTTCTCTGGACAGAGACTGGTTGTCCTCTTAAATTACAGGAGTGGGCTGGAAGTTGACCAACGTGCGGATTGCTACCAACCTGAAAGGGTGAGTGACTTCCAGCCCTGGAGCAGGGTGGCCCTGGCTGTCCCCAGCCCTGCCTCTTACCTGGCAAGGGCCATGGTGGTAATGGGTCAGGCTCCATCCTCGCCTCCCTGCTCTGGTGGGACATGTCCTGGTGCAGAGCAGGAGCTGAGGATAGCTGTGTTGGCAGGTACCAGGGGCTGAAGGAGAGCTGCTTTCCCTCCCTGCTGGAGCAGTTCCCAGCTGCTCACAGGTGCAATCACTACTGCAGCATCCTGGGCCTGAAGATGCTGGAGCCAGCCAAGCCCAAGGGCTCCAGGAGTCCCTGCCTGGGCAGGAAGTCTGCCCAGTCCAGCCCCCAGCTCCAGAAGAAGGTGCTGACAAGTCCTCAGAGCACCCGCAAGGCTTCTGTGAGCCCCAAGAGC
Source organism: Passer domesticus (assembly GCF_036417665.1). NCBI lineage: Eukaryota > Metazoa > Chordata > Aves > Passeriformes > Passeridae > Passer > Passer domesticus. Next base: position 3,874,916 of record NC_087487.1, read on the forward strand.
TCCCGGAGAGCTGCAGAAACAGGGGAGGCCTCAACAGCCTGCAAACCCAGGTCAGGAGAGAGCAACAGAGCTGGCTGCCCGCAGTAGTCAGAGCTGCTGCAGCTGAGATTCCTGCTCTGGCCCCCAGCCTGGGCCCAGCCCGTGACCGGTGTGGGAAGGGGAGACCCTGGCAGTGTCATTCTCCGTGGGGCTCCTGCCCGGCCCGCAGCGCTTGCATTGTGTGGTGTGTGCTAATTGTGAGTGGCTGGGCCGGGGCCACGGGGGCTGTGAGCCTCAGGCCACCTCCCCAGTACCTCTCTAGAGGAGCTGCTGCTGGAGCCTGCGGGGCCGTGTGCCTCTCCATGCTCGGACTCGCTTTCCTCTCTCAACTTTCCATAGGCCTTCCTTAAGGCAGGGGCAGAGCTTCTCCCTCAAGCTTTGCAGGCTCGAGGGAGAACGTCCTTGCCTGGCTCCCCTGCAAACTGGGAGTCATGGACACCCTCATGGTTCCCAGCACCTCATGTCCCTCTCTCTGTCCCCATAAAGTGACCGGGCCAAGCCTTGCCAGTGCTGTCAAGGATGAGAACCCCACCAGTGCCCAGGCAGTCCCCTGTGCCCTGGCACACCCTTTTTCCTGCAGAGGGTTCCAGCAGTTGCTGCAGGACTCCTCTGCTGTGGTGTGGGGCTCTGGGGTGTTGGCTGGTTCCAGGGCAGGGTGTTTGCCACTGGTACCAGCAGCTGCATAGGGATGGGATTTTGCACCCCTGTCCTCCCTGCATCCCAGGGAAGTCTCCCACCCCATTGCTGGGTGGCTGCTGAGAGTGGCCATGCTGCTCTGGATGGTGGCTGGTGCTACGGTAAGGATGCTCTACCTCACATGGGATACCAGGGAGCAGGGCAAAGGGGTGACTTCCCCTCCATACCTTGGTACGTGGGGGTGTCTATCCCACAGGAATCACTCCTCCTTGCCCCCCTGCCATACACAGACCCTGTATGCCCTAGCCCCACAGCACAATCTGGTGCTCGGCATCACCCCTGCTTGGCACATGCTGGACTCCAGTGGCAGCTGGCAGCACCCACTCCAAATCCTGCTACCCCTGGCTCGAGGCAGAGATGGACAGGCACAGGAGCTGTCTGCTCCATCACCCTGCAGAGCATCCCCTTCCTCAGGGCATTGCAGGAGGGTGCTGGGTGCCAGCACCCTGCAGGATGGGGTCCCAAGCAGTGGCTCAGTGCAGCCTGGTGGAGGGAAGGGGCCGGGCTGGGAGCGTGCCGTGCTCTGGGCTCTGGGCTCCTTTGTCTTGGTGACTGTAAAATACCGATTTACATAACGCGCCTGCGTTGGGACTGGGTGCTCTCGAGTGCAATAAAGCAAGAAGGACTGGCCTGTTCCCTGGCACTGTGGTCCCTCTAGGAGGGGTGCACCCAAATACAGTGGGATGTGTTGCCTTTGTGTTTGAGGAAAGGAAACACCTTCAAGCACTGGCTTTACCCCATCCATGCCCCCTGGGGGAGAAGAGGGGGGCTGGGGCCAGACCCTAAGGCTGGCAGCAGACAGGGGCTCAGCTTGCAGGGTCTGCAGTGGGCATGGGGTGCAGCCCCAGCAAAGGTCCTTGTGCTGTGTGTGATAGTCAGGGGCCAGAAGAAGTCTGAGGGCAAGCACATAAGGGCTGCCATAATTTATTTGGGAGCTGCTCCCTTGTGTCCACAGGGCCAGCAACTAAGGGTGAAGGTTGCGAGGGGCACGCAGCTGTCCATCAGCATTGGAGTGGAGAAGACCAGATGCTCAGGTTTCTGTTGGGGCTTTTTCTGCTTTTGGGGATAGGCCTTGAAGTCCCTGGTGTTCCCCCAGTTCTAGAATGTCCCTGCACAGGATGTGTGGTTGTAATACGTGCAGCACTCCTTGTGCCACAGCACGCTCTGTGTCTGCTCAGCCCAGGATCCCGTGAAGGACAGAGTCCCATTCTGGAGCACTGAGCTGGAAGGAGAGACACAGGGTCAGGACAAGCTGCTGCCCACCACCTGGCTCCTTGGGCAGGACCAGATGGCTCTGGGGCCCTTCACACCCACCTGGCAAAGAGCTGCTTACAGCAGGTGTACATGGTGTAGCTGGTCGAGCTGAAGTTGGTGGTGCTGAAGAACATTGCACAGTCACCCACCTCTGTTGGCACGTGGAGGAGACCTGGGGGACAAGGTCTTCTGTTGGGACTTAAGAGGGACCATGGATCCAAATTCCATACCCCAAGCAAGCTGTGAGCCCTGTACCCCATGCCTGCTCACAAGTCCCACATCCTGACTATACTTGCTTGCAAATCCTGTACCTGGGACTGTGCAGGTCCCAGCTCACCCCACAAGAATTCAGGGAGCTCCTTGCCATACTCCAAAAGTTGCCCTTGAAATGTTCCAGCCCAGGGAAGGATGAGGGGCCCCAGGAGAGCTGTTGGGCTTGGGCTGCCCTGGCAGAGCCATGACAGGAGAAGCAGGGTTTGAAGGCTCTGGCAGAGCCATGGGGAGACAGGCCAGCCACCTCCATCCCTGAATGCTGCATTCGTGGGGTCTTCAGCCCTGTGCCTGTCCCTCCCTCCATCCCTCTGGCCCTGCTGCCAGTGGGCAGAGACCTACCTGCCAGGCAGGCATTGAGCATGGAGACACACATGCCAGTGAGCAGGGCCCGCAGCACCACGGAGGCAAAGTCACTCTTGCGCTGGGGCACCATGGAAGCTGTGGGGGCAAAACAGACAGGGGGGTGAGTCAGATCCTTGCTCCAGCTCTACTCTGGGTGGGGGACAGATAGGGATATCATTATAGCTTCTTCAGTCCTGAGCTGGCTCTGCCACATAGTGCCCTGCCCACCCCAACTCCTGCTGCCTGGAGGATGTGGTGATCCCAGCCAGCACCCAGTGTCTGTCCTGGCAGAGCACTGTGCCCACCCTGCACCCATGGGTGATCCACCAGAGCCCTGAGCACTCCTAGCACTGGAGACTCTCTGCTCTTCCCCTGTGGCTGGGTGACACCCAGGCTTGGTGTTGCTCTTGCCCATGAGCTCAGTACAAAATCATCCTGGTCGCCTCATGCAAATCTTGGTTTTTATCTGGCAGAGACTGAACATGGAGGCTTGAGGACAGCAAATTCCTCCTGCCTCAGCTGAGCTCTTGCTCCCTGACCCAGGACCCCACTCCCTGAGTGCCCAGGCACTCTGGATGTCAGTCACACTCACACAGGCCTCCCAGCGTGATGCCAATGGAGCTGAGGTTGGCGAATCCACAGAGGGCAAAGGTGGTGATGCTCTCGGCTCGCTCCTGCAGGGCACAGCAGCAGGGGATAGTCACTTCTGGCCAGGAGCAGCCCCAGAGCACTCACAGCTGAGCACCACATTGGAGCTCCCAGGTAGACATGAGAGAAGTCCCCCACCCCAACCCCTTCTCTGTAAGCTATTTTTGGGAGCAAGGATGAAGGCTCTTCCTGGAAGAGTCTGGGCTGGGGGAACAAGGGGCCCTGTAGCACCATGATCTGTCCATCAAGGAGCAGGATAAATGGGAAATGGCTTCACTGACTCCTTCCTCCCACACCCAGCCATTAGCAAACATCTAAGTCCAGCTGGATATAGGTGCCCTCCCACTCCCAGCACCATCATCCTGCTTCAATGATCTTAGAGGACTTTTCCAAACTAAATGGTTCAATGATCCTCTGCCTGCCCACCACCCGCCTGTCTAGCCAAGTGCCATGCCCCATTCCAGCTGGCTCTATCCCTGCCCTGTGCCTGGCAGGGTGGCAGGTGCCCCTCACAGATATCCACTGCTTCCGGCTCCCGTCCCACTCCTCCAGGCCCATCAGACGGTTCTTCTTGTATGTGGCCAGCTGCTGGTACGCCACAAACTCGTTCAGGAAGATCTTGATCCCCAGGAGCTCAGCCACCAGCGGTGAGTCTGCCCAGTCTGCCCCCATGAGAAAGGCCAGAGGCATGAGGACATAGGAGCAGATCACCTGGAAAAGCATCCCAGAAGGGAACGACTCAGAGCTGACCTACGCAGCCACTGCCAGCGTTTGCCAAAAACCCAGCAAGGGCCTCAGCAGCCCACTGAGGCAGCAGGCAAGGGTGGGGATGGGTGGGGGATGCAGCTCTGTCAGCTCTTGGGGATACCTGGAAGGTAAGACCCTGGATGTCCACCATCTCCCCGAACCAGCGGAGGGCAGCGTTGATGAACTCCAGCACGGCCAAGAAGGCGATGAGGTTGGCCGCAATGTTGGCCACGAGCCCCACGGAGGCGGCAGCCCCGTTGCTAGCAGCTTCCAAGATGTTCTGCTCTTCCCTGCATGGAAAAAGACCCCAAGGTACTCATCTGGCTGGGCATCCCCCGTGCCAGGTCAGCGCTCGCTCCATGGATGTGTGCACACCACAGGCACCCCAAAGTGCCACCACGGCTTCCCTGCAGAACACGGACACGTGCAGCCCCACTCCACTGCCCCTCTCCTCACACTCACCCACGGGAGAGGCGGATGCTTGCTTTGCCCTTGAACTTGGACTCCTCCACTTCAGGGTAGACAAGTTTGGCCATGGCGAGGGCACAGGGCGCAGCCATCACAGAAGCTGCGATCAGTGACGCTGCATCAATCTGCAACGTGCACACCAGAGGCATAGGCACCTCTGCGCAGGGCTGTGCCCGTCACCTGCCACCCCAGGGCGTGCCAGCACGTGGCTGCCATCAGCCAGCGACACTCAGAGCAGTTCAGGGCTCTCCTCTTGCTGAAGGTGGGAAAATTGGCTGTTTTCCCATCTAAGCAGCCGTGCACGTGGGGCAGCTTGCTGTCATGGAGGCAATTGCTGGAGCTGCAGCAACTGTAGCCTTGGTGATGTTAATCTCTCCTGCTGTTTGACTTAATCATAATGGTTCTTGTCCCTTCCTTGTCCCTTTTTATTGGTATCAGAGCAATAGTTTGAATAACACTGTTACCTTCTACCTGCTGACCAAGGGCCAAGCTCCCAGCCTCACCCCTCTGCTGGCAATGTCTCATTTCTCTGACCTTTCACCTTTGGTTCCCCATTTAAGGAGACTAATTAATGTTTAAGTAGCAGGAGCTCAGGCAGCAGGTTAAGGGAAAGGTTTGTTTGGAGCACTGATGAACTGGAGAGGGCATCCCTGGAGGCTTGGTGCCAGAAGTGCCTAGGCAGTGCTGGAGGAGCAGGGATTCTTCCCTTGGGAGAAGAGGAAGGGGGGTGGGCATTGCTGTTTCTGTTTAAAAGGGGGTTGGAGGGGAGACACTGCTCAGTGATAGCCAGTGAAAAGGTGAGAATCACAGGCACAGTTTCAGTTGAATATAAGGAAAAATTGTGGGGGAAACCAGAGAGGCTGGGAGAGATTTCCATCCATAAGATGTTCACCACTAACCTGGACATCCCCTCAGTTGCCATTACCTCAGTTGGCAGGAGGGTGGATCACCAGAGAACCCCCACCAGAGGCTCTTTCCAGGCTATATTATCTCATTATTCTGTGGGATTTGCTTTGCTCTCTGTGCAGGGACACACGGTAAGGGTCCTGCCTTCTACCTGGCAGGGCTCTAGGGCTCTGGCCAGGCCAGCAAAGGTGGGGCTGGAGGAGGTGTCTTTGGGACAAGGTGAGCCTGGACACCCTGCTCTCATCCTGCTTACGGAAGGGGACCATGAGGCACCTGCTGGGGGTCTTCCCTCATCCCCAAGTCCGGGGCAGTTCTTGCATGTCAGTACCCTGTGGCAGGGAGCAGCTGGATCCAGCTGGTCGTGCACTCACCCCAAAGGATATGTAGGCTCCCATCACGCTGCCTGCGATGGTGGAAAAGCCACCAGTCATCACAGCATGGATCTCTGACAGGGTCATGTCCGTGAGGTACGGGCGGATGAGCAGTGGGGCTTCTGTCTGTGGAAGAGAAAACCCTGCTGTCCTCAGCATGGCCACAGGTCTCACAGAGAGGGAGAAGACCCTTTCTCCAGGGCAGGCTCAGCTGCAAGCACTGAGGAGCTGGATCTGCTGCCAGACCAGGACCTTACCTGTCCCACAAAAATGTTGCCTGCCACACTGAGAGTCTCAGTGGCAGTGGTGCCCATTGAGATTTGAAGCAGCCAGGAGATCTGGGGAAAGACAAGGCCACTGTGTTGGCAGAGGCTCCAGGCACCCTGCCACCATACCCACGAAGCCAGGCACTGTTTGGCCCCTGCATGGAGGTGATCCTGGGAAGCACCCCCAGACCAGGTGGAAACAGCAGCTCTAAGGTTCAGGTTTTTCAGCTTTCTGAGAAGGACATGCTAGAAAGACAGGGGTTGTGTCTATCCTTTTAATCATCCCAAATTAGTACCATGACAATTTTCCTAGGACATCTCTCAGCTGACCATAATAGACAGAGAACCCAACAGGTTCCTCCTCTTTCCACTGCCATCCCAGATCAAGGAATGAGGCCCTACCTTCTGAATAAGCCACTGCATGACACCGAGGTAGTAGAGGATGGACATCACACAGCTGAAGAAAACAATGATGGGCAGGGTCTGCAGGCAAGGCACAGGGTTAAAGGAGAGCTGAGCCACACATCCCAGCACTTCTGGGCACCGGGCTGGGCATGGTGTGGTACTGCACTGCCAGCCCACACTACTGGGGTGCCACAACACTCAGCCAGGCTGGCAGGAGGGACGGGGACCACTGCAAGTCCTCCATGGCACTGAGGAAGTCCACAGGTGGATACACAGCTGAGGGAGATCCATCTCTGAGATGGCTGAGCTCTACCACAGCACATCTGGCTGCATTTAGCTCTGTGTTCTCCAGGACCCAGCAAAGAGGCAGACAAGAAAACCTCCCCATGCCCCATTCCTTGACTGACCTGGAAGGCAAAGACTTCTTCAATGAGTGTGTTCCCAAAGACAAAGCTGGAGCCAGCTGTGGTGTAGCCCAGGAAGTACTGCAAGGGAGGAAGTTACACTGTAGGACAGCGATCTCCATCAGGTCCTTCCCTGGTATCTCATTCTGCCTAATGAGGGGCTGTGCCCCCAGTCCCACAGCTCACTTCACTGCACACCAGACAATGACCCTCAGACCTAAGATGGGGATACTGGTGGGCTGTCCCAAAGCCACAGGGCTCTGCTACAGCCTGGAAGGGAGAGCACACCGAGAGCTCTGGGCTGCTGCAGACAACCAGAGAAGAGCTGGCTCCCCTCCAGTCCTGAACAAAAGTGTTTGTGAGCATGCAATCCCTGCCATGTCCCCTCCCCATGCCACACTGCTTTTCCTGTTCATCTCAGGGCACAGGCACAGGATGGGATGAGTAGATGCAGTACCTGGACCTGGTCTCCCAGCCACTGGAAAGCTTGGGTGCCAGGAGTCGTTCGGAGGACAAAGAGTCCGAGTAAGAACTCCAAACCAAGACCCCAGAAAACAGCTCTCCAGGACACCTGGGGACAAAAAGCAGAACAGGAGCTGAAATGTTTTCAAGGTCTACAGGCTTCCCCTTCTTGTTTCCAGGTGCTGCAACAGCAGCACATGACAAACACCACACACTGCCCAGGGGTGAAAATCATGGGGAAACGGATAGAGTGTCACAGAAACTGACAAACGTGGGTTGGTGACAGAGCCAGAAATGCGTTGGTGAGACTCTGGAACTGGCTGGCACATAACTTGCCAGGCTGACCTGGGATAAAAGCACAAAGACCTTATGATGACTACTAGCATAGACCTGCTAGACTGAAACTGTCTGTTCAATAACCCTTTGGAGGAGCAGGATGGAGGGACTGCCCAAAGCATTGCAGCAGTTTGGGCTGGAAGGCACCAGGACTTCAATCACTTCTGAACAAGGCTCCCAAGGCACCTGAAGCCCAGGTGTGGGTCTGGTGCTGGGTTTCTGGGTCTGACCACTATGAGGGACATGGCAGAAAACAGGACAGAGGCAATGCAGGGCAGCCCTGGGGTGGGAAGTGGGAAGGAGAGCAATGGGAAGAAGAGCAGTGAGGTGGTTTTGGGGTCTATCCACCCAACCAGTTCAGCTCCCCAGGCTGTACCCAGTTCTGCCCAGCTCTGCTGGGCTTCTGCTTCCTCCAGAGAAGGGGATACCAGGGGAACAAAGCACTTGTGCTCCAGTGCTGGGTGGCCACTCCTGCGAGGGGACTGATGGTCAGGTCACACCTGGAACACGTACCGCTCCGTGGTGCTTGGAGCAGGCAAACAGGAACAGCACCAAAAAGCTGAAGCCACCTAATGAGATGAGCTGCTCTGGGTTTCTGCCAGTGTCCAAAACCAGCCACACAATCAGGCCTGCCAGGAGGGCCACCCACAGGATCCTGCAGAGGAAACCCCAGACTGTCAGCAAGATGATGTTTCCATAGGGAGAGAAGCTCATGAAGGGCAGGAGCTGATTGTGATGGAATTGCCACTCCAGGGTCCATGTATCTGAAGAGACCTGGAGCTCAGCCACAAGCAAGGGCTGTGAACAGCCACTACTGAGGCAGAGCAGACAGACATCTCTGCAATGGCTTTTAAGTGGTCCCCAGGCTGGGCCATGCTCACCATTTGTGAGGTGCCAGCATGGCACACGCAGAGCCATGGGAGGGAACCCAGGTGCTGGGAAGGATCTGGCCCTTCCTTCTCCTGACTCACCATTTCAGCCACGGCCAGCACTTTTGGAAGCACTTCCCAACGGGGCGGAGGAGCAGCAGAACCTTTGCCCCACAGTGCTTCTGGAAGACCTCCCAGCAGATAAAGAAGACAACCACAGCAGTTATGACCACCAAGGCAAGGGCTCGCTGGAAGTTGAGGTAACAGGCCGCAATGAAGTAGCACAGGTAGGCTGGAGAAGGCACATTGAGAGTCAGAAACATCAGGGCTGTAGGATCATGGGTTCATAACTCACTGGGGCCAACCACGAGGTTCATTTCCTCCCAGTGTCCTTCCCTGGCCACCCTTGAGGATCCCAGCTTTGTGTGAGGAGGCCTTAAGAGCACCCCCCCAGCAGGGAGCAGAAGGGGCACAGTAAACCTTTGGGCAGGTGGAGGAAGGGCAGGGGGACAGTGAGGTGAAGATAGAGCTGGGCAGCAGTGGTGCAGTGAGGCTGCTGGGAGTGGATACAACCCCACACACTTGACAGTGTTCAATCAGTGGAGTCTGGAGGCACAGCCAGCCAAAGGGGTGGGGACGTGGAGTCTCAGTGACAGCAAATCCTCACCTACTCCAAGGAGCCCCAGGACAACTCTTCTCAACACCTTGGCATGAGCCTTGCAGAAATGCCTTGCCTTGGATGCCGGCTGCAGGGCCTTCCTGGGGAGAGTCACACGCCAGAGACGGGAGAGACACAGAGATGGACGTGGAAGATCAGCCCAAGCCAAGACAAGCCAAACCACCCCAAGTGCAGCCAACCCACCAGAGCCAGGCCATGAGCATGGCTCCTGCTGGGCACTTCCAGCAGCAGGAGGTGGTGCAGGTGGGCCATGGTGAGAAGCCCCAGCACTCACCATCACCTGCTTTTGGGGACAGACACCTGCCAGTGGCACCCTACAAGGCCACACGGAGCCATCAGACACTGTCCCCACCTCAACACCACCCTGCTCTGCTCCCAAACCAGGTTTGTCTCTGGCAGAGCTCACACATCTGTGCAGATTGTCCCACCTGCAGTAGGAGGAGAATCTCCCTTTCCCTTCTCTTCTCTCCTCTTGGTTCTCACTTGGACCACCACATTCCTCATAGTGTCTGTTCTCTCCCTGGAAAACATCATTAACTGGAAATATACTCCAACGGGAAGGGAAGGGAAGGGAAGGGAAGGGAAGGGAAGGGAAGGGAAGGGAAGGGAAGGGAAGGGAAGGGAAGGGAAGGGAAGGGAAGGGAAGGGAAGGGAAGGGAAGGGAAGGGAAGGGAAGGGAAGGGAAGGGAAGGGAAGGGAAGGGAAGGGAAGGGAAGGGAAGGGAAGGGAAGGGAAGGGAAGGGAAGGGAAGGGAAGGGAAGGGAAGGGGAACTTACCTCGAAGCTGAAAGCTGGGTTGTCTCTGCCCTTGTCAAGGCTGTCCAGGGTTATCTGGTTTCCTTCCATCTCCAGAAGCTCCTTTGCTTCAGTGTATGTCAGAAACCTTGGGAGGGTCTAATGCTGGCTGGGGAGAGCAAAATGGGATAATCTCTGGGAAGCTCAAATGTCCCACTCTGTTTTCAGTTTTGGGTCTCTGAGAGGAGAACACCCCTTGCAGTCAGTATTCAGAGCAGGTCCTGCCCCAGCACATCAAGGGACCATGCTGTGGGGTCCTCAGGCCATGGTGCTGGTGGGCTGAATTCCTTGTTCTCCTGTAACTCTAGAGAGGTCTTTACTCTGCCATGCCTCCAAGGAATTATAGGAGAGGACTGGATGCAGCAGGGAGTGCTGGTACTCCTCCTCCAAGCTGGTGACAGTGTCCACCAGCCTCTGTGAGCCCCTTTGCAAGAGGGATTTTTCAAAAAGTATCCTTCATCCTCAAAAGGTCTTGGTACAACCAAGTAAGATGAGGAAGAAGATCCTTTCATGCTGATAATTAACACAGTGGAGGAATGAGGGGTAGGAATGACTGGTAGTTTGCATAGGGACTGGTCCTAAAAGAGAACTGGGAGAACTGGTCCAGCAAACCCAGAAGAACCAGTGTTATGCCAGGGCAGGAACCACTCGAGCATCCCATCTCGACACCCTCCCAGTTCCCTTACCTGGAGAAGGATGAGGGAAGAGCAGACAGTTGCAGGCAAGGCAGTGATTGACTGTAGAAGCACTTCTGTGTGAGGACAGAGGCAGTAGATGTTGTCTTTGCTTTGAGGAGAATTGTAGAGCTCTGTGTGGAGAAAGATCATCACCAGTTTCTCTCAGTGCCCACTGAAGGGAAAGACTCAGCCCCAAATGCAACAGGTGAAGGTGGGGAGTTTTTGAGAACATCCCCCCCATCATGGGACCTCATGGCAGCTGAAGGTGGAGTGGCCAGGGCTCCACAGGCTGGCAGAGCCACCACAGGGAATCACTGGGGTGTCCTGGCCCCGTGTGTCCCCGGCTCATGGCTCCTCAGCAGCAGGGCAGGACCCAGGGCCATGGGAACCCAGGAGCTCACACCCCCTCCAGGGCCTCCAGCATCGCTGGTGCTCCTGGTGCTCAGGGATGTCTCTCCAGGACCCTGGCAGAGATCAGGAGCTGATCCCCCCTCCCCGAGTCCACCACCACTCCAAGGACAGTCCCCAGTGCCCATCTGGCCTCAGTGACCCCTCCAGGATCTCACAGAGTTCCAGGACCACCCCAGGTTCCTGGCAGTGCTGCTGCTCAGTGCCTGCCAGGGCTGATCCCACCTCCTTATCCCCCACCCAGCCAGCCCCAAAACCTCTTGTTTTGGTGCAGCCTCATTGGCTGCCGTCCCCTCAGGAGCGGGACCACATGGACAGGCAGATAACGAGGGAGGGAGCGGAGTAGTGCCCGCAGTGTCCCCTGCATACCTGTGTCCCCGCGCACTCCTGTTCCTTGTGTCCCCCGCAGCCTCTGGAGCAGCGTGGCCGCTGGACCCTGTGCCCTGTGTCCCTGCACCCCGCGTCCTCACAGCCCCGCTGGCCTCATCCCCGCGTCCTCACAGCCCCGGTGGCCTCGTGCCCTCCCTGGCCTCACGGTTCCCCCGCCCTGGCAGCCGCCGTCCCCCGGCACTCACCCGCCAGCGCCGCCGGCCCCGCAGCGCCCGGTCCCTGTCCCGGTTACCCATTAACAGCTCGGTCCAAAGAGCTGGGCTGGGCGCCGGGGCCGCTCCGGCTCCTCCCGGGCTCCCGCCCGGCTGCCGGGAAGGGCGGGCAAGGGACCCGGCGGCGTGCCCGTGCAGGGCACCGTGCCATCCACAGAAAGGGCAGCCGCGGGACTTTCCCCCCTGGCAAAACGAGCCTTCAGGAGAGACATTGAAAGTAAAAATCAAACCCCATCCCGGGAAATGTTTCCCAAAGAAAACCAGGGTGGCCCCAAGGTTTCAGTGGCATGAAGTCATGTCCCCTGGTCCCCTCGGGGTGGAAGCCAACAAACACATCCCCTAGCACTGCGTGTCCGGAACCACCTTTTCACGCGGGATGAAGGGAATCCTACGCCCAGGTTTGTGCGCTCTGCTGGCACCTCCCGCTCTTTGTTTGCACAGGGAGGGGTGATGTGGCTCCGCGGGTGCCAAATCAGGGCTGGCAGGAATCAGTTCAGACATTGGTGATCGACGATACCACGGGGCACTCGGGCCACCACGTGCCACACGCCGTAAACAAACAACAAACCTCGCAGTGCCAGCCCCGCGCCTTCTCCCTGCGGATCCGGCCAATCCCGCCGCTACAGCTGCCCCGGCTCGGGGACGGGCGTGCGGGTGACAAAGGGGCAAACCCCGAGAGCTGCGGGGCGACGCTGGTCTGAGCGCCCTCACAGCGCCCGGGCAAGGTGCCCCAGCCCCGCGTGTGCCACTCAGGGCTCACCCGGAGCCAGCACCGCGTGTGACACGGGACAGCCAGAGCCACTCCGCGTGTGACAAGGGACAGGCACAGCCACCCCGCGTGTGACAAGGGACACTCACGCCTCACCCTCACGCGGTCCCGCCCCGCCTCACGTCAGCGCCCTCAGCCCCAACTGCCGCCGCGCCGAGCCGCCGCCACGGAGCCCCGGTAGCGCGCCGTGATCGTATAGTGGTTAGTACTCTGCGTTGTGGCCGCAGCAACCTCGGTTCGAATCCGAGTCACGGCATCGCCCGGCGATACCACGGCACACGGGCTCCTGTTTTTGCCACCGCTGGTTCTTCATTGGTTAAATTAATAATTTAATATAGTTCTCTTTTATTATTTTGAATTTAACTGTATTAATTTTAATTTATTTAATTTTTTTAATTTCATTTATTTTCGTTTAATCCTATTGCATTTTATCTGTTTAATGTAACTTAATTTTGATTTTAGTTTCTAATTTTTACTGTTTTATTGTTATACTTAATAATATTTTCTTTAATTTTCTTTATTCTATTCTATTTTAAATTTTCATTTATTTACCTTTATGTCATCAATTGTTATTTTTCTTTCGTTTTTTCTATTTTATTTTAATAGTTCATTTTATTTTAATAGATAGTTTTATATTACTTTAAATTTAATTAAGTAGTTATTTTATTATATTTACTTTTATTTTACTTAATCTAGTGGTATAATTTTATTATTTTTTTAATACATGTTTTATTTAACTCAATTTTTAAATTATATTTTTGTTTCAATTTTACTCTTACTTTGTTTCTCATTCTCTCATCTCCTCTCGTCTTCTTTTGGTCTATTTTAAAATTTAATTTTATTATTTTATTTATTATTATTTCTACTTTTATGGGGTTTTTTTCATCTTATGTTATTTTCTTGTTTTCCGTCCCTCCGCTCCTTCTCTCCCCGGCGCCCGCTGACCCCCGCGCCGGGCCCAGCTCAGCCCCGCCGGCAACCGCCAGAAAAAAAGAAAGAAAAATGAAATATTGGCACGACGAGACAAAAAAAACGGAGCACGCGGTGGTTCTGGGAAAGGGCAAAAAACAGGAGCCCGTGTGCCGTGGTATCGCCGGGCGATGCCGTGACTCGGATTCGAACCGAGGTTGCTGCGGCCACAACGCAGAGTACTAACCACTATACGATCACGGCGCGCTACCGGGGCTCCGTGGCGGCGGCTCGGCGCGGCGGCAGTTGGGGCTGAGGGCGCTGACGTGAGGTGGGGCGGGACCGCGTGAGGGTGAGGCGTGAGTGTCCCTTGTCACACGCGGGGTGGCTCTGGCTGTCCCCTGCCACACGCGGGGTGGCTCTGGCGCTCCCACTTCGCCCCCCGGGCATTCCCAGGGCCCAGCGCCCGAGCCCCGTCCCGTGTTCCCCGCTCGCTGGTGATGGGCCCGGGCTGGGCCTGGCCCTGCGCCCGCCCCGCCATCCCGGCCCGGGCCGAGGCCCCGGCGCTGTCACGGCCCTCAGCCGCGCCCTGGCCCCAGCCCGAGTCTCGCTCCGTGTCTGAAGCCCTCACCTCATCCTCTGCCCTCGGCCCGGCTCCCTGCTCTGACCCTGATCCTGACTCGTCCCCTCATCCAGCCCTCTGTATCCTGGGGTAACACCATTCCCCGAGCTGCAACCTCTCACTCCCCTGCGTATTTCTCAGGGAGTAAAGTTTCTCCCAACCACAGGATAAATGAACGACTGGACACAGAGGGATGGGAGAAAATAGGGGGACTAAGGATTTTATGCCCCTGAAACAGCAACAGGTATCAGTCTGTGCCAGACTCCTTGTTTCTCCTGCTGGAGCACATATCAATACCTAATGGCTCTGCTCTCATCACTGCTGCTGCTTTCCTGCTCCCAGTATTGAGGTTCTTTCATTTTCACAGATATGCAAAGAATTCCAAGCACCTGGGATCAAAAAGATTTCTTGACATAAAATATTTCAGAGTGATTGCAGCATGACTCATTCTTTCTGAAGAGCTGGAGCTGGCCATAGAAACATCAGCTCCCTCATACAGGATGAGCTCATCGCTTGTCATACACATGCACCTCCCATGGAAGGGGGTTCAGGCAGGGGCAGGGGACTCCTGCAACCCTGCTGGCCATGTCCCTGCACCCCATCCATCCTGGTGTATCTGCTGCAGATGGAAAATCCTAAATCTAGAACAGTCTTCCTGAGGCTTGGGGCAAACTGGAGAAATGCCCTGTGTGCCTTGATTACTCTGTGAAGTAATTGCTCCTGCCGCCCTGAGATCATTTTGCTCATAACCAGCCCAAAAGATCTCAGAGTGGTAGAGGAAGACAGAATGGTTTTTTGTGTCCTGCCTTTGTCTATGCTGACTTCATCCTGTCCTCGTGAGTTTGCTGGTGTGCACCAGTGCTCCCTCAGAACTGGTGGGATCCTTTGCAGTGGGAAATGCTCCCCCATGTCAAGCTGGCTGACCAGGAGATGCTGAACAGATGTCTGAATGGCCTGAGTGTCCATGTGCTACTGTCCTGCTCCAGCCCCACCTTTCTCCCTCTTTTGACCACATGCCAAAATCCCAGCCCATGCCTCTAGTGGGGCTGCAGGGATGCTGCTTTTGTTCATCTGTGTCCAACCCTGTCACCATCTGTGAACAAGGTAGGTGCAGCAACACTGGAAGGAGATACATGGCTCTCCTCCCATGTCCGAGGAGTTTGAGATCATCATCATCCCCTTGACTGCACCAAGGACACAAATCCAGCCAACAGACTCCTGCAGGACGGGTGTGGCTGAGCTGCAGAGGTGGGATCACTGCACCCTCTGAATCCCAGCTCATGAGCTTGTAAAGGGAAAAACTCCTTGTGCTGCCCTGTGCGTGGCCTCTTGTGCCTTCCTCCACAGTGGCACAGTGCCATCAGCTGGGCCGTGTCCCTGGTGAAGGGATAAGCCCAGCTCCATGTTAGTCTGGACAACTCTGTTTTGGGCAGGACAGGGTGGTGGGACCCACGGGAATAGTGGGGCACGCTCTGGCAGGACATGCTGTCCGTGGCTGGTGGGGACAAGGAACCTACAGAGGCACACAAGATGGGCAGGAGATTCCTCCTTGGGGATTTGCATGTGCAGGCAGAGTGTGACCCCTGGGGCTGGTGTCAGCTCTCCCAGCTCCTGGGCTGGCAGGACGCAGAGCCCATGTTTGGGTAGGGGGATGCTGGGCACGGCTCACACAGGGCACACAGTGTGGGCTCCCTGGTGGCCTGGAGGAGGCAGCGGGGCCTGTGATTTGGCTTCTTGGCAGATGTTTCTAGAATGTGGAAGTTGACAGAATTACAATGACCTCAACTGCTGGAGCAGGAATGGTTGAGATAACACTGCAGCCATACAGGAGAGTCAGCCAAACATGGAAGTAAGCAGGGAGGAGCAAAAGGACCCAGAGATAAGGAACCGGGTGTGGATGAGAAGGAGGAGGCAAGAAACTGCTGCCACCCATCGCTGGCATCAGTGATGGCCTGTCCCAGCAACTTTCTGCCGTAGGCTGCCCTCCCCAACAGAACTGGGGTGAGAGCACTCCTAAGGGATCCTTGCCTGGCTGTACGGCCCAAACCACCCTTTGCCACGTGCTTTTTAGTCCTGATGGTTTGGACCTGCCAGGATGAAGGAAAAGAGATGAGCTTGTGGGGGCACTGAGAGCCCCATCTGTCTGCTGGGTAACCGATCAGCACCCAGGCAGGATGGCTGCTCCAGGCTCCTCTGCTCTTCCATCCTGCCCTGCCCCTCCATGTCTTTTCTCTGGGCCCTCTGATGCCTGTGGGTTGCATTTTAAAGGTGCCTGGGATGTCAAAACACCAGTGCAGCCAGACAGAGAGTGCTGCTGTGCCCAGACGTTGCCACTCTGTGGCACAAATATAAATCTTGCAGCTGGCAGAGGGACAAGTGCAATTCATCACTGCACGGCTGTCCTGGCTGCTCTGCCCCTCGAGCAGCCTCTCCAGCTGCTCCCTCACCGGGGCAGCCCCTGGTCTCCTTTCCCCACTCTCAGGAAGGCAGTGGGAGGCAGAGGAATCCCCACCACCTCCTCTTTTTCTCACAGATTGCTAAAGCAGCCGCAGGAGCAGCACTGGTGCTGGGGAGGCAGGATGGATGCCAGCACTGAGGAGGTGCTCTGTGTTTTACTGTGATGGAAAAGCAGCGGTGCAGGCCAGTGCTGTCCCCTCTGGCTATTCAGAGGCCATTAATCCAACTTGGAAATTGCTCTGCTGTGGAAATCCCACCTTCCTTCCTTCCTAAGGAAATCAGAGCAACTCGCCCACAGGCACTGCTGGGGCAGAGCTGGATGCTGAAGCAAGAGCAGAGAAAGGTTCTGGGGCTGGGATACTTTGAAGGTGAAGGTTTGTGTGGGTTTCAGGAGTAAAGGACAAAACAACTGAATTGGGAGACAATTGCAATCAACCTGACCTCACACTGTCCCCACCATCCTCTTCTAGGGCTACAAAAACAGTCTGAGGGCTGGAGCCTGGCTGGGAGAAGTGGGGGGCTTAACCTTGACAAGGCTCAATGAAACCTCAGAGCCTCTTCCAGTGCCTAAAGGGGCTCCAAAACAGCTGGAGAGGGACTTTGGACAAGGGCCTGGAGGGACAGGACAAGGGGGAATGGCTTCCCACTGCCAGAGGGCAGGGTTAGATGGGATATTGGGAAGGAATTCTTGGCTGAGAGGGTGTTGAGATCTTGGCACAGGTTGCCCAGAGCAGCTGTGGCTGTCCCATCCCAAGAAGTGTTCCAGGCCAGGCTGGACAGGTCTTGGAGCAACCTGGGATAGTGGAAGCTGTCCCTGCCTTGCCTGGCTCCAACGTTCAGAAATCAAAGAAAATGGTACCCAAAATATATGGAGCAGGGATTTATCAAAGCTGTCCTGTCCAACACCCAGGGAGCACAGCTCAGAGCAGCCTCTTGAGCTCTTCCCTTGTGTGTCCAGCATCCAGCTGAAGATGGAATGTGAGGAAAATGTCCCAGGGGAGAACCAGCCATCCTGCAGCCCTAAATAAATGCTGCCACATGTCTGTGTGTGCCCTGCCTGATTCCAGCTGCCAGCCCCAGCTCTCACTCTGCCTTTGTGCACAGCAGGAGCCTCCTCCCGCTGCAGGGATTTATGGCCTGCACACAGCCACCTCTTAACCCAGGCTTGTGCTGCTGCATGGGCAGAAAACAGGCCACCATGAGCTGCCAGGCAGCCTCCAGCCCTCACCTCCCCATTTCTTGCACTCATCTCTGAATACACCTTCATTTTGTGCCTCAGCCCTTTCAGAGAAATTGGGCTGGTGGCAATTGCAATGATCCCCTCTCTGTGGGAGCAATGGCCACTGTTTTGCTCTTGTGCACTGAGCCCATCTTCCTGACAGCTGATGACAGCCCTGTTAAGAGATATAAGGGGATAGCAGGGTGGGTGTTGCCCACAGGCAACATAAAGCTGTGTGGAGAAGGACCCAGCTGTGTGAGCATGGCTGCTGCAGCTGGATTAATCAAAGCCACCATTAACCCCTTCCCAGGGCACTCGGGTCCCCTGCCAGCCCCACAGCACAGGCCCCCAGCAGCACATTGCTCTGATTGAGCTGCAAATGCTCCAGCTCCTTAGTTTGCTCAGCCTCAGATCGATGAGGGCAGGCAGCTCCAATCAATTCCACTTTAGCACTTGCTATTGAGTTCAGATCCATGCTCTCGCAGCTGGTCCTGTTTCCTTCATTCATTCAGAAGAGGGATTCAGGCATTTTATCCCAGCTGGATGCTGTTTTGTCCTTGCAGGATCAAACCCTTTGGCAGAAGCAAATAAAACCCAAAAATGGAGGGCCAGCAATGAAGGGACTGAATTTGTGCTATGGTTGAAGCCCCAAGAGCATCCACCTGGCTGTCAGAGTGTGGAGTGGGTGGCTGGATGAGGCCATGCAATTTGCATGATATAATAGAGCTGTTGCCACCAAGCCAGCATCTGTCATGAGGTTTTCCTGTCATTATCCTGGTTTTGTTACAGGAAACCTCCTGTGTCTTGGTTCCCCTGTCCTCATGAGACCTGAGAGGGGAGAATTCAGATCTCTGGGACTTGAGCCCACACAAAATGATTTTGAAAAAAAAAAATCATAGAGTTTACATAATGGCTGTTTGGAAATTTCCCTCAAACCTTGCATTTGTCAGTGAAAGAAGTGTTTCCCCCCCGCTCTGGGTGTCAGTCCTGCAGTCATTTTTCTCTCCTCTCTTGTCACCCAGCTCTCTCACTGGCCTGTCTCCAGGATGCTGCACCTGAACCTGTGGAAATGAAGTTCCCCAGTGCTCTCCACACCTCCTCAAAGTGTTAATGAGATGATGGACCACATACAGAGCAGTTGTGACACTCGGGCTCCTGATGTGCAGAGGGCTGTCAGTGCAGAGAGCAGAGGCAGGGACCAGACTCGCCATGGCTGAGGTGATGACCAATGGATCTGGCTCCAAGGTGGCAGATGTCTTTCAGCAAGTTGTCATCTCTTCTTTTGGTCAATTAGCTCAATTATACTATCAACTGCATAATGATTTTTTCTTTTTTACAGAAAGGCTGGAGAGCTGCAAAAAGTGCCTGTAGAAATCTGCTCCATTTGGTAAAGACACATGCTTTGTGCATATCCTGCCCAGGCTTTGATGGTTCCCCTGGACATGATCCCTGCCCCTAAAATCTCACAAGTCTCCTTTGTGCTAGTCCTTGTATTTAATATGTACTTATGGATTTTTTTCTGTGGATTTGTGTGGTCTTGTTTAGGAACACAGCATCTGCAGCAGCCCCTGGCAGGGAGGGCTGCTGTGTGCTGTCTCCTCCTTGTGTTATCACTGTTATTTCAGCCTCTCCCACCTCCCCCAGCTGTGCAGATCTCTGCTCTGATCCCAGCTGTCTCTTCCCTGTGCCAAAAAGCCCTGGTCCTTCAGGGATCCCATGTGCAGAGACCTTGGATCCTCCTGTTGCCCTTCTGTGCACCTTTTCCAGCTCTGCTGTATCCTTGGAATAGGGGGATCAGAAATGCATGTAGACTGGGACTGGCTAGGGAATAGTGATATCTCTGATTTCATCTCTCCTTTTTCCTGACCCTTCCTATCAGCTTGACAGAGAGTCTTTGAGGTCTTGACCTCTGCTGAGGGGACAGTTTCACAGACTGTCAGAGCTCCCAATCTCAGAACCCATCACTTTGGACAAGAGCCTGGGCTTGGTTTCCCCATTGTGTCCCTTCCCTAACACTGGCTTTTGTCTCATTTTATTGCCAACTTCCTAAGCCTCTCAAAGTCCTCCTGCAATGCTTAGCATGCATCCACAATTTCCAGAATAATTCAATATTATTGCAGATTTTGCCGTTGACCTCATCTTGTCAAAAGATCTGCGTCTGGAAATGCAGGGACTTCTGCTGGATCACCTCAGGGGCCTGCTGGCTTTTTCCAAGAAAGCACCAGCTATGAAAAAGAGAAATTCACTGCAAGAGAGCTGTATCGACTCTTCCCCAATATGTCATATTTATCCATCTGTTCCCTAACGATGCCAGTTTCCTCCTCCGTATGCCAATTTTTGTTCATTTGCAGAGAACAGATGTGTCATTTATCAGCCTGGGACTCCCTGGCTGCCTCCCAGGAAGCAATTCTGGTGTCACAGTTGCCACCTTCCAGTCCTCACGTCCCCTGCTGTACCCAGACCCTGGAGTTGGTTCGGCTGTCACCCAGCAGATGTGACATCCCCTTGGTCCCTGCTGTGCTGCACAGTGGGTGGATGTGGCTTGCTCCCGGGAGGAAAGGAGCAGGCACACAGGCACTCCAAAGCTCCTGCAAATGGCTTTTGTTTGAAGCTGTGGAAGCATCTGGAGATTCAAGGCTTCCCTGCAAGCCAGGGTCGATGCTGGCATCAGGGGAAGGAGTCCACCCAGCACCTGACTCAAGTGACACGTGGGGAAGTGTCAGATCAGCCCCCACATTACCTGGGGCTGAGTCAGCGGGAGTGTGCAGGGGCAGAGACCTTCTGCTCTGAGTCACCGGATGCTGCTGCCTGGGGGACGCTGGGCTGTGTCCGCACCACCCAAGGTTAAACTGCAGGGGAAGCTTTGCCATGAAGACGTGGCATTATCCCTCCTCAGCCCAGGGAAGGTGCTGTGTGCTGTTCTTGGCGCGGCTGCCAAACAGGGCTCCTGTCCCCAGCTGGGGGTGAGTACCAGGAGCATTTCAGGCAGCCAAAGCAGCTCCTCAGGCCCCACAGGATGGATGAGGGCTGAGGATGCACACAGCTCTCTGCTGGGCTGGCAGCAGCCCGGAAGACATTACCTGGATTTTTCTTCCTGGTGCGTGCTCTGACCTGTCTGAATTCACCCAGCCAAACAGCTCCTTTGGTAGGAGGAAGGGCAATGCTGTGAGCACCAGCCTGGAGATCTCAGCAAAGAGCTCCTGGAACCTTCAGAGGTGAAGAGGAGGGTGAGAGCAGAGATTCCAGTGCAGAGGACCAGCCCTGCATCCTTGCACATAACTGCAGAAAGCCTTTCTGCTTCCCCTGTTCCCGTGGTCCCTCAGAGTGAACCACAAATCGCTTCTGCACAGCCATGGGTTGTTATGTTCCTATCTGAGGACTGTGTGCAAACGGCTTCATGGCCATCCTTCCCTCCTTCCTGGGGCCTCCGTGGGCAGTGCCAGCAGCAGGCAGCCCCCAGGGCTGCACATCCCACCTGGGGATGCATGAGAGAGAAGCTAAAATGTGGAGTCTGGCACGCGAGCGGTGCAGCCTGTGCTCCCCCATCCTCTCCCATCTTCCAGTCCCACGCCGTGTCCCCTGCCAGTCCCTACACCCGCAACCCTCCACGGCAGCCATCTGTCACAGTCAGCCGCGGTGACTCGCAGGCACAGCGGCATCACAGCCACCCCTGTGGTGGGGGTCAGTCTCTACAGCGCAGCCATCAAACCTGGGTCCCGACAGGAATAAGGTGTGGAGAGTGTAAACAGTTGGGATCGGAGCAGCACCAGCTGCAGCATGAGCAGCAGACAGGTTCTGGCTTTGGCGGTGGGAATGTAGAAATCTGCCACTGCTCCTCCAAACCTGAAGTGAGCCACTGTGAACACAGCGATGTCACCAGCCTCTCGTCATGACTGCAGAAAAGAATATGAGCAGCCTGTGCCAAGCCATGCAGGTGGTGAGGTCATTTGGTCTCCTTCTGGAGGCCCCTGAAAGCTCCCCAAGCACAAGGGAGTGTCCCAGGAGGCTCCCACCTCAGCTGTGCTCTCTTCACCTGCTGCCTGGGTGGCTGGGCCAAGGGGAAGCCAATACCCAGGGCTCAAATCTGAGGGCTCAGGTGAGTCCAGAGACTCTGATGCCCCTCCAAGCTCTGCTGAAGCCTGAGGTGAGAAGGTGATGCCTCAGAGGCAGAGATCAGAGAACAGGGCTACATTGGGCCAACCTGAAAGAGAAACAGGCCCAGCAAATGGTGAGGAGGTGCTGGGGTCCTACATGGGCATGACCACAGACCTTTGTCAAATCCCAGCATGGCCCTGGCACAGCTGCCTCTCCCAGGAGGGAGCGATGTGGGAGATGTGCCAGGACTGGATGAGAAGGAAGAAAACAAACACCACCACAAAGCTAGATCCCTCCTCGGTGCCCTCTCTGGAGACACTGAGCGTGTGTTTTCCAGGCCTGAGTATTTAACAAGAGCCATCTCCTACAGCTGCTGCTGAACATCCTCCTTGGTTACTAATAGAGGGTGGAAGCACTTTCAATCTCAAGTGCCATTAGCCCTGCTTCCTTCCAAATGCTGGACAGGCAAATTTATTGAGAATCTCTGTCTTTTCTGCATTTTAATAAGTCTCTTCATCTCCATGTGAGAGCCCGGGAGCGAGGTCTGCTGCTAGACTGCAAACACAGCCTGGTGATCACTTTGTTCTTCACAGATGCTTTTTCTCCTGATGCCTTTTGCATCTTGCAATCCCCATGCTTTGAAATTTCCAATGCTGTTTTTTGGGTTTCACGGCTGTCTTCTCCCTTTGAAGGAAGCTCCCTTGGTGTCCAGTTGGACCCGGCAAATTTGGATGGGTTCCTCAAGCAGGAGTGTGCCCAAGGAAGCAGGAAATCTGGGACTCAGTGGGCTCCCTGGGCACATGCTGGGCATGTACCGTGTCAGGCTGGCACAAGAAGCTCAGTTCCTTGGCAGCCCCATCCTCACTCTCCCTCCTGCACAGGGCTGGTAGGAAGGAGGTCACCACGAGAAACTTCTCTCCCCAGCTAGGCACCCTGACAGCAGGATCCCAGCATCTGTCCCCACACGGTGTAGGACCATGGCTCATGGTGTGAGGACATGCAGGGACACACTGTGGCATGTGTCCCTGCTCACTGGATGCCTCTGCAAGCTTCTGTGGGGGTCTTGCTCCTGGAGCATCCTGTGTCTGGCCCCTTCTTTCTTCATGGCCTTCAGGGGATTCAGCCTGTGAGCCTGGAAGCAGGTTTGGGTGATGGTGTGTATTTAGGAAGGGATGTGGGGGGTTTGGGGGGCATAGGTCTGGAGACAGGGCTGCTGGGGCATTGGAGAGCATGGGGGGATGGTCTTGGTGGTGGGTGAGCAGAGAAGGCTGCCGGCTGGTGATGGCTGTGTGTCCAGGAGGGGCATAGTCAGAATGTGTGTTAGCGTGTTTTTTGTTGCTGCAACAGCCTGGGCTCTGCTGCCGTGCCCCAACAGACTGCTCCCAGTGCCACACTCTCGAAGCATTCCAGGGGATGTCCTCCAGCCCCTGTGCTGGGGAGCAGCCCTGCATGCTCACTCCAAAGTCTTTGCACATCCAGCTTGAGCTCAGCGTTCTTCCCAAGCACTTCCCTGCCTTGTCCCTGCTCATCCCTTCCCGCAGTGTTTCTTGTGGCGGTCCACAGCGCCAGCCTTGTGTTTCAGTGTCTCCCTGGAGCAAACTGCTGCGGGGGTCCCGCACGGGGCTGCTCCCACCAAACACCTCCCCGGCAGCGGTTCGCACCGAGCACTTGGACCGGATGACCCTCGTGGGCTCCTTGCAGCTCGGGACGTTCCGTGACGCCACGAGGGGCCCTTTACCGCCCTGCCCCCGGTGGCCTTTCCCCTGGCGCCCAAGGACGCTCGGGGTGGCTGGGGGGCATGGCCGGGGCTGGATCGGGCCCGAGGCCGCGGGAGCGCGGGGGGCGGCCCGGAGCGCCGCGGAGGGCCGGGCGCGGCGGAAGGCGGCGGGGAGCGGGGCGGGCCCCGGGGGAGGCGGGCCGGGGAGGCCGGGCCGCGCTCAGAGCCGCGCCGGGGGGAGCGGGAGCGGGCGCGGGGCCGCGGCGCGGGCGGGGCGGGGGAGGCCCCGCAGCCGGCGCTCCGGCAGGTGGCACTGGCCGCCTCCCCCGCGCCCCCCCGAGCTCCGCCGCCGCGCTCAGTCCGCCGGCGCCGATGCTGCTGAGCGGAGCGGCCGCCTCGGAGCGCGGCGGCTGCAGCGGCGGGGCGGGGGCCGGCGGGGCCCCGCAGTGCGTGGGCACCATGGCCCGCTGGCTCCGCGAACACCTGGGCTTCCGCAGCGCCCGGCCCGCGCCGCCCGCGCCGCCCAAGCCCGACTACCGCGCTGGGCCGCCGCCGCAGCCGCCCCTGCCGCCCGGGGGCGCGGCCGAGCCGCTGGCCGCCGCCCAGCCCGACATCGTGGCGGCCTACCGGCTGCAGAAGGAGCGCGACTTCGAGGACCCCTACAGCGGCCCGCCGCCCGCCGCCGCCCCCGACGGGCCCCGCTACGTCTCGCCCAAGCACCGGCTCATCAAGGTGGAGGCGGTGGAGAAGGTGCCCGCCAGCCCCTCGCCGCCGCCGCCGGTGCCGGCGCCCCCCAGCTCGCCCCCGGCCGGTCCCGAAGCGCCCGACGAGCCGCCGCAGGAGGTGAGTGACCGCACACGGGGCCGCGGTGCTCTGCCCGCGGAACCTCGCCACTTGCGATGTCCCGAGTGACCGCGCCGGGGGCTCCCTGCCCGGAGGAGCAGGAGCAGGACCCTGGGGGCAGGTGGAGCCTGAGCCCCTCGGTCACGGAGATGGCCTCGGTGGTCCCGCCAGCCTGCTGGCATCCGCAGTAAGGAGCAGGGTTAGATCCTGGAGCCCCGAGGGGGGGCATGGCCGGGCTCCGCGGGGCTCCGTGCCGCGTTCCCCCGTGCCCCGGCCGCACCGGCATGCCGGGCACACGTCAGCGGGAGCGGGGCAGCCCCGGCATCTCCTGCGGCTCCCGCGGGAGGCAGGTATGATCCCCAGCGGGAAGCGCGCTCGCAGGGGAGCACAGCGCTGTCTGCCGTGCCCTCCGACGCTGGGCCCGTGACCCTGGGCCTCCCAGCGCTCCGTGCCCGGCGGATCTCCCTCTGCCCGCCTGTCCGTGCCAGCGGCGGCGGCCGGACCCCCAGAGATGCCGTGCTGCTTTGTCAGGGAGCCTCAGCGCCTCTTTGTCTGCCGCCCCCCTCCGCCAGCTTCTCCAGGGTAGAGAGCCTGGAGCTCTGGTGCTGGCAAGGAGGCGAGAAACATCCCCGGTGAGAGGCAGGGGCTGGGCAGGAGCTCCCCATGGGGAGACGGGCTCAGAGCGGAGGATGGAGGATGAGCCCGAGCGGGGCTGCGGCCGTTGGTGCCGGGCCTCCCTTTGGAGGAGAGGCTGATGCGGGGACTGCGCAAATAAAGGCAGAGGGGGTAATTAGTGCCCGCTGGCGCTGCCGCCTGCAAGACGGGGCTTGTCAGGCGAACTCGACGGGATTGCAGATCTGGCTGGTGGAGGGAATCGCGGATGCAGTCAGTGATGCCATCCGTGGTCCTGGCACTGCCGGGCGGCACAATGAAATGAGCACCGGGAAGAATCTGCTAGAGAATGTTTTAAGCAGATAGAAAAACTTGTTGCTGGTGGATCTTGGGAAGTTGCCTTACTGACTTATTGCTTTTAGGAGATTTCTCGAGTGGCCCAGCAGAGCTCCCCCTTTGAGCCAGGTAAACTGGCTGCTGCGGGCAGCAGAGGGGGATGAGGAGGGTGGCACTGGTAGTAGGGACCAGAGGAGCCACCGTGGTGCTGTGGTTTGCTGAGGCAGTCTGGATGGTTTTTCCTCTGGAATATGTGTTGCAGGATCAGAGCAGGAGCATGTGGACTCGTGCTGTGATGTGCAAAGGGCTGAGCCAGAGCTGTGGGAAGCAGGGACTGCTGACAGATACAGCCAGGCTGTTTGGGGATCTAAAGGCTGGGGAGAATCTGAGAAGTTTGGAGAAAAGTCAGAAGCTGGGATACATTTGGGGAAACTGTGCTCAAACCGCGCTAGGCTGAAGAGCCTTCATTTTTCAAGATAGGCAGTGATTAGATTACTGATGGTCTTGCATGCCACTGTAGGGAGGAGACTTCTAATTCTTTAGGGCTCTGGTATGTGATGGACACAGAGCTCCAGTGCCTGGGCAAAACCAGAGTAAAAGTGGGAATATTTGATAGTGCTTGCAGCTGTCCATTAATACAGTTTTCCTGGAGGAGCCAGGGAACATCCACCATGTAAAGCAACTGTGTTGGGCTGAAAAGCCCTTTGCAGCTCTCGTCTACTGGGCTGAGCAGTGGGAGGGTTCCCCAGCTCCTCCAACATCATGGTGGCTCTTTTGGAAGGTGGCACAGGAGGATGGAAGTGCCTGCTGGGGGGTTACTTCTGCTTGTGACCCTTACTCTGGGTGATGTCAAGCTGTCCTGGAACAGGGAAGGGATACTGGAGCTGGGCTGGAGCCTGTGCTGAGATGATGGTTGTGCAGGGGGCTCAGTGTGCACAGACTTAGGAAGAGGCACTGTTCCCTACGTGCTGCAGGGATGAGACTACAGACCTCTTGGGTTGTGGTGATGCTGGAGGTTAAAGGTGAAGTACAATTCTGTGTACAGACAAAGCTGCTGGAGCAGAGAGGGTTTTTGTTAAGGACTGATGGGGAAAATCACTCCAGTAAAATATGCAGCCCTTCCAAGAGAGGATGATTAGGATGGAGACAAGTGGAAAGAGCAGTCACTGGTTCCTGATTGTGTGGTTTGGCTGAGCCCATGTGGTTTGTTGTGGCTGGGGGCTGTCTGTGCTCCCTGGGCACCCTGTGCCTGCTGAAGCTGTCATGCTTCTTCTGGAGAATGGAAAGGGCAGGAACAACTTGGTGCAGGAATCCTTCCTGCCTATGCTGCACGATGCTTTGCTGCTGTAGCACGAGCTGTCACATCTTTGCACCTTCTCTGGAATCTGCAGCATCCTGTGGGGATGCATTAGAGCGAGCTCTGCAGTGGCTGGTGCTGCTTTCCAAGCTCTGCTGGAAATGGTGTGGATAGCAATGTCTTCCTCAGTCTGCTTGGTGTGCCGGGCCTTCCCACAGCGGTGGACAATGGACTGGCCCTGTGCTGTTCACCTGAGCCAGGTGGATATTCTGGAAGTGTCTTCCCTGCTGTGTTTGGATTAGGGACAAGAAGCAGCACCACTGGGATGCAGTGGGAGAGATGCGCTGCTCCTGCCTGCACCCAGGACAGGCTTGAGGTGGCCTTGGGGAGTGCCTGAGGACATCTTTGTCCTGTGCCCACCAGGAGCAGTCGCTGCTGCCCTTGGAGTGCAGGGTCAGTGCCGCAGGGTGTGGGAACAGGCGGTCAGGAAGCTCTTGGGTGTGTGTCCTTCCTGCGAGAGCCTCCTCCATCTGAGTCATCTTACGCGCTGCCGGTGCTGCGCTGTCGGTGCCTGTGCCCTCCTCCTGTGCCCCGGGTGCAGCCCTGGGCTCCCTGCCCAGCCCAGCTGTCCCCTGTGGGCCGTGCACCAGACCCTTCTTGGAAGGTCAGCACTGTGCTTGCTTTTGGGTTTGGCTTTGGTGTCTGCCAAAAGCCGAGCTGCCAGATGTGTAAAACTGAAAGAATTTTGCACCTGACGGAGGTTGCTCAATTTATCAATCTTCTGAGGAGACCCAAATGTGCTTTACCTCCAGGGCAGGAAGCTCATTTTTAAGGTGGAGGATCTCCCCAGGAATCCTCTGCAAACCTCTGTGTAGAGTGAAACATCTTGTTGTAGCTGAAGGTGGTGGCAGGTAGAATGTTTCTGAGCAAGATGGGACAAAGAACCCCAGCTCTGCCCTGGGATTTTGGTGTCTGAACTGTGAATGCTCTTGAAGAGCTGGGATCTGTCACCTTCACTGGTGGGCAGCATAAAAGCTGTGTGACTGTGAGAACCCAGTGATGATTTGGTTCTTTGCATTAAATTTGTTTTGATTTTCTTCTTTTCCCCTTACTGCTAGCATGTATAATAGAGTGAGACCAGCCTCAGTGCTGCAGCAGAGATCTGGGTGTGCATTGCTGTGGCAGATAAACATGTGAAAAACACTCGTGCTCAAGCAGGATACGTGTCCAGGTGCCAGTGGTGCTTGGCTGCTCCCTGAAGGACTGGTCTGCACCAAGAGCTGCCCTGGAATGGTGGCTTTTGCTCTGCACCCAAATTATTTCAAATCTAGCAAAGCTTGTGCTGTGTATAAGCAGGCGATGCCTCCACAGCCGTGTGCTGGGATCGGCCGGCAGTGAGCAGCTCCCTCAGCAGCATGGAACATGAGCAAAGCATGGAAATGCCTGGCCTTGGAGCAAAGTGGGGGGGCTTAGGGCACCCCTGGGAGCTGCCCTGCCAGTGGCTGTGGCCCCCTCCCGTTCTTGGGAGCAGCAGTTTGCACTGTGGCTGCTGCTGAGAGCCCTGCATGGCTCATAAAGTCCAGTACTCACATCAGGAAATGTCAGAGATTCAGTTTCCTGGGCAACCGTAATACAGCCCCATGTGCAAGGGCACTGGGATGTGCCCAGTAATTGCTCCCTGCTGTTTGCCCCATTCCTGGCACTGGCTGGAGCCTGCAGCCCCTCAGTCTTGAGGGGGCTTGAGGCACCATTCTCGTGGGCTCGCTTGTCCACCCCAAGGTTGTGATGCTCCTGGAGGTGGTAATTGCCTTCCCACCTTCTCTGTAGTTGTCTTCCCACCTGTTCTGGCTCTCTGCTGTCGTATCAAACAATTTGGAAAACAAATGGATTTAAGTTCTCATCACCCTACAGTTGGGAGACCTTGCTCCTATGAAGTGGCATCCTTGAGGCAGTGGAAAAGCAAACCAGTGTGGCAAATTCCCCCCAAATCCAAGGAGCTTCCTTCTAATCAGAGCCATTTGCTCTGGGTCCATGCTGAACTCAGCAAATCACATCCTCTCCCAACAAATTCCATCTAATCTTTGCTGAGTGCCTCTGCAAACTTCTGCAGGCAAAATAACCAGTTTTAGGGGTCTTGACAGAGACCTCTTAGGATTCTCCACCATCCTCTGCTTTCTCCACCTGGAAGCATCTGTATGGGAGCCACTCTGTGAGCCTGCTGGAGCTTGTGCATTCCTCCCTGGGAAGCCAGGCCTAAACACGAGGAAATACATTTGGAAATAAGGTTGGGTTTGATGACCTTTGAGGTCTTTTCCAGTCTTAATGATTCTGTGACAGTGACCACTGCATGCAGGTTAGCCTCCCAACCCTGTCTGAAGCTGCTGTGTATGTATGGAGCAGAGGGAGGGTCCAGGGCTGCCACCAGCAGCAAGGTAGGTCTGTGCCTGTCTAGGAAATGTGGTTCATGGCAGGTTTGGGACTGAGGAACAGACAGCTAACCCCACGAGGGTCAGCAAACTGCATTTCACAGCCCCTGAACATTCTTGGAGCCATGAGAGCTCTGCTAAAGTTAGCATTGAGCATGGCACAGCCCATTCACCCACCCTGGCTGTTGGGCTGGTGCATTTGCATGTGTAGGGATGCTGCTGGCATGCCCATGCCTCCATGGTCTTGAGCACATGTGTGAAGATGCTGCTGCTGTCACAGGGCTGTGCTCTGCAGGTGTTGAAGTGCAGCAAGACTCTTTGCAGCTTTTGAGGCAGGGGAGAGGCCATGGGATGTCCTGGCTGTCTGGAGCAGCTTCACTGATCTCTCAGGCAGCAGTGGGAAGCAGGTCCTGGTTCACCAAAGTCACCAACGACTTGTGTTTGCCCTGGGAAATTTCAGGTGGCAAGAAAAGGGCTGCAGACCCCTGGGCTCACCGCTCCTTTGTGTCCCCCGTGCTTGGCAGGGCCTGAGTGATGCCTGGCACCCCTCGGGTGATAGAGGTGAGAGCAGATTGCCTCTCCCCCTGCAGAGGGGGGGCTGGCTGTGCCCTGCCTGGGGTGGAGCTGGTGCTCTGACACCATCTGTCCTCTGCCACCTGCAGCCCCATGTCTGAACCCTCTTCTGCTCCTGTGGGGCAGCTGGGATGTGGCCTGGGGATGATCACAAGCAAATGGGGGCCAGGCTTGCAGAGCTGACCCTGTTCCCCACGCATCAGCTGCCCATGGAGCTGGGACATTTAGGGAGGAGGTGGTGAGCCAGGCACGGAGAGCCTCGTGTAGCTCACAGGGGTGCCAAGTCTTGGGACTGCATGGAGGTGTTTACAGTTCCAGTTCCTGTTCCCTTTTCCTGCTGGGTTTTCTGTCACAGGCTATTGTTGGGCATCTTGCGCAGGAAGGAGGGAGAAATCTTTTGTTTTAAGCTGATTATTGGAGCTGCAGAGGAATGTGTGAGCAGCCGTGGTCTCGTGGCTGGCCAGGAGCAGGGCAGCATAGTGGTGAGGATGGAGCCTGGCATCAGGTGGGATCAGGCTGCTGCCACACCATGCTTGGGACATTTGGTCCTTGCTGTGGGACATCTGCAGAGCCCATTTTGTGGTAGCAAATCCCCCCCAAGCTGGGGATTTACATCCTGGTAGGTGACCAGACCCTGCTGAGGTGCTTGGGTACATTTGATTGCTGTGGAAATATTACCTGGTCCTACTTTGGGAGCAGACTTTTGGGCTGGAGGTGGGATGTACAGCTCCAGGCTTCTTGAGGACTGTGGGGTCATGTGATGGGGTGCCTTGACTGGGAAGCTGCTGAGATGCTAGAGCAGGTATGTGCCTCCAGAGCTGGAGGGGATTGAGCTCTGGGACATCCCCCATATCCTACTGCAGGATCCTCTCCTTTGCACTAGTAAGCACAAACCTCAGGAATTTAGTGCTGACCCTGTGACATGGCACTTGAGAAACTCCTCGTTTGGCTTCCTGGAGGAAGGTTTTATCTTGTCTTACTTAACTTAGGATGTGTCTGGAGATGCTGTGGTGGCCTGGGAAGGAGTGGAGAGGAAACCATAGGCTATTCTTAGCCCTTTTGTTAGAAAAGCTCTTTGAATGAGTGCACAGGAGCCCTGGAAAATAACCAGTAAGTTCCTAGCTGTGCCAGTGCCAGCTGACACCCCAGTTTTGGGATCTGTGCCCCTTCTCCACCTTGGGAGAGGAAATGTGGCTGTGTGAGGAGAGCATCTGTGTGCCATGGAGGGGTAGAGCAGTGCTGGCAGCCCTGTGCTGCAGTGGGGACCGGGCCAGGGCATGCATGTGGGTGCTGGCAGTTGGGGCCTGATGGTGAGGGAGGGGCAGAGCTGCCTTCTGCTCTGCTTGGCTCCAATCTCAGCTTTCAGGACAAAGGCTGGAGCATTTCCACGGCCGAGTGCCGGTGCCTGGAAAGCTGTCAGCTGCCTGCTGGGCTCTGCAGGGCTGCCACGGTGTGGGTTTGGGTTCTCAGTGGTCACTCTGGCTGCTGCTGGAGGAGCTCATGGTGGGCTCTGCCCTCCACCTCCCAGTAAAGGCAGAGAGTGCCTTAACCCTTTTCCTGTTCTTCCCCTTTTCCAGCTGGCTGTTCTGGAGGACTATGCAGATCCCTTTGATGCGGCACAGGTGGCAGGAAGCCAGGCAGGGCTGGAGAAGGTGATGGAGAATGATGGATATATGGAGCCATATGAAGCCCAGAAGATGATGGCTGGTAAGGTGGAAGGCATCACACAAAGGCCACTCTTTACACCTCTGCTCCCTGAGTTTGGTGGCCACTGCACTCTGTTCCTTGCAGCCCCCACATAAGGCAAACCTGGGTGATGGTTCTGGTGGGGGACTGCCATTTTGCAGGCAAATTTTCCCAGCTTTATCCTTGTGCACTGGGTTTGCAGGAGCATGCAAAGACTGTCTGAGCACTGCAGGCACATCTCTCCCTGTGATGCTGTCCCCCAGGACCCCAGCTGCCAGGCTGAGTCAGGAGAGACCTGACATTCCATGCATCTGGCTTAAAACTGAGATGGATATGGGAGCTATTTAATTCAGTTAGGACTGGGGCAGAGCATGCTGTGTCTGCTGCAGCAGCAGGGCCCCCAGTGGGCCTGTCTAGGGCTGGAAAGCTGGTGAGCTGGGAGCACGTGCTCCTGAAGGCAGTGCTCAGGGTCACCATGCTGGCTCTGGCTCTGCTTTGCAGCTCTGTGGTTTTCCTGGAGTAAGTGGTTTCTGGAAAGCTCGTGGCTTTTTGAAGTAGTCCATTATATTTCTTGGAAAAACCAGCAAGCAGTGGAGAGACTGCTTGTGCCTGTGGGAGAGACTTTGTTTTGCTTGAGGGAAGGGCGTTTTATTAAACCAACCACTCTGGGTGTCCAGGGGAGAAACCCAGCCTCACTGCCTGCAGGAAATCAGACTCAGGGTACTCTGTCCCCATGGACCCCATTTTGCCAGGCTGCCCAGGAGTTGGGGTGTGGGACTGTGGGGATCTTGGTGCTGTTGAGCAGCTCTCCTGCTCCTGGCTTGCTGTCTCCTCCTCTGCTGCTGCTCCCTACCCCATTTAACCACGGGTGACACTGATCCCTGTCATCTAGCACCGTTTGGGGACCGTGGCTGTGTTGGGCAGGAGGCTGATGGTCTTTTCCCTCTGCTCTGGGCAGAGATCCGCCAGAAGGGCTTGCGGGAGGCTCCGGCCCGGCCGCTGCACCTCTACGACACTCCCTACGAGCCCGTGCTGGACATGGACAGTGACTGCCCCAGGCCCAGGGAGTCCCGGCTGCCCGAGGACGACGAGAGGCCACCAGAGGAGTATGACCAGCCCTGGGAATGGAAGAAGGAGCGGATCTCCAAAGCCTTCGCGGGTGAGTGATGGGGAGCAGCCATAAAGCAAAGTACACTTTTTGTGAAGCTGGATCTTTGGGGTTCCTTCATCTTCTGGGGGTCAGTAATGTTGGTCTCTGCATTTTCATAGCTCAGGGTGTACTTGTGCTCTTGCAGAAGCTGTTTCTGTGAGCAGGGAGCCAGGCTGGACAGAGTGGTGGATAGATCTGCCTTGGTAACCTGTCCAACACCTGTGTCCCATTGCCTCTTCCATGCACCAATCACAGCCTGTGGTGCAAATCAACACCCTCAGCCTTGCAGGGGTAGGTTCTACCCTGGACTCGAGCAGGACTCCTTCCTCAGGGCAGGAGGGTACCCAAGGAGCCTTTGTCCAGCCCCCCTGACCTATTTATCCGTGCTGTGGGATCGATTGTGTTTGTGTTTGGTAATGAGGAAATCCATGCTGCGCATTAGCGCTGGCTCCTTGCCGGTGCTGGCTAATTGCTACGCTCTTATCTAGGATGCATTTTAATTGCAGCATTGTGTGTCTGTGCTGCAGCTGGTGCTGAGGGTGCTCAGGCTGGTGGCACTGTGTGGAGAAGATGGCAGAGAGAGATGTGGAAATTTGGGGTTGGGGAGTGGTTCACCTATTGGGTTTGGGCACTGCGAGCTGGAGATGTGTGTGCTGGGCCCAGTGTCACAGTGTCACTTGTGCTTGGGGTAGCAGGTCCCACAGCACCCTGTGCCAAGGATTTGGCGTGTCGGGCTCCATCATGGAACACCGTGCTCTGCTGGGCTGGGTTTGTGCTGAGGTGTCTGTGCTCTGGATGGAGCTGCCTTCCTTGGTATCCCCAGATGGAGGTGGTGTGTTCACAGGTCTGGCTCACCTGTGGGTGCTGCCCAGGGTGCTTCAGGCCTGCTCCGAGTCCCGAGGTTGCTGTTCAGGTTGCTGTTCTCTAGGCCACGTGGGACCTGCTGCCTGTATTTTCTGAAGCCAGAGCAGATCCTGCTGTGTTTCGTGGGGTGTTTTTTCTCTTTGGTGATGCCAAAATATCTCTGCTGGCCCATTTTCCCTTTGGGGGGTCCATGGGACCCCTGCTGATGGGCAGCTGCCGCTGGCAGGTACCTAGGGCAAGACAGATGCACAGGCAGGACAGATGGCATTGGGATGCTTGGCCAAGACCCCCAGACAAGCAAGTATGTGGAATGGGGTGATTGCAGGCTCCCCCAAACCCCAGAGAGGGTTGGCTGGAAAAACTGATGGAGGAGCAGGGCCTCTCCACTGGGAATGTGCCCCACCTCAGGCCTGTCCCTGCTCGGTGCTGTGGAGGGGATGAGATGGCCAAGCTGATGTAGGGCTCCTGGGAATTTTTTCCTCAGGTCTTTCCTCCCCAACTGCTCTCCTTCTCTGTGGGCCTCTGGTGTCGCTGATGGTTTTTTCTAAACCCTTTCTTTCTCTCTCTTTCTCTCTCTTTCCCACACCCTCCCCACCCCCATCCAGTTGAAATCAAGGTCATTAAAGACCTGCCATGGCCCCCGCCGGTGGGACAGCTGGACAGCAGTGAAAGCCCCCCGGAGGGGGAGGCGGGTGCCCCCACCCCTCCGCAGCACGGCCAGCACAGCTACGAAGACGCCAATGGTGGGTCCTGCGTGACACCGGGGGGTGCAGCCCTGCTTGCTGTGACTCTGGGCCGCTGTGATGCCTTGGGGCAGTGCCAGACACGACCCCCCCTCTGCCCTCCCCCAGCTCCTCCTGGCCCCTTCAGTTGTCCTGTGGTGTTTGTCCTGCTGTACCTTCTGCTGCAAAGAGGCACCAGCTCTTTGGTGCCTCTTCGCTCTCAGCAGCAGAGCTGCTTTGGGGATTATTCCGTGTCGTTACTGTCCCTTTTGTTCTCTCCTCTTTGCCTCCAAATTTCCTACATTTCATGGCTGCTTTTAAGGTCTTCTCAACAACTGCACTGAGTATTTAGCTGATGTTTTCTTTCATTGACTGACTTTTAATGCCCAGGTCCCTTACAGGTGTGTTAGGAGCTAATTCAGATCCCAGTGCTGACGCTGGGGCTGTTTTTCCCCCTCTTCATTATTTAGCACTGCTCCGTTTCCTCTGCTGTTTTATTACCTTGCTGCTTAGTGTCAGGAGGTCCCTGTGGATTCTCCACTCTTGCTTTTGCTATCCTGAGCAGCCAAATCTCCCAGGTACACTTTGTCATCTCAGGTTTGCCTTGCTGTGAAACCTTTTTTGTGTGTGCTGAGCACAGAGCCCCTGGGTAAATCCCCTTTGGATGCTGCTGGCAGTCTCACTTATGAAAACCAAATATTGCTGCTTCTCTTTTAACCCTTTATTAATATTTCAAGGACCTTGCTCTTATGCTGTGGTGAATTAGGATTTTGCCAAGAGCATTAGGTGGGGGGAGTTTGTGGAAAGCCATGGCTGGATTGTTTCCAGTGGGGAGCTGGGATGCAAGCTGTGCCTTTTCCTGTGTAGCAGCGTGCAGGGCCTGCCTGTGTGTCACTGACGCTGTCCAGGTGGGCACTCACTGCAGTGCCAGCTGCAGATGTCTGATTTCCTTATCTGCAGCTACCCAGATCCCTGCAGAGCTGCAGAAGATAAAAGCCAGCGTGGCTTTTGCTGCCTCCTGGGTGGGCTGGAGCACAGGCTGCAGGGGATGCCTTATTTTGGTGCTGATGGTGGGGGCACTGGAGAGCAAAGTGGCCAGGGCTTTGTTGGGTGTTTCCCAAACCCGTAGGGATGCTGCAGGCTGAGATCAGTCCTCAAGAAGAAAGGTCTTGGCAGGTGGGAATTTTCTGATCCTCTTCCTGCAATGCATGCAGGTGTCAAGAAAAATTAATCTCTTTGTTATGCAGCCTCTTCTTTCCCCCATCATTTATTATCCCCACAGTCACTGACATGCGTCCTGCTCCTGATGAACACATCACTGTCGTTTTTCCTGGTTTTAGCAACACAGAGTCTCTTTTTTTTCCCCTCTGACTTGCCTTGCTTTGTTGTATTAAGTTTATCTTGCCAGAGTTTTGTCTCATTTTCTATTTCCCATGTCTGGGGGTGACTTGAACGTCTTGAAGGATGTCTTCTTCCTCCTAAGGGCTTGTTTTTAATATCCTGTTTAATCATGCACCTGCCTCTGTCTCCCTCTGACAGGTGCAATGCATTTCTTTTGAGCCTGGAATGCAATGACTTTGTGCCGCCAGCAAACACTTGGGCTGTTTGATTGTCTGGCTTTTTAACAATTGCCCCAATTTTTTAAGGTGATGAGTTGAAATTGAAGCCTGTGTGTGATGTACAAGGGCGAGCATGGCTGGTGAAAAGCCAGAGTGCTGCAGAAGCAGAGCTTGTCAAGCCATAATGCCAGGCACCTCCTCCTTGAGCTGTGCTCAGGGTGGTTTATGCCATGCTAAGCTGCAGAGGATTTTAGCTGGGTTTGCTTTTGGCTGCCTTCCCCTCCTTGCAGTGCTGGGGAGGCTGGAGTCCTGCTCACCTGCACAGGGCCTGGACAAGGTATCACTCAAACAGCTTAGAGGATGCCCTGCTAGAGAGGAAAACATCTCTCTGGCTATTTTTTGCCTCCCCATCCAGCAGCCAGGAATCATGGAGAGTTGTCCTGTCTGGGGCATTCGAGAAGTCCTAGGGCATTTCTGGGCTGGGCTGCCTCCAGGGTGACTGTGCTGCCACAGTGTCAGCCCCTGGCAGCCCCACGCTGTGGCAGCTCTGCCTGATCAATAAGTAATTTGTGCAAGGGGGTTGGTGGTGCAGGGAGCAATAATGAACTCTTGGGAGGAAAGAGAAGCAAGATTGTTAATGCTGAAATCATCCTGGAATGCGTGGAAATAACAGGCAGTGGGAGGCCAGGCCCCTGGGGCACAGCTTGGTCAATCCCCCGCACTCATGGCTGTGGCTGGGATGGTGACAGGCAGGTGGCACTGTCAGGGAGGTACCTGCAGTCAAAATGTCCCCTTCCCACCTCGGGGAGTTGTTTTTTCACCCCCTGTTTATTTGTGCCAGAAGAATGTGTCCATCGGTTCCGAACTGGCAGCTTTCTGTAGCTCCAGCTGTCTCCTCTTCCTCTTGAGTTTGGGGAAGCTCTTCTTGCAGCATCTCACTTAACCCTATACCACAGCCACTGAATCTATTTTTGCATTAGCAAAACCTCCTGAGCCTTTCAAACCTCCCTGGAAATGCCTTCCATGGGCTCAGCTACTGGCTCCAGGCTGGGCACTGCAGTGAGCAGCAGCCCAAGAGCTGCCCTGCCCCTGCTTAGACCAGGGGGATGGGGCAGTGTGAGGTGACCCAGTGTGATGTAAGTGGTTCTGGCTCTTCCTGCCAGAGGCAGTTAGGGTCCCAGCCTGTGATGTGTGTCTGTCTTGCAGGTCCCTCGGAGGGGCTGGGGTACGGCCGCACCTCGCCCTGCAGGGAGGAGAAGGCCAGAGCTGTCCTCAGGCATGGCTCCAGCAGCCTCAAGAACACAAAGGCACTGACAGCTGAGCCTGGCCCCTTTGTTGGGGAGAGGATTGACCCTGCCCTGCCCCTGGAGAGCCAGTGGTGAGTCCTGCCTGCCCAGCATGGCTGCCTGACCCTTCCACCTGCACTGGGGAGCCCTGTGGCCACACCGTGAGGATCCCTGGGGCAGACTCGCTTCTTCCTTTCTTCCTTTGCTCCACATTTCAGCCTGTTTATCCCTGCCCCTTGTCTCCCAACCCCAGTAGTGCCACCCCTTTCCCTGTGTCTGGCTGCAGTCCCTGGGGAAGTGCTGGCATTGCTGCTGCCCCAGGGCAGAGCGTTTCCCACTGTGTGCTCTGTGCCCAGCACAGGGGATCCCTCTCCCCCTGCTGCCCCAGGGCAGAGCCCTTGCCATGCTGTGTGCTATGTGCCCAGCACAGCAGAGCCCTCTCCCCCTGCTGCCCTAGGGCAGAGCCTTTCCCACTGTGTGCTCTGTGCCCAGCACAGCAGAGCCCTGCTGCCCCAGGGCAGAGCCTTTCCCACTGTGTGCTCTGTGCTCTGTGCCCAGCACAGGGGATCCCTCTCCCCCTGCTGCCCCAGGGCAGAGCCCTTGCCATGCTGTGTGCTCTGTGCCCAGCACAGCAGAGCCCTCTCCCCCTGCTGCCCCTGGGCAGAGCCCTTGCCATGCTGTGTGCTCTGTGCCCAGCACAGCAGAGCCCTCTCCCTGCAGCTGGTACCACGGGGCCATCAGCCGGACGGACGCGGAGACGCTGCTGCGGCTCTGCAAGGAGGCCAGTTACCTGGTGCGCAACAGCGAGACCAGCAAGAACGACTTCTCCCTCTCCTTGAAGTGAGTGAGCCTGCCAGGCCTGGGGGGGTGTGGACCCACAGCACAGGTGACCCGTAGTTAATTGTGCCCGTGCTAATTGGCTGACTGTGAGATGACCGCGAGCGGGCAGAAATGGCTGCAGTATGAAGGCCACGCTTTCCTGTGGTGTGGCACAGGTTTGTGGTTTGGTTTCTGGCAAAAGCATCTCTCAGGAATATCTTGGAGGTCCACTGCTCTTCCTTGGCAGTGCTAATAATCCCTCAGATGGATCAAATGGTGTGCCTCACTTCTCAGTCTAATGTGTCTGGTTACAGCTTCCAGCTCGGTTTTCTTGTTCCCCCTTTTCTTTGTAGCTTAGTTTTATGGGAAGAGAAAGTACACACATACTGTTGATGGAAATGTGGGTACCCACCCTGGCCTCCCCAGCAATGGATCTGTTCCATTGCTCAGCTGTAGAGAGGGCTTTACCCTGCTCTGGTTTGCCAATAGGGAAACCTCATCCCCACAGCACAGCTTGGTTTTCTGCTTGTGGTTTCTGGGGAATCTTCATATCCTCCCCAAGTTTTCCAGATTCTCTGGATGCCAAAATTGCATGAAGCATTTCTGCATGTGTCCTGACAGGGGGGAACTGCCCACAGCTCCTCATCCAGCTCTGTCCTGGCTCTTGGGGCAGCACAAATCCACAAAATCAAACCTGTTGCTGTCTGAAGATGATGATGGATGAGCAAATACCTTCTTGCTCTTCTGCTGGACAGCTATATTAGCTCTGCTCCTGTCAGATGGGAAATAAGTATTCATTGAGCACTTCAGCTATCCCTGCCCAACAACAGCCTCTTAACCTTGTGCTTCTCTCAGTATACTTTGAGTTTCCCCAGTGGTCTTTCTACCTGCATTGCTCCCAAAGGGTATCAGCCTCTTTGTTTATTTCCCAGTGGCACAATTGTGAATTAGATTGCTCTGTCTCTCTCCACATTTTTTTCACTCTTTTTGTTGCCTTCAGCACCAAACCAGGGCAGGAGCTCCACTGAAAATGCACTTTCTTCCTTCTGCATTTAGAGCTTTCAGATCAGCCAATAAACCCTTCTGGAATAGCTCCCTCCTTTCCCTTTTTTTTTGTCAGAATTTTTACTGATGATTTAATTTTTATTGATATTTAAATTTTCTGTGGTTTTTTCCTTGCCCTGGCTTGTGAGCCATTTTGGAGCAACAGCTTCTTCTGGCTGGTGAGCTGCATTTGAAGCTGCTAGAGGTCTCACCATTGCCTTGTGAGTGTCATTAGGCAGTTGTGTGTTGGAGAGCCTGGGAGGTGGCATTCCATCACCAAAGGTGGCTTTTCATCACCTCTCCACAAGCCAGTCACCTGTTTCTTAGTGGTTTTTCCCTTGCTTCTTGCCATCATCCTTAGTATTGCAACAAAATCCTCCTCTCAGAGGGCATGTGTGGCTAGGCCATGGTGTGCAGCAGTATTCCACCTTCTCCAGCCCATCAGGGAATTGCTTTGGCATTGCCTGTCCTTGCAGAGTTTGTGGAGAACCCACAGCCCTGGGAGCAGGATTTTTACTCCACTGCCTTTCTCTGTAGAGCCTGTCCAAGGAAAATCCCCTGGGATGCTTTTATATAGCTGTAAGCTGGCTGTCTGCAGATCTCTCTATTATTTTTTTTTTTAAACTATTTTTTTCCTTGAGGAAGGAGGCACAGCCAAGGAGATGGTCTGAAAAGCGTTCCAATGCTGACCTAAAGTACTTTGGTGTTGCCTCAAAGGAAAATATGCACAAGAGAGAGCAGCTAGGAGCAGGGCAGGTAGCTGGAAGGATTTAACCCTGCTGTGACAGTCCTGGCTGGTCCAGGCTAGGCAGCCCCACACTGCCTGTCATGGACAGGGTCATGTCATTGCCTCAGAGGCTGGGAGAGTGCCTCCATGAGAGTGGCTGAGGCCACACTGCCAAGCTTTGTGTCCTTCCTTGTGCCTGCAGAGTGCTCAGCAGTAGCAGCACCCCCACCTCGTCCTGGCTGCTGGTGTTTGCAGCCTGTTCCCTCAGTCGTCTCTCTAGGGCTGTGATCTCATCACATCCCTGAGCTTGTGACAAAGACCTGTGGAGCACTTTGGGCTAAGCACAACCAGTATCAGCTCTCCAAGGCTCCGTGTGGCAGCGCTCCCGTTCCCTCCCAACTGGGACACAAGACACAGCCAAGCTATTGCTTTTCCTCAGCCCGTGTTGGGGGGCTGTGGCTGTCTCTCAGGACAGCTGGCTCCTTGCTCCTGTCTCTAAATGGATTGCAAAGCCATTCTGCTAATGCAGCTGGGCTGTCCATTATGGCCCGTCTCCAGCCGGGGGGATGGGGCCGGGCTGTGCAGCCCTCGGAGCAGCTCAGCATCACTGATGAGGTCCTGTCTGCTTTTAAGTCATCAATATTTTGCTCTAATGTGCAATCCAGACGCTGCAGACAGGCTGTGGCTCTCCTCGGAGACGCAAATTAATAGCAACAGGGCCATTAGTCCGTCACTTGGAATCAGTGTTTGTGGCAGGATCTGCCTGCACAGCCTGGCGTGGCTTGGTGCCCGTGCTGTGCTGGGAAATGGTCTTGCTGTGCTGAGCGGGTTTTATGGAGCCTGCAGCAGTGCCATGGGGAGAGGGGGAAGGAGAAAATCCTTTGGCTGTGGGCCGAAGGATGAAAACCTGGTTTGCCATGGTGAGGCTGGAGATCTGGAGTCCTGGGAGCTGAGGGGATCTGGTGAGAACCAGAGCAGTTGCCAAAGGGGCTTTGTCACATGCAAGGAGCAAAAGCCACTACCCCTCCATGACCCTACAGCAAGCGCCCCTGCTGCTCTTGCCCAGGGGATGCCTTTCCCTACCACACACACCCTTGGTGGCCCTACACGCCCCACTGCATGTCTGTGTTCCCCAAGGGAACACTGTACAGCATCATTGGCCATGATCTGTAGGTTTTTTTGGAGTCAGCCAGGAGCAGGATGGTGCTGGCAGAGCCATGGCTGCAGACAGGAGCCAGCAGTGCCCCCCTCAGCTGCAGGGGCAGGCTGCTTGTGTCAGGAGGGTCAGGAGATGAGGGGAGGCTGGGGCCAGCTCTACCCCCTAACCCTGCCTTGATCTGTCCTTACAGGAGCAGCCAGGGCTTCATGCACATGAAACTGTCGCGGACACAGGAGAACAAGTACGTGCTGGGTCAGCACAGCCCGCCCTTCGACAGCGTGCCGGAGATCATCCATCACTACGCCAGCCGCAAGCTGCCCATCAAGGGGGCCGAGCACATGTCCTTGCTTTACCCGGTGGCTATCCGTACCCTATAGTAATCACCCCCACGAGCCAGGCTCAAGGCTGGGTGCACCCAAAACTGGCCCATCCACAGGGCTGAGCGCTGCCGTGCCAAGGATGGGCCCCAGACCGTCAGCCCACGGGCAGCTCGCTGGGCACAGCCGGTGCTGTCGGGGATTGCTGCAGCCAGGCCCCTCGTCCTGCTCTCCCAGGGGCTCCCCTGCACTGGTTTGGTGCTGGCATGGCACTGGAAGGACCCCCTGTGCGAGGAGCTGAGTGGGGCTCGCTGCTGTCCACACCTCCACACCTGCCTCCTTGGCAGAGCTTGGGATGCCAGGACTGGAGCTGGGACCTTGGAGAGTCCAGGGAGGGGGGCAGTGTGTGCGAGTACGGGGGC
This sequence comes from Passer domesticus, assembly GCF_036417665.1. Classification (NCBI taxonomy): domain Eukaryota; kingdom Metazoa; phylum Chordata; class Aves; order Passeriformes; family Passeridae; genus Passer; species Passer domesticus. The sequence goes on from NC_087487.1 coordinate 3,916,192, forward strand.
GAATCATCTGGTAGCAGGCTTGAGGTACCTCCATGAGGGTGCCTAGCTCTGCCCGTGAGAGACAAAATGGCTGTGCTCGCAGGTAAGGAGGCTGGCAGGGGTGAGCAGGACCTGCCTGGGCCAGCAAGGCATGCAGAGTGCCAGGCAGGCTGCCCTTACTGCACCGGTGCTCAGTACTCACTGCCATCCTGTGCCAAACGTGAACAGTGACCGGCCTTGGCCATGTGTGCAGCACCACTGCCTAATAAAGCAGTGCATGGTTGTCTCCTGCTTCATGGGACTGTGTGCCCACATCCCACCCTGAGCGGGGGATCAGTGTAGCAAAACTGTGGAAAGGGAAATTTTGTTACACAAAAGCTTTTAGGGAATTGATTTTCCCTGTGCCGTTGGATACACTGAGATTGGCGTGCCCATCCAGCCAGTGTCCCCTCTGAGACACAGGGGACAGAGGGTGCTGGTGGTCATGTCCTTGCCGTGTCTTTGAGACCCTTTGTGAGCAGTGATGAGCTGATTTTGGACTTGCCTGTTACTCCCTGTAGAAGAGGGCGCTCTTTGGGATCTTTTGCCGTCTTGTTTTCCTTCACCTCTCATAAATCTTAGGCAAAGTCCCAGAATTTCACAGAGCTCCTGATCTCCTCTGAGAAGTTACTGGCTCCACTCCTGTTGTTTGTCTTCCTGACACCCTGTCTTTGGGCCAGCTTACTCCTGTTTTTTTTTTTTGGCTGAACCTCTCTCTGGTGCTCTGTACTGTTTCATACATACCCTGCCTTTCAACCTTGTTCCTGGTGTTGCTCCTATACCCGTGCACATACATTTCCTCTATCCATGCTTCAGCCTAAGCTCCATCCTGCTGTTACTCCCCAGCAGCACATTCCCTTTCCCCTCTGCTCTCTTTGCTCAGCAAATTCACTACTGGACCAGCAAAACCTTTTCTGTTAGTGGAGCAAAGCTCTTGGGCATCACTGGGGTGATTTAGCAGTGGCCTGGTGAAGGCTTTGTGAAAAAGCATCATCCTCCCTTCTGCCTGCTGCCAGGAAGAAGCTGTCCCTGCTGGTTGCTGGGGGGACACTGAGGTGATTGATGGGACTGTGGGGATTTTGTGTGGGTGGGTGCTGCAGCCACTGCAGGAACCCTGCTCTGCCATCCGGGTTTGGGGTTTTTCAGACTCACAGCAGAGAGACAGCTGTCCTGGCTGCCCTGCACAGTTTTGAGCTGCTGTGGGGCATGGCCAGTGTGGTCTGTGAAGCACCCCGTGGCTGGGAGCTGCAGAAGCCTGGTGGGTTGGTCCAGGATGCCTCAGCCTCTGCCGCTCCTTAAAAGGCGTTGGATTGAGCTGGCCGGTGTCTCCTTACAGCCACTCGGCTGCTGGCAGCTCTGCCTGCCTCTCCATCCCAGGGAGGCATTCTGTCCACTGGGCATGGAGGTGACTCCAGTGGGAGGGCTCTTTTCCCAGAGCCTGCAGGAAGGGCTGGAGATGCAGAAATCTGCAGCGATGCTGCTGGGTGCCCTGTCTGTGCTTAGGAGGTTTCAAGTGCCACTTAGCAGCCCTGCTGTGCCCTGATGGCTCCAGTGAGGAGCTCATCCTCTGCCTTCTTGGAAGCTGTGGGTGGGAAAGAGGCTTCCTGTGTCCATGCAGCTCCCCACATAGTGTGGGGCTGTTTTCCTGAGGAGCTGTGGCAGGGAGCAAACTGCCTGGAAGGCAGTGCTGGCTGTGCAGCCTTGTGGTGAAATCCTGCTCAAGCAGCCTGGCTCCATCTCAGGAGCATCCCTGCTGAGCACAGGGCTGAGAGGAATGAGACCTGTGGGCATTGCACCAGCTGCCCAGAACCAGTCATGCACCAGCAGGACTGCCTGCAGCTGGGCTGTGTGTCCAAGTGCTCCAGAAAAATGGCTCTTGGTCGTTGCTTGGGAATTACATCCCTCCTGAGCCCTTTCTTCTCCAGGCTGAAGAAGTGAAACCTCCTGGTTCTGCCCCCAGCCATCCTCAGCAGGACTCTCTGACTCTCTTCCTCTCTTGATGTACTTGGAAACAGTATCCAGGTGTGGTCTCACCAATGCCAAATAAAGGGAAAAACCCCTTCCTTTGTCCTGACCACCAAAAATAAATATCTCCAGTTCTAGCAGGAGTTTCTCCCAGAAAATTTGAACTTAAGTTCTCTTGAAAGGGTATTTTAGTGCTGCCTTTGCCATCCTGTAACTGAAGTGAGCATTGTTTGGGAATGGGGTGGGTGAGGGCAGGCATCCAATAGGGCTAGAGAGGTGACAGGGGTCCCTATTCATGAGGATGCTAATCCCCAGGAGGGAAAAGGCCATGAACAACCTTATGTGGCTTTAAGGTTAACCCTGTTGGGAGTATAAAGTTAGACCAAAGACCTTTGTTTGTAATAATTCCTAATCCCCTTGTCCCAGCAATGCCCTGTGTGCTCCCAGCTGCCTGTGTTCTGAATCCCTCCTCCCTCTGTCATTCATTGCTGGTCCCTCACAAAGCCCTCCACAATCCCAGGGCTGGTTTAGCATGCTGCAGCTCCTGATAATGGGGAAGGAAGTTTGTTTTGTAATGGGATTAGCACTTGTGGGAACAGCTTGTGCACAGTGTCAGGGCTGAGCTGGTGCAGCCCTGGCCTTGTGCCACTCTGCCTGGTTGTGGGTCAGCTTGGGGCTGTGTTAGCCCTGCTCAGGACTGCCCTGACCAAAATGATGCTCACAGGGCTGTCTCCCATGAAGACAGGCTGGAGGAGTTCAGGCTGTTAAGCCTGAAGAGAACAAGACTCCAGGGAGACCCTAAAGCCCCTTCCAGTGCCCTCGGGGTCTCCAAGAGAACTGGAGGGACTTTGGACAAGGCGGAATGGTTTCAAACTGAAAAAGGACAGGATTAGGTGAGATAAGAAGAAATTCTTGGCTGAGAGGGTGGTGAGGCACTGGCACCAATTGCCCAGAGCAGCTGTGGCTGCCCCTGGATCCCTAGAAGTGTTCCCTGGCCAGGATGGATGGGGCTTGGAGCATCCTGGGATAGTGGAAAGTGTCCCTGCTTATGGCAGGAGACTGGAACAAGATGATCTTTAAGGTTCTTTCCAACCCAAACCATTCTATGGTTCTATGAAAAGATGTAGTTTTGCAGGATGGAGGCAACCAAGAGGGATAAAAGACTGATAGAGGGCAGAATTGGAGCTTGCCCACCTGGGAAATGTTCACTGAATTCTGTCCCTAATGTCTCCCACCTGCTAGCAATGAAGCCCTTGGTTAGTGTCAAGCCTCACATCACCCATCCCAGCACAAGTCATCAAGGCTCCCAGGTACCTCCGAGGTTGGAGAGAACCAGAACTGATCCTTGTGGGACTGGGTTAAACCCTCACATTGTCATCCATGCCCCCTTCCTACCCCTCTGGCCTGGGGAAGTTCCTTGAAGCCAAGCCTAGTGATTAGTTTGAAACCCCAGGCCTAGCAGGGATGCTTAAGTTACTTGAGTATCCCTGAGAATGCTGTGCCCTGTGTTTTGCCTCCAACCACAGCAGTCTACAGGAGGGAGGATCAGATAACAGCTCAGCTGCCAGAGTCTAGAGCAAAGGAGAGAAATTTGCTCCTGATCCCTTCAGGCTGCCAGTGGAATGTGCAGGGTTGCACATACATGGCACACATGTGCACTGGCACAGACATGGCCCAGCTGAATGCCTCCTCTTTAATCTTTTCCTAAAGACCAAATATTTGACCCAAAGGACAAATTTCAACTTCTGACTTGGAGATCACCCTCACTCAGTCCCTTCAGTATGGTTCCCAGCATCCTTCCAAACCACTGACTTGCTCCTGGTGTCCTGTTTGGAAATTGTCCCAAGACATCTCTGCTTGGATGCCTCCACCTAATTTTGAGTCTACACCTGTGAGCAGTTTTCTCCTTCTCCTTGCACAATTTTGGAGGCCTGTCTCCAAACCACCATGCTCAGGCACATAGAAGGGGAAATTGCTTTAAGCTAAAAGGAACATCGATTTAGATTAGATACAAGAAGTATTTTACAGTGTGGGTGGTAAAGCCCTGATACAGGCTGCTCAGAGAGGTGGTGGAAGTCCCATGTGTGGAAACATTCAAGGCCAGGTTGGACAGGGCTTGGAGCACCCTGATTTAATTGAAGATGTCCCTGCTCACAACAGGAGGTTGGACTAGATGACCTTCTGACCCAAACCTAGGATTCTATGACCTTCCAGCTGAGACCATCCCAGTGCCTTGCTAGTGGTGTGGCTGTGTCCCTCCCCAAAACATCCCAGGCAAGCCTGGAGACTGCATCACCTGCACAATGAGGGCTCTTGCATTTGCACTCGACTTCCAGCCTGTCCCAAAGGAAGTGGCACATCATATACCAGAACAGGCAGGAAAGGAAGCACAGGGGTGTTTATCAGTCCCCCTGCACCACAGACCCTGCACGCCCTGCTCAGCTGAGGGTCCCTCTGAAAGTCCAGCTGTTGGGACAACCTTAGGCTCTGTGGCATTGGCATTGACAGCCTCACAGACAGCACAGTAATTCGTGGTGGCAGCAGCTGCTCCCACTCAAAACACAGCAATAATTGTTCTTGCTGGGCTGGTCCTGCTTGGGGCCATAAAGAGCAAGATCCTTCTTTTATCATCATCCATGTCATTCCTGTCTTGGCATGTGCAGTAAATGTCTGTCTGTCAGCAGGGCATCAGGGCACAAGGTCGGGTCACCTTCTGACAGACTCACAGGTCGCTTGGGGGGTGGAGTGGGAGCATCGGTCTCCTGTGCCTTGGTGTAGGGGTGGGATGGGTCTGTCACAGCAGTGCTGGGGGGAGGCAGTGACCCCTCTGCTCTCCATTAACAGCGCAGCCCCTGTGTGTGCTGGGCCAGGCAACCATCCCTCCCTGACGGCAACAGCTCATTTCCATTTAGATAGAGGAATTTCAATCTCAGTTTGCCAGCTCTTTGCCACGGTGCGACCCAAATATCCTGTTTCCTCCCCCAGATGCTCTCTGGGCTCGGGGGCTGCAGCGCGCTCGGGGGAGCAGCCGCCGGGCCCAGGGCACAGCTGGGCCGAGAACGCGGGTGCTCTGTGGCCGCGGTGCCCGCCCCACACTGCGGCCCCGCACGGCCTGTGGGCTCTGCGGCCTCCGGAGCGGAGGGGCCGGCGGGGAGCCCCAGGGGCGAGCGGGGAGGGCAGCGGGGCGGGTACGGGACACTGGACAGCAGACACGGCACACCTCACACCGCACACCGCACACCCCACACGGTCGCTAGGCGGGCGCTGCGGCGGCGCCGGGCAGGGCCCGCGGCCGGGCCGCCGCTGCCACCTGCGGGCCGCGCCGGGAGCGGCGGTGCCGCCGGGAGCCGCGGCCGAGCCGTGCGGGGCGGGGCCCGGCGTGAGGAGGCCCGGCCGGGGCGGGGCCGCGCAGCCATGTCGGAGGGCACGGCGGGAATGGCGGCACCCGCGGCGATGGCGGAGGCGCGGCTGCGGCGGAAGCAGCTGCTGAGCGCGGAGGAGGCGGAGCTGTTCGAACTGGCGCAGGCGGCGGGCAGCGGGCTGGACCCGGAGGTGTTCCGGTGAGCGGTGGGGGCGCCCCCGCGGGGGCCGCCGGTGAGGCCGGAGCCCCCTCTGACGGGAGCTCCCGGTGCCGGTGTTCCCCCGCAGGGTGCTGCTGGACCTGCTGCGCATGAACGTGGCGCCGCTCGCCGTGTTCCAGGTGCTGAAGTCGATGTGCGCCGGGCAGCGGCTCCCGCCGGCGGCCGAGAGCAGCCCCGCCGCGCCGGCGCCGATCCCCGCCGACAGCCGAGGTACGCGGCGGGCGGGGGCGGAGCGGGGCGGGCGGGGCCCTTCCCCGGGGAGTTCCCGCGCACAGCCCCCGGAGCACGCCCGGAGCCCGCCGGGCCCCGGCCCCGCGCTGCGCCCGCCGCGGCCCGGAGCGCGCCTGGCGCTGCCCCGCGCCCGGGCCGCCCCGGGAAGGGGCCCGCGGCCCGCTCCGTGTGAGCCCCGGGGGCGGCCCGGCCCGGGGGGCCCGCTCCGTGTGAGCCCCGGCCCGGCCCGGGGGGCCCGCTCCGTGTGAGCCCCGGCCCGGCCCGGGCGGCCCGCTCCGTGTGAGCCCCGGCCCGGCCCGGGGGGCCCGCTCCGTCTGAGCCCCGGCCCGAGCTCCGTTTGTCTTAATGTTCGTGAGTTTTGGGCAGCGAGGGGCCGGGGGAAGGTTGCTGCAGTACTTGTGTTGCGTTTTGTAGCCTCCTGGCTCTGCTCGCCAAGCCCTTAACAGGAAAAAAAAAACATGTTAATCTACGGTATTATTCAGTGCTGCTTTGTTTGTATATAACTCAAAAAAAGTTAGTTTCCGGGCCTTGAGAAATCCCTGGGAAAGGAGGAAAGCTTCATTTCCTCTATCCCCATGTGCGTGGTGGCTTCTAACACTCATCCAGCAGTTTCCATCCTCTAGAGATGGTATTTGTGTGGGAAGATGAAGTAGAAGGCTGTCAGCTAAAGCAGTTACTGCTTTTGAATGCATTTATCTCTCCTTACCACTCTAATGTCCATGGACAGTAACAACCATAGCCCTGAACTTGTGCCATACATATATATATATATATAAAATTTTATTTTATTCCTAACCAGTTCTAATAAAATTTTTGTTTACTCCCTGAAGTGACTTTTGGCTCACCAAATCTGTGGATTACTTCCAAAGGTTTAAAAATAAGTAACTAAAATAAGTCTGCTGTCACTGAGCCTGGATTCACAGTGGAAAAGTTAATTTCTCTTGTGGTAAATATTTCTGGTATTAGTTTGGCTTTCAGTGGCCAGTTTGGCCAATTGCTGCCTTATTTCCCAGGGTTGAAATATGTCCTTGGTGCAAGTTAATGCACTGGAATTGCTGAAACAGGGAGATTGTGCCCATCAAGCCACAGTTTTGCTGCAGATGTGGTCAGACATTAAATGCTAACCTTGGATTTGCTCTTTTTGCAAACTGTTGCTTGGTAATGGCAATGAAGAGGCACTTGGACCTCCTCTTTCTTTTCACATTCATCCGTGACCAAATTCCAATGAACAGCACTTCTGTACCTTGTCAGAAGGCTTGGTCTTCCCAGGTGTGTCAGATTTTTTGTTTTCTATAAGCTTGTGTTAAAATAGAGCCCTAACTTAGTTGGAATGAAATTGAAAGCTTCTCTTTTTGGTTTCTGCCAGCCCAGGGGACTTTGCTGTCACACAGCACCCACTGACATCAGCTAATTCCTTTGTGAACAAAATTGTCATTGAAAAGCTAATGCTCAGAAGATGCTTTAGGCAGAGTTTAAGCTCAGCAGGGGCTTATCACAACTTTAGGCTTGTGTTTTCATTTCTGTGAGTATAAGAAGTGCTGCTGAGATCCTGTCAGTATGAAGGATGAGTTGTGTCCAGTCCTCCTTGTAAGGATCACAGATTCACAGAATGGTTTGGGTTGGAAGGGACCTTAAAGCTCATCTCATTCTATTCTCTGCCATGGTCAGGGACACATTCCACTATCCCAGGTTGCTCCAAGCTCCATCCAGCCTGGCCTTGGACACTTCCAGGGATGGGGCAGCCACAGCTGCTCTGGGCAGTCTGTTCCAGGGCCTCACAACCCTCATAGAGAAGAATTTCTTTCCAATACCTGATCTAAACTTACCATCCTTCAACTTGAAAAAGAATCACTTCTGTTTCACTGAGCTTTCTCACTGTGGGCACAGTCCAATCCATCCTTCAGGAGCTGGGTAAGTGTCAGTAGGGTGTCTGGGGTGGCCTCTGGGCTGGATCTGTTCTGCAGGACTGTTGGGTTTGCCTTGCCTTGCCACCTTTCCCTTTAGGAGCTGCTGTAAAGAGGGGGAGCCAAAGTGCTGCCTGCTGTTGGCTCTGCAATCTCTTGTTGGAAGATGCTGCTTCCATTTAAGAAGAGGATGGTGCAGTTCCATGCAGGACCAGGCATTTGCTAGGGGAGATGCCTCTTCTGCATCGCTGGGATTTGTTTGTGTGGTTGCAGCCCAAGCTCTGTGCTTGTGACAAGAGCAGCGATTGTCCTGTGCAAGCTTCTCCAGCTGCTTGGTGCCTTTCAGCTCAGCCCTGCACTCCCTCCCCTGCCAGGAGCAGACAAGAGGCTCAAGCAGTCCTGGTCTCACCCAGGCCTGCTCTGCTCCACTTGTATCAGTCATGAGATCTGGCTCAGGCTTCCCAGCACATCATGGTGCAGGGGGGCTTTTGGAAACAGCTAAAATAAAGCTGATGCAGCAGTTCTGATCAGCGCTATTGCTGGTGGGGGATGCCCTGTAGTTGTTTCAGCATTTGTGCTGATGAAGCCATCAGGGAGTTCTGTTCCCACAGAACACAGCCATGGCCTTCTGTGTTGGCTGGTAACTGAGTCCATGACAGCTGCCTGCAAATTGCTGTGTGTGGGTACTGCAGCATCCATCTGGCATATTTAGCTGAGTGCAACTTAATTCAAACTACATTCAAAATGGTCCCTCAGCATTTCATTTGGGAGGGAGAGTGCTGGATTGAAACAGAAATAATTTCCCAGGTGTCCTTTCTGTGTGTGTGAGGGGGAGGATTCTGTTAAGGACAGTGGTGTTGAGTTTGGCCTAGACTAGACATATGTGTAGTTAAGTATCCCATTTTCTCACATATTTCTGTGCCTTCTGTTTCCATCAGTCAACCCTCAAGTCCCTGCTGGTTCCCCTGCAGTTTTCTACCTCTCTATACACATGCATATATCAGTGCCCTGCTCTTTTTTTTAGACTGATGAATAGTCTTTGGTGCTTCTCTCACTCTTTGCACTCCAACCTCTTTTTTCACATTCCTTACTTCCCCAGAGTGTCTTCCCATAAAATTACTTCCCGAAGCTTTGCCCCAGCTAATTTATCTTCTGAATGTGTTGTTAACATGAGCTTGCTTTTCAAAACCTGTCTCCTTTGTGGGCCTTATCACTTGGTGTGTGGATTTTAAGGCTCCAAGGAGGTGATTGGCACAGGAAGAAAGGAGTTGTGCATAGCAGGGGTCAGGGAATGTTGTCATGTCCAGGGAAACTCACACAAACTCCAGTGCCTGTTGGAAAAAACACTGAGCCCATCACCAGCCATGGGCTCTGTCAGAGGTTCACACGGTGAGTTTTTATGGTCTGTGTGGAAAAATATTCTATGGACAATCACAAGTCCTTTTCTGCCCCTGCATTTTTAACCAATTAATTTCTGTGTAAATACTTAGATACAGTCAAGGCCTCAGAATTGTAAGTGTTGCTGTTCAGTTGTTTCATAAATATTCCTCAGTGTATAACAGAGCTTATTGCCAACTTTGTCCTTCTTGTGTGTTCTGCTTGCCATCTTTGTGGTTTTTTATCCTTCCCTGTTTATCCCTTTTTCTCACTTGTTTCTTTCCCTTTGTGCAGTCTGTGTTTAGCTGTGGCCAGCCTCATGGAGTGGTGACTGTCAGCACTCTTGGGTGCTGCTGGCTGGCCATGCCAGCTGCTTTGCATTGCTCTTTACTCAGCCTTGAGTTATCTCAGGGTTCAACTTGATGTGGGATTTGTAGTGTAGACTTCTGTATTAAGGAGATAAGGATAATGCTGACAAAGAGAACTCTGTGTAAGGCTCTAATATGGCAGAGGGAATCCCCTTGGAGATGCAAAGGATTTATCTTACATTTATTTAATCCAGGGTTTATACATCATACAGTGAATTTTCCTGTGGGTTATACTGGCTGTGCTTTAATTGTAAATTAAATATCCCCACGGGGTCTGAGTGGTGGTGATGTGTGCCTTGCACCTGAAAATATTCCCAGACACTCCTCTCTCCTGTCATGCTTTTCCTGCAGGAGGTTTGCAGGGTTACCTGAGGCTCTGAGCTTTCCTCTCTGCTGGACATTGAGCTAAATGCTGCACTGGCATGATTTTTTCAATATGTCCTTTCAGGCTGATTATCAAGCTTTTTTTCCCCCCTCTTTTTCATGCTCTGCAAGACAAGACCTGACAGAAGAAAAAGGATTTAGAGGAATATTGTAAATGTCAGATTTGTCGTGTGGTTTTGTTGCACAGTAATGAGATACAAGTTTGAATTATAACTCTGAGTGACAATTCATTTTTTCCCTCCACCCTATCAAAGAAACACTCAAAAAATCAGACTCAATAGAGCTCTCAGAGAAAAGTGAGGGACACTGCATGGGTGTAACATGGGAGGGTGAGTGAATGGCTTTTGTGGGTGCCTAGCATCTGGCCAGTGTCAAACCATGATAGTGACCAAGGAAAATATCAGTGAAATCCTTTTGTTCCTCTGTAGCACCTGAATTACAGCGAGTTTATGTTCATTGAGCTGCTTTTGTGCTTTGTGGTAATTGAATCTGTTATCTCTGATAGTGTAACTGAGAGAAGCACAAACCATGTCTGTCCCTGCACACTTCAGGAGCTGTCCTTGTCTGGTACATGGGTCTGCACAGGCTGCTTCCAAAAATATTCTGGGTATTTATGCAGTTTAATTGGTTTGTTTTACTGTGATTCCAAGGCTAGGGGGATGGAGGGCTTTGAGTGCAGCTTCTCTTCAGTCAAATTATTCTTTCTTCTCATGTTCTTTTGGCCAGGTCAGAACATCAAGGGCCCAATTCCAGTAGTGCTTTAGGGTACCAGTGTGTGTGTGCACACAGCTGGAGTTGTAGGTGGGTTCAGGACCTGCCCTCTCAGCAGACAGATGCCTGTGAGAAAGGGGAGGACACTGGGGACATGTCTAGGGTTGCTAAAAGCATCATGGTGAATAATGCTTTTATTCCTGCCAGTTTTTCTCTCCAATACTGTGAGATCATGTCTTACCTTTCACAGTGCGTTTGTGTTCATCAACAGCACTTGCTTTAGTGAAGCTGCTGAAAGTGCCTGGGCTGCAGCACAGCTGGCAAGGCTGGTTGGCTGACCTGGGATGGTGACTGCTGGCACATCACTGCCGTGCTTGACAAGAAGAGAGTTTTTCAAGAGCACCTGACTTGGCTGGGATAAGTGAATGGATTTTTGTGCCACCCAAATTTAATGGATTAATAATGGCCACCTGCTCCTGCTTGGAAGTTCTTAGGTTGTCTTTCTGGTGCATCAAGGTGTTAACTGGTAGTTTTGATGTGAGTCCTGTTCCCAGACAGCTGCTCCAAGGAGACAGGATGGTCTGGTGAGTAACTGTGGACTGTCCATAGCACAGATGACCCAAGGTAATGTCCATGGAGACTGGAGTGTAGAGCAGCTGTTGATGTTGTGCAGGTTGAACTCTGAATAGTTGCCAAAATGTCACTCTTCATTTTAATTGCATGCGTGTAACTACAGCCCACTGTATTCCTGTTTTGTTTCCTCATTGCTATTATTCATTTTTATGATGCTTCATAAAGGTTGCCATCTTTAGTAAACGCTGTACATCATGCTCCTTTTATTCTCTTTCCTAAAGTGACTCCTACTTCTCGCCTGAGGGAGTGGCAGGAAAAGTCAGTGTCCCTCATCCCCTCCTGACATTTGTGTCAGTAACAGTAAGTCTGTCACTCTGTCCTCTGACAGGATCCTGTTGCCCCTTGCCTCCCTCAGTTTCTTTGTACCCACTGCTGCTCCCTGCTCACACTCTGCCTCTTAGAGCCTGTCAATTGTGCCTCCAGGAGGGGAACTCTCACCTCCTGAACTCTGTAAGAACATCTGGAAGTCCTGTGTAGAAGTCTGAGTTCCTGAAAACCCCAAAAATGACAGGAAATCCAGATCTGCTCACTGAGTGACAGAAGTGATACAGAGAGAGGTGTGTGTGATCTGATGATGTGGCAGCAGTCTCAGACACTGGTGGACACTGGCACATCCTTTCACTTACCCCAGCTCGAGGTGTTGGAAACTCTTGGTGTTCAGCAGTGCTGTTTGCTATGCTGCAATGACTAGAACAATGTGGCTGGTTACTTTGTAGATTAAACCTCATGAAAATTAAAAATGCTTCTACTGTAACTTCTTTGGGTTTAGTGGCACCAATCCCAAATTTCACCAGTTTCCTTTCTGCACTGGATGCTGAAGCTGTTTGTGAGATCTGATGGAATTTTGCCTCCTGCATGGTTCCTGAGGGAACGCTTGTGGCTGGCTAGCTGCTGTGTGGTGATGCTTGGGCTGGGATGTGAAAACTAATGGATGTATTTGTTTATTCAGGGAGAAATAAAAGCAGCTCTGCTGTCAGTGGGTCACAGATTCTGGCCGAAAGAAGCAGCAGGGAAGGATCTGCCCAGAGGATGCCCCGACAGCCGAGCGCGAGCCGCGCACAGAAGGCAGGAACCTCTGGGAAGGGCAGCGGGGGAGGCAACAGCACCTGAAAAAGGCCTTAGAACAGATGGATTTTGATGCTTGACAATGTATATAAATTGTGCTCGTTAAAGCTGCTTGTGTTGTACATATTAAACTAAAACCTTGATTTGTAATACAGGGAACAGAGCTGTTGGTTCTTATTTCCAAAACTTTGTTTGGCCATGCAGGCTGCTTGGAAATGTTCCTGCATTTGGCTTGCCCTTTTTCCCCATTTGCCTGTTCACAGCATTCCAGCACCTATATCTGAAACCAGACTGATCTCTCCCAAACATAATGCCACGTTCAGCCCTCCCAGTGGTGCTGGTGTGATTATGCATTTACAAAGCATTACTGCCCCCTTTTCCTCAGGAGCCAGGTCAGATGAGGAGGTGGTGCCAGATAAGGGAGGGAACAGCTCCATCACTTGGGACAAGACACATACAAGTACCTAAAACAGGTGAGTGGGTTTCTTGGAGCTCAGGTGTTACCATGCTTGGTTCCAGAGGGTCTCCAGGCAGTAGGGTGCCTCCTAATGGCTCTGGGATCTCAGGGGCTGTTGATGAATTCCATGTCCCTAATTAGGAAAATATGTCTCCATTTTATGGGAGTTAGATGGCAATTCCTAAACTCAAGATCTAGCTCTCACAGGCCTGCTTCAACAGGTGCTAAAATGAGATTTGCAGGGTCTGGGTTTCTCCTGCTCTGATAAAATAACAAAGTGCAGCTGCTCCCCTTGGTAAAAGTGAGGTGGAGTTCAGGGGCCTGAGGGGGGGTAGCCAGGCACAAGTTATGGTCACAGTGCTGGGTGTCAGGAGAGCAGACTTTAGCCTCTCCTGCTTGATACAGTCCAATGGGATCAAGCCCTGGAGGGAAGGGGCACCCAAGGAAGAAGGTTGATACTCTAGAATATCAGTGCTCAAGAGTGGTTCCACCTGAGAACCCAGAGCTGCATCCCCTGCCTGAGCTCCAAACACAGCCCTGACATCCCTTTTTGGGGCCACTTCCCTGGCCCCTGTCACCCCCCACCCCTCTCATAACCTCTGCCTTGTTCCCTGCAGGCTCTGCAGGGCTGGAGTTGCTGCTGGGAGCTGCACTGAGTTGGGGTTTGGCTGGGGTGCAGCACCTTGGGGCAGGGGCTGCCCTCTGTGGCACTTCAGCTCAATATCCTGGGGGCTGTAGGTCCCCTGAGGTTGCCAGGGACACTGGAAGGGACAGAGCAAGATGTGGGGTATTTGAGGAGTTTTAGGGTCGGCCAGGGCTGCAGGGAACCCTCCTACCCCATGAGACAGCATTAGGTGATATGGTTAAAAGCTCATCTGGAATGAAGACAAGCAGGGGGAGGTGGAGTAGCCCTGGGAAGCTCCACTGTGCCAGGGATTCCCTGTCCCAGCTGCTCCCAGGGCTCTTGTTGGGCTCAGAGGTGGCTCCCAGCCAGAGGGTGAATGGGGCCACTCTGCAGGTCATATCTGGTCCCTCACTAGCAGCAAAGGTCACAGTGTGGGGTACAAGGAAAGAGCATTTTCAGATTGTGACTTATGGGATGTTCAGGGGAGGAACGAAAAGTGGGGAAAATGAGGGACCAACGTGGTTTTGGAGAGCCATAAAAGTGGGAAAATAGAGGGATAAGGATATGATGGCCTGGGTGGGGTCTAATGCCCATCTGCCAGTCTGGGATCGCAGACACAGTCTGTGCCTCCTGGGATTACACAGTGAGCCTTGCTGGTGGCTGAAAGTGCAGCACATGGACATTTGTCACTCTTAGGTGCTTAATCGGGTGCATGGCAGGACACTGAGTGATGCACTTCCCTGCAAACCTCGTTCCTGACAATTATTCACCATTTAAATGGGCAATGTTGACTGTAGCATTGCCAAGGAGGCTTATAAAATCCACAGATAATTTTATGAGATTTGTTTTTATAAAGCAGTTAAAGCAGATAAGCAAATCAAACTAATTAAAGCTCTGTCAATATTTGCACAGAGATGTGTGATGTCAAGTGGAATTTGTACTACCTGTGTGACTTCAGAATTCTCCAGATTTTAGAAGGATGACACAGAATATGCAAACACTCACCCAATAAATTGAGGGCTCTCAATCTCACAGAGTGACCTTGGGCAGCATCCTGACTCAAGGGGGGAGACCCCAACAGTTCTTCTCTGAGGACAACTGACTCCACTGCCTGTCTGCCCACCAAGGCTCCATCTCTTACCTGTCCTCAGATGGCCCCAATAAACCTTGCTGGCCGAGGTGTGACCTTCAGCCCCTCCACAGCACCAGCAGGTGCAATGGTTAGTGCTGCACACCTGAATCCAGCCATGGCACAGCTGAGGTCAGTCCCAGGTCTGGAGGGCTGCTGGAGATGGTGCACCTGCCATGAGCACCCGGTGCAGTTTATCCTTAACTGGAATGAACACCTGCAAAAGGAGGAGTAGGGAAAACACGGGGAGAGCCTAGAAGCTTTCTCAGTGGACCATCCACCAGGGCTGAGCAGCACAAGTAGGGTCTCTGTTTTCCAGCAGACTATTTCACTGCACCATCATTGCCAAAAAAGGGGAAAAAATTGATACTCAGGAAAAGTTAAGTTGGCCCGTACGGGGATCGAACCCGCGACCTTGGCGTTATTAGCACCACGCTCTAACCGACTGAGCTAACCGGCCGTGCTGCTGAACTCCTCCCGCCGCCACCTGGTGGCCCGGCGACAGCTCCGCCACCCGGGAAAAGGGAACAAAAAAACGATTCTAGCAGAGGATGGTTTCGATCCATCGACCTCTGGGTTATGGGCCCAGCACGCTTCCGCTGCGCCACTCTGCTATCTGCCCTGCATCTCCTGCACAAGTACATAATGTCGTCTGTAATTCCACCTGTCCTGCAAGCCTGGCAGCACCAACAGCGTGTGCGGGGCGACGGGGACACCGCAAAACGGGAGACAGCGATGAACGCACTGTGGCGCCCCACACGCTGTTACAGCTCTGACCTCCTCCCGGGAACCACAGGCTAAGTCCTCACCGTGCTGCTGAAAGCACAACAGAGACAAAGCCCATCTGGTATCTTCTGCTTTTTGGCTTGCTTGGTAGGAGCCACCACTCACCTGTGGTAAAAACCACCCATCCATCAGATTTTAGGAAAACAGGCAGGCATCTTATGGGGAACATATAAGAAGCCAGGTGGGTGGATTTTTGCAGAAGTTTCTCACAAATTCAGGAGCATGGTTCCCCAAACTGCTTTCAGTGGGAGATATAAAGATTTTGGAAAAAAACCTAGATGAGAACATAAAGCCTGGGACTGGGGCTACGCAGCACATCACACACCTTGTGTCTGCCTTGGACAGCACTGCTGTGTTCACAGCAGCCCTGTGGCAGCAGAAAAAGAGGATGTGCTGTCAGCACTGCTGAGGGTGTCACCCATGTGCTTACCCTTGCTCTAGTTCTGCATTTCTATACATACAACTGGTTGTTCTAGTATTTGCTTTTTTGTCAAAATGAAACAATGAACACCTGCAGTTCCTCTTCACATTGAGATGATTTGGGGGTTTTTTGCCATAGCTGTGAACCATTGCTCCATCATCCTCCCTTGGGCCTCCAGGGCTCCTGGCCTCTGCTTTCTCTTCAGAGGATTCCTGCAAGGTGTGGTGCACGTATGTGCTTGCCTGGGTGGTGTGGGTGGAAGTGTTTTGATTGGCCACACAGATCTATTCCCCAAAGAATCTGGCTGGCAGTTTACAGGACAAAAGTGCATAAGCTAATTAAGAATTATTTTTCAAATCTTTATGCTCAGTCTGAGCATACACAAATGCAGTTATGATAGCCAAAGCTAAATGGAATTGCATCTGGTCAGGGATGTCCAAGACAACAAGGAGGGTTTCTGAAAGTACCCACATGACAAAAGGCACACACAACCCACTGGTGAATGAGCTGGAGAACTTGGTGAGGCAGGACATGGAAGAGGTTGATACACTGAATGACTCCTTTGCCTTGGTCTTCACTAGCAAACCAAGCTTCAGGAATCCCAGGCTCAAAAGGTGAGAGGGACTCTGGGGTAAGGATGGTGCATCCTTGGTGAAAGAAGATTAGGTCAGGGAATAACAGACATATGTAACGTATAGAATCAAAGAATTACAGAAACATGGAATGGTTTGGGTTGGAAGGGACCTTAAAGATTATCTAGTTCCAATCCCCCTGTCCATGAACCTGCCCATGAACCCATGAGTGCTGACAGCACAGGCTGATGTCATTGATTCAATACTTTGAATGATCATGGTGACAGGGAGAGATGCCTGAGGACTAAAACAAGGCAAAAGATTCCTGTCTTTGAAAAGGGTAAGAGGCCCCAGAGAACTACAAGCTGGTCAGCCTCACCTTGGTCCCTAGGAAAGTGAGGGAGTATCTAAATTGCAAGCAGCCCTAATAAGAACAGCAGCCCTACATAAAGGTTGGTGACATAGGGTGTCAGAGACATGCAGTCATGATTGTTAACCAGGTCATTGCAAATGAAATTCCCCCATGTACCATAGTTTGTATTCAAGAAAGAGCCCTACACAGGAAATTACTGTGTATTATAAACACAGACATTGATTGTATGTACCAGCATCCCCTCTGAAGGGGAATGACAAAGCATTTGTCATTTGTCAAAGCTGGCACTGCAGAGATGGAAAAGGTGGAGGATGGAGAGCAATTTCACCCCAATGTCACATCTAGACATTTTATAAAGAACAGTCCTCCTCCCACCATACCCCCAAACTGCTTAACTGGCCCCATGAAGTGCAGTTCATGCCTGGGTCCCCACCTAGGCACTGTCAGTCTTCATCACTAACACAACACAGCAGCAGCTTCTCTTGCCAGGTGCAACAGCTGCAGCAGCAACCCTGAAAATCCCTCTCATGTGGCTCCTGTACCAAGAGTGAGGAGCCCAGCCCAGAGCCACCTCGGCAGGACAAATACACTGTCCTCCAGGGACATCCCATGAGCTGATGCTGTATGAACATTTTTCATCACCCTCACCTGAACCCCTGGAAAGGGTACTGAAGAGACACGAGAAGGGTACTGACTCCAGACACGAGAAGGAACCTGTCCGTGGAAACAGGGTGTGCCATGGCAGGCAACAGGGCACCAGATGAGAAGCTGTGGTTTGTCGTCCAGGGGTACAGAGGCACAACAAAGCTCGTGGCCTCTGCGCAGCATTCAGGAACAGGTGAGAACAAAATATATTTTGCGTTGGCCGGGAATCGAACCCGGGTCAACTGCTTGGAAGGCAGCTATGCTCACCACTATACCACCAACGCAGCTGTGTGGGGAGGCGGTGCCTGCTCCTGCAGGTCACATTCCACCCAGCTCCAGGCACAGCCCAGCTCCTGCTATTTCTGTGTGCACTGCTGCAAGCTGCCACAGAGTATGGCTGTTTCTGTGGGCAAGATATTGGCTGGAAAACTCAAGCTGGGCTAGAGAAGATCAGCACCAGGGAGTGTCCAGGCTTAGAACAGGACCCTGGACAGATCAGGATTGAGCTGCAGGCCCAGACTGCAGTTTGGGAGAGATGGATCTGGGTGTCCAGCACCAACCTCCAGTCCTGAGCAGACAGAGGAGAAAAGGACCAGACAGTCTCCCTTGTTTATATGGGTGTAGGTGGTGCTTTAGGGGACACTGGTGACAGCATCCCTCCCCACACACATTGTACCAGTGTAGGTGCATTTGTGAGCCCATACCTGTGGTGGGGTAAGCACAGTCAACTGCTCACCCAGCTGCTCACTCCTGCTCCACCTTCTGTGAATGAGAAGCATAGAAAATAAGATGAGAATTCCTCCAGGACAAAATAAACACCAGGACATGGCTTTGCAAATACTTTTGCAAAGCAGACTCAACTTGAGGAAATTAATGTTTGGCCAGTTGAAAAAGGTTCACATAGTGAGTAACAAGAAAAACCCAAACAAACATTAAACACAACCTTTCCTTGCTCTTATCCAGGATCAGCTTGTCTGCTTCACTCAACATTCCTGTAACCAAAGCAGTATGGTTTATGAATTGTCTCTCTGCTCCTCCTGACCCTTCCTTCTTTTCTCCTCTCTCTGTCTGGCATTGCCTGCCCTCTCTTCATTATGCTTTCATGGAGGCCACAAACTGCTGATAGCTCAGAAGTCTGACATGGAGATGGAACCATCTGTGTGCAGCACAAGGCAGCCTGTTACCTCTTCCCACAGAGACCCTGCAGCATTCTGTATCACCTCCAGTCTGAACACCCAGCCACCACCAGCAGTACAGTGTCCCTTGGCAATGCCTGCTTGGCCCAGATCCTGGATCACCCTATAAATGGTCACAGCAGCAAACAGATTAGCAGAAAGAATGGTTCCAGTTCTTTGGGAAGCTGGGCACTGAGCTGCCTGCAGGGGATTGAGGAAGACCTGTGTGCCCATGACACACAGGGCTTTGTGGAGGAAGCTGTGCTGCTGCTCCACAGCCACCCCTGGGCCATGCCAGGTAGCAGGGGCAGAGGGCAGAGGATGTCCTGACACTTTGTCTCCTGGCACATTTCTTAGTCTGAACTGCAGATGGAAATGCTTCGCTTTAGTGATGGACCCTGCCAGCTTGAGAGAATGTGATTATGATATATATATAGTTGAGAAGGCAAGTGCAAATCACTAGAGCATTTTGTTTAACTTAGAGACTGCAAAGGGAAGATGAAGGCTAGCACTATCTTTTTGTTGTTGGACATTTCCTTTGGGAACACCTGCTGGACTTTTGCAAGGGGTTTGTGATGTGCAAGAGTGAGAGGTTAAGATGGTGCTTGGAGCTTGAGGGAAAGCACACACACCTCCACGGAGCTGGATGCAGTTCAGTGGCTGTTAGTTATGTGTTGAGCAGCTGATCACACGAGAAAACATTCTGAAAGAAACATGCTGTGCTGGAATTGCCTTTTCTTTTGTAACCTATAAGCTGTGCACAGTTAACAGTGAAACGATTCCTCTTTTGCTGGAACATGCAGGATCATATTCTGCCAGTCACCAAGAGCCAGGATCCATGGCAGAGCTCTTCCACAAAACTGCTCCTACGCAAATGGCTGGACCAGAAAAGCGCTTGGCTTTTTCCTGGGCACTCGGCTCTCATGAAAACAACCACGCGATGGCGTTCTTGACTCGCAAAAGAGGGAAACGCACCAAGCCCAGCTCGAAAGGACCCTGAGCGCAGAGCTAAGCGACAAATATCTCAGGCTCTCAAATCATCTGCGTCAGGCCAAAAAGGTTTCACTGATCTTCCACTTCAAAGTGCAAACCCTTCTCTGCACCATATTTAAAAGACAACACAAGCTCCTTTGCTCTAACAAATCTTTTCACTCTCACAGAGTCTGGGCACAAGCTTGAAAACATCTGTCAAAACCAGAGCTCACAAAGATGTCAGCTGAGAAATCTCTTGTTGCCTACAACTTCAACTCACCCATCAAACTACCAGCACACATCCTGCTATCGGCACTCTCCTTCTCAGCTCTAGGTACCATCTTAAGCTTTCAGTCTCACAGAGTCAGGATCCAAATGGCACAGCACCAGGGACTGCTCACACACTAAAACTACCAGGACAAAAGGCTGTTTCCATTCCCACTTGACAGCTCAACAGCTCTGACCCAGAGAGCTGCCTATTGGGAAAAGTCCCAATGTGTGCAACCGAACTTGCTTTCTTTCCCAAAGAGAGGAACTACAAGCCCATCTCAAAAGAAATGGCATCCCCTCCCCCAAAATACAAAACATCTAGGGGCTGACCCCAAACAAAAGTGACAGAACACCATTACTGGGCATTACTTGCCCAGGGCACTAGATCAGCTGCACACCAAGCCTCAGGGTAGCTGCTTACCTTGTTTGAAAGATGTGTGCTATGAGAATTTCAAGAAGGCCACCTCTGAGATGTGGATACCACGCACCAAAGTGAATCTATCAGGAGACCACCTTCCAAAGATGCATACCAACTCCATCCCTGTACAAACCGAGGCAGGTACTTCCACACCAAATATGCCAGGACAGAAGTTGGTTACCTCCCTTGACCTCCACCAGGCAGTTTCTTATCTGCACCTCCAACAGCGAGGCTATGTGTCTTTCCTTCTCCTGAAAAAACATGGCCATTCTCACTCAGGAGCTCACCAAGCCAAGCTTGCACACCGCTTCCAGTAATGCAAGGTCCAGCATTTGCTCCTACACAGAAGGGGCCAGTGCACAGTTAAAGCAAGGAAGGGGTCCTAGAGAAAGGGATGATGATGCTGAGATATCTCCAAAGATTCCCTGGGGAGAATGTTGAGGTAGTTTGCATGTTCTCCCAGAGGAAATTGAGGGCAATCCATGCCCAGGAGGTTGGGCATTATTGGAATTGTGGCCAACATGCCTATCACAGGTGACCTCTGAACTGTTGTGTAGGGTATATCGGACTGTTGTTCTTCCTGCTAGCACAGCTTCAGGGAAATCACCTAGGAATCAAGACATATGATGATCTAATTAGAGAAAAGCAGTCAATTGCTGCAGCCCTGGCTGGAGGGAGCACCCAAAAGTAGGGAAAAGATGAATGACCACCTGAGCAAATTATAAACACCACAGACCAGCCACATGGAGTTCTAATGGGTTAATATCAGGTGCCAGAGAACCCATTTATAATTTAAACTGGATAATTAGGTTACAAGCTGTCTTTGAAATAATAACCAAGCAGCCAGCTACAGCCCTTAACCATCTTGCTGACCAATCAATTCAGATGAGGAATTCAATATTTCAACATCAAACGGTAGTAGATTATCCATTAGCAGAATAAGGGGAAATATGTGGCAAATCAAATGACTCAAAGTGCCATTTGCAAATAGATGACAATGAAAAGGTGGTAAAAGAAATAGCAAAGAGAATGAGAAAGTTAGCTCATGTACCAGTCCAAACATGGAAAGGATGGAAATGGGACATGTTTTTGTGGTGAGTTAAAGGAATGCTTTTTTTTCCCTCTTATGTGCTGTAGCAACTCTCATCTTATTACCATGTATGATCCCTTGTTTAGTGCAACTTATTCAATATGTGATCAAAGGGATGCAGGTAGTAGCCATGCCCACAGATCCAGAAATGGCCACAAAAGGACAGAAAATGATGTCACTGCAAATAATTGCAAAACCAAAAAGGACCCTGGAACAGAAAGTTAAGTCAATTATAAATAACGTTTGTAAAGACAATTATTGAGGAAAATAAGAAGAGGAGGGATTGAAAGGAATGAGGAGGTGTCTTTACAAATAAACTGTGGGCCCGATGGTAGATAAGGCCAGATAGAGAGAGGTGAAAGAAGCAATGGAGGAACCATAATTCCATAGGAATTCCACTAATTGACACACACTGTTACTCACTTAAGACTGTGCAAAATCTCTGGATTTAGAGAAAAAGAACAGAGATACAAGGAAGAAGAAAAACAAGGTGGGGGTGGGGTATGCATTAGAATGGGGTTTTAAGTATTAGGCTTTCTGGGGAGTCTCTACCTCTCAAGTACCTCAGCCAGTGGGGAAAGAGGGAGGGAAAATGTGACCAGGAAATCAGGACTAAAAGGAGGCTGCATCCCCTAAAAATATGAAAGACCCCATGAGGAATGCCCCATGACCTCCCCCTTTATTCAAGTAAAGTTACAGGACTCCTCTGTCTCCTTTTTGGACATAAACCTCTAGTCTTTGTCGATTAATTTTCTTAACATTCTCAAACTGATAAAGCTGTTTCATAGTGAACCTAACTCACAGCACCTTGTCAAATTGTAAAACACTTTCTACCACAATATGGCAGCTACAGTTTTATAACATAATTTCTCACTGAGAAAAAACTGCTGGCCAGCAAGTCAAACCCTATATTAGGACTTCTCAAAATAAGTAATTTTATTAATGAAAAGCATTCCTGTGAATGTAAAGTTCTACTTTGCCATTCTCACAACAAAAAGGTGTCCAATCCATTTTGCAAAAAATTGTTTTGGAAGCCTCTCCATTTCTGATAGCTAAACAGAAAATTTAGTGGTTAAACTTGGAAATAATATCCATCACTTGTACCCAACTGTCACATGCATTGTGTGACATACCTTTTCTATGTGAAATTATGAAACAACTGTTCCCCAAACAACTTTAAGCATGTTACACGAAACTGCACCAAGTGGTTTCTGTCATATCCCAGAACTACAGCAAGAGACATAAATGAGCCACTGGCAACTCTGCTATTTTTGGGTCTCAGTACACAGAGAAATGCAGAGGAGCTGTCAGTGGATGAAAACCACTATGTCCCACTGAAGCAGGAGGTGAATCATAATTCACATTAGCTGCAGATACTTAAAGACCCTCAAACAATTCTACGTTTAAAATGTGTATTTTTGTCAAGCCTGGCCTTGTTGTTAGATCAGTAAAACATGTAAATGAACATAAAACTAAAAGTTTATGACAATTTACAAGACCAGAATTTTAAAATTTTGTACCTTTTCATTAATATATTAGTTAGATTAACTCAAAACATCTATATTGCATAGTCCAGAAAAAAACCCCAATAGTTAAAAAAAAAAGAACTCAGAAGACCAATTGTTTTCTTTTAAAAACACAACAAACAACTATCACTAAAAAGAATGTTTAAGATAGTTTCTGATTCAAGAGAAGTGAAATGGCACCACCTAGTGACTCACACATGAGAAAGCCAGAGAAGTTGTCACTTCTTTTACTTCCTCTCAACACATACAGCCAAGTTTAGAAACAATAGCAAAAGTAAATGTAAAAATAAGCACGAATTCCAGAACACTTACTATGGAACAAGGAATTGAAAGTCAAGTGTTGTACTCAAGGATTATTTTTCTACCAAACTAGCTACCTATGGTCTTTAGTATATTAAACCATTTTTGGAGGCACATACAATATAAATTTAATAGTTACATACTATTGACCTAAGCATCTTCCCAGGAACACCAAATGGTTTTTAAGCAATGGCAACAATAGCTTACTAAGGAGGCTCCTATCAGTCAGTAACACACACAGCTGTCAAAACTTATGAATAAAAAGCGAGCCACTTTGGATGCCTCTCATTTTTCACTGATAAATTCAAATAGCAGCCCCTTCTCTTCAATCGATAATCACACCTCATACTTGCACAGGCACTGTGATCCTATGCATTTATGTTCACTGGGTCACTATTCCTGCAGATTGCCCAAAGCTGCTTTTACAGAACGAAACTTTAACTGCTTCTGTGCAGGCTGCCCAGGCCTTACAGAGTATCCCAGGAATTAATCCACTAGAAAAATATAGACAAAAGCAAAATATTTGCTAGGTTTTATATCATCATTCCTCTATGATTTTGTTGGAGGAGTGTATTGAACAAAACCTTAGTAACCTTTTTCTCAGCCTGAGGTCAAGTGCCCTCTGGAGGACTATCGAGGAGGGCTTTTCCTTTCGGAATTGCTGCACAGAAACTGAAAGAGGTGGTGCAGGCAATTTTCACCAGTTTCCTCTTTTGTTCTTTGCTTTCCATGGGTATTTCATAAATAACAAAGAGCAGGTTTCCAGCAAACCACACCACTCTAAATTCTTAGGGTGTCTTACCCTGAGAAGTGGGGCACGTTGAAATTATAGCCTCAGAGATAAATGAAATATAAACTTCGTTTTAAATTCTCTTTCTTTCCAAAAGGTGGCCGTCTTTATGAAAGAAAGCTCAAGGGTTAACCAACAGAATTAATTTTTTCAATGACGATTCCTAAGTTTTCTCTCCACGGAGGAGAGGCCGGGGCGGGCAGGAGGTGCTGTCGCCGTCTCGGAAAAGCGCAGCTCGGAGCCGTCCCCATCCCGGGCCTCCCCTCCGCGGACAGCCCGCGCCTCTGCCCCGATCGCGGCCGCCGCCCTCCGCCCTGCCTGCCCTGGGGCTGCGGCACCGACCGCAGCCGCGCCCGCCTCACGCTGCCAGGGGCAAGGCAGCGGCCCGGGGCCTGCGCCGGCCCGGGGCCTCACCGCCCGCCTGCTCACCGGGATGGGCCCGGGGCCTCACCGGCGGCCCTGCTCACCGTGATGGGCACGGGGGCCTCACCGGCGGCCCGCTCACCGGGACAAGGAGCGGGCCTCACCGCCCACCTGCTCACCGGGACAGGGCAGAGGGCCTCACCGCCGGCCTCCTCACTGGGTTGGGCACGGGGGTCTCACCACCGGCCCTGCTCACCGGGACAAGGCAGGGAGATGTCGCCGCTGATCCCCTCATCGGGATGGGCACGGGGACCTCACTGCCGGTCTCCTCACCGAGACAGGGAGTGGGCCTCACCGCTGATCCCCTCACCGGCACATGGCAGGGGCGTCTCGCCGCTGATCCCCTGACCGAGACAGGCTGGGGGTCCCGCCGCTGATCCCCTCCCCGGTCCCCCCAGCGAGGCCTCACCACCGGTCCCCTCAGCGAGGTGAGCCGCGGGTCTCGCCGCTCCTCCGAGACAAGGAAAGGGCAGGGTTCCCGCCCAGCCTCGTGCAGCCCTGGGCTTGCCCCTGTCCTCCCTTCAAGCAAACGAAGAAGTGGCCGAGTAACGCAGCCGGCTGCCTAAACAGCAGAACTCAATTAATTAATCAACACCTGGTTTTAAGGGCTAGTTTGTCCTCACAGCTGACACAAGGAGCTGCACAGCCATTTCCTAGTTTCAGGTACATCTACCAGTCCTGTTCTGGAAAGTTACATATAAACTGTACATAGGACACATGTGGTTGCCTTTTGCCTGTGTTTTATTGGTTCAGAGCACAAGTGTGAGGGTTACAAAGTCATTGCAGTTTGGGTGAGGAAGCTCAGAAGAAGCATTCAGCAGCATTAAGACAGGGACGGAAGTTGTTCAGCCTTGTTGAAGAAATTCTGTCCTTCATCTACAATACAGACCAGAGCTAGTTAGTTCCTATGTTGCCTGGAGGGGGAAAAAAAAAGAAAAAAAAAAAAGGAAAAAAAAAAAGGTAAGTAAAAGTAGCAGTACAGATTTGCAAACAGCATAAAAATAAATTAAACATTCACCTTATCTTAAAAAAAAAGTTTTATAATTTTCACTTGTAGTGAGTTGGGTAAGTGAAGTCTGCACTTTTCCACTGCATACAAAAATGTCTGTGGGTGAGGCAGCACTGAAAGAGAGGATGCAGTGAAGGGCGTCAGCTCCTGTCCCAAAGGAAGTCTCAGGAGCATCATCCCTTCATGCTGTTCTACAAAGGTGTTAAACCAAGGCAGAAAGGTCAGTGAGCACAATGGCAGCACTTCCCTGAGAAACCAAAACCTGTTTGGAAGCAAGTCCAGGGATCTGAGAGCCCAGCACCAACACGAGGCCCCGGGACACAGAGCTGTGTGTCATGGACGCGCCTCTGGACGGGTGGCAGAGGCAGAAAAGGTCACAACTGCAGTAAGGCACCTCAGGCACCCACGCAAGGAAGATGTTTAAGATTAACGAGGGTGAAATTCTCAAGACTTAGTGGATGTTCACAGAGTTCTTGGTCACAGTGGAGGCAGTACAGTGTATTCACACTTTAAGTTACACACATTTTCCACAGTTGATTAAACCTGTTAATTCCTCAGATGGGGAAAATGCTCCTATCCTGCTCATAATTGACAACTTTATTTCACAAATTGAACTAACAGTAAGTACCAGCTATGTGCTCAGAACTTGTGCAGCTTTTCTTCACACCAGCAGCTTCTTGCTGATGTGCTCTGCTGAGCACAGTAAAAAATTTTGGAAGCAACTACAACACATACAAGAGCACAACCTTTCAGTAGGTTTTGCATTCCATGTCATGCCTTTTCTTTAAATCTCCAGATGGTGAGATAAAAGCTTCATTTATCTATCTCATCTCTTGAAGATGAGAATCTTTCTAAAGAAAAATGATTATGAAATCTTTTTATATTGATGATTTTGGTATAGTTCAAGAATTCTTAAGAGAGGCTGGTCAACCAAGTTGGAAAAAGAATAATTTATGAAAAAGGCAATTTACCACATTATAAAAAGTGGATCCATTCTACATGTGTACCAACAACTTGCCTCTGATCTACAGGTGGGCAGTATTTGTGTCATAATTGCTAGTCTGCCACCAAAAATAGATCCAGACAGAAGCTGTAATAAATCACCATTTTTATGTAGTGTAAGTATGTCTGCTATTTCCTTTTAACAAATGCAGAATGCAAATGTACTTAAAATGTCAGTAACTACTGTGAGGACTTAAGGACTGCTGAGCATCTAAACCCAATTCAGATCTAGGGCATATGTAAGAACGCTTAAACAGCTGCTCCTAAAACAGCAATTTTGTCTGCCAGAAGTCTGAAAACAGGGGCAACAAAGCAAACCAGAATCAAGAAATAGTAAGGTACAACATGGAGGGAACTCCAGCTTTGTGTTGCTAAGGGTGGAGACAATCTATCCTTTGAGCTAAACACAGCTGATGAGGGGAACACATAGAAAATACACTTTAGAAGCTATCTGTCATCCCTGAATTTCCCACTTACTTCTTAGGATGTCTCAACTGTTAAATTTCCTTTTGTCTTGGGTAGATAAAACCCTTCTTTCCTTAGGTTGGCTAATTTTTGGACCAGTTGCGAGCTGCTGCCAAATCACAATAATGTGGAAGGCAAAAACTATTTGCCAAATCCCTCAGTTTGGGATTTATTCCTCAGTTGAAGGACATTGAACAAACAATATTTGCTATATTGATGCAATATTTGTGCTCCAGGTTATTTCAGAGTCATACCTTTCAAATAATGCTGATTTAAAACAGCCACAAAAAAGGAGAATGTGAACAGCTTAAGTCAGTAGATAATTCTTAATCAAATTGGAAATTGTGTCTCATGTTACCTTTACAGGCATTGCTCAGAAGTTACTTTAAAAGGGCATTTCATGACACTAAATGTCTGGAAAAATGGTTTCCTAGGAAACTGAAGGTCATCAAAATAATATACTTAGATTTAAGCAATCACTACAGAATGAAAGGATTTTTCTGGACAACTCTAAAGAACAGTGAAGTTTAGGAACAAGCAAAGACAGACAAAAACTCTTGTGGTTCATCACTAAACGAAGCTTTACAGATACAACCCAGCAGGACACCTTTCCACAACAAATGTATCAAAAGCAGAGTGGAAATGCCAACTGTATAAAAACTACGTGGAATATTTCATACAAAATACTCCAAAAATGCTTTTCATTATGTAACTTTTATTTGAGACACACATTGTAAAAAAGTTCACATGAAATAATAAAACTATTGGACTATGAAGGTTTTCTTAGGAGCTGGGTTTGGGTTTTTTTATCTATATACATCAATACACATTTAATGATTAGGTTTACAAGTTAACCACATGACAAGTTCACTTTTATCTGCAGGAGCTTTTCACATTACACCTTTATACCAGAGGTAAAATGTGCTTAAACACACACAGCAGAACACTTCTATTTCAAAATTAAGCATTTTCTCAAGGACTATACTTTTTATTCTGAATTTAGTAGCTATATAGCATTAAAATAATGGTAATTGAAGTTTTATTTGCAAAAATGTTCGTAAGGCCATAGGAATGCACTGAAATAGTTAAATTCACCAGAAACAAGAAAAATCAATGTAAATCCTGCTTTTTTTTGGAAGAAAGAAATACAAGTTTTATTTATAAGAGTGAGAATGGTATAAGCAGTTCAATGAACAGAGGAGAAAAAAGACCTATTATTACCTACAGACCAATCCTTAGCAAGTTTAACATTGCAAAAATTGTGTTACATTAACAGGTAACCCAACAACAGATGCATTTTCACAAATAACACATTTATGCATTTTACATATTATTGATGGACTTTCAAATCATTATGTTTTCACAATATTTTAATGTGATATGTACATTCAAGACTTCTTTATTCACTTGTGAAAATGATTCACGTAATTCTCTTAACTTCAGCAATCTAGTATGAGAAAGTCACAATGGGAAATATTCTGTAAAAAGAACTGCAGGTCTGAAAATTCAATCAGCGTTTTTGAGACTGTCCCCCAAAGAGAAAAGTGAGCTGCATTAAGTTTCATGAGTGGTTTAAGCTTTAGCAATATTAGAACTCCCAGATAAGTCAATAACACATTCTATATACACTCAACAAAAAACTCTTGTGCATGTTTTGCTGAGCACAGACTGAAAGCTAAAATTGCAAAGCACTGAGACCAGTTTGTTTTTCAGTTGGTTTTTTTTGTAAAAACCATTTAGAAAAACATAGGTCAAGATATAGTGCACAGGCAAGGGGCTGAGGGAAAGTTCTCCTAAAATCCAAAGCACAAGCAGCATTTTTGTTTTATTGAAATCCACCCAAAAATGTCTGCTTTCCTGCAAGGTTAATGGCAATTTCTGGAAGAAAACAGAAATACAATTGCTGCTAAGTGAATCATAAGTATATGACTTTCATTCTAATGGGCATTAGAGTACTAACTAGTTGACTGAGGTATAGTTAAGAGTCCTTCAAAACTTAAGATTATATAGTCTTGAGCAAAGTAACAACAGAGACTGCACAAAACAATCATAGTGATATTAGAAAAGCCTGTAATACCCAGCATCTGATGCATAGGCAGAACATACCATTATCATCACCCGCTTGTCTAGAGGAAACCATAGCTAAAATATCCCAGTAAAACATACAGCTGATTTGCATGCTAAGATACAGCACATTTCCCACGTCTGACAGGGCAGACTGTACACAGAAAGGTCTCTACTGACCAAAAGTTAGCA
Organism: Passer domesticus; assembly: GCF_036417665.1. NCBI lineage: Eukaryota > Metazoa > Chordata > Aves > Passeriformes > Passeridae > Passer > Passer domesticus. The sequence continues at coordinate 3,945,133 of NC_087487.1, forward strand.
CACTGATAAAGTGCAGCCACTCAGCCATTTAATACTGCTGGAGAAGTGGGGTGGGGGCAAAGACATAAAGAAAGAAATCTGCATTTTACCTTATCCATAAGATCACATGAAATTAGAATTCTTCAGTTTCAGCAGATGACAACAAAATTGCATTAAATTCTTCTACAAATAGAAAAAGATGAACTGTACACGAACAATAAGCAAAGGGAAATATTTACTGCAGTACTTTCTCATGCATAAAGTGAATTTCCTATGGTCTTACCTCACATTTATGTACAGTTTAGCACAGCTAAATGTAAGAAAATAGCAAGTTCTTTTCTCCCTCCCACCCTCCCCCATACAGAGCAGATACCCCAATTCGCTGCTGCTTCAAGAAGCACTTCATAGACTCTACTACTTACAGGCTCTTTCAAAGGGAAGTTCATGGAGACTAATATTGAATGAACATTTAACCACACAGTGAAGACAGGAAAAACAATACAAAGCATTCTGTAAACAGTGCCAAACACAGAACATGTCAGTTTTGGTTTGCAGACAACCCCTGAGATAAAAATCAAAGTATTACGACACCAAGTAAGTCAGAGGTAAATTACTGAAAATAAACAACATTCATAATTGGTGTCACAACACTTTCTGTATAGAAGCACTTTTTTTAACCATACAGAAAACATAACTGCTTTAGCCTGTCCAAGAAAAACATCAAGGGTAGACAACAGAGCAGTTAGGGTTGCTTTGTTTTTTCACTAAACCTTGTTGCCATGAAGGTTTCTCTGTTCTAGTGCAGCAACAGCAGTTTATGAGATCCACCATCTAGTTACAAGAACTACTATTAAACCACGTGTGGGGACAGGCTGATAACCACCTAAAACTTTATGGAACCAGCTACTAAGGTTAAACCCTTTAAAATCAAAAGCTTTACATCTAACACTATTGGCCTGTTCGCTTTCGAACTATTTCAAACAGACCCAGAGATGACAAATTCAGTACCTGACACAACAAAATGGTTCTCTGTGGTAACAACTAACTCACTGTTTACAACTCCAGACAACCAAGTGAAGCAAAAGCATGTCAGACATTTCCTTTGACAATGACAGAACACACCCATCCCCTAACAGCAAACATGCTGGACACAAACTTGTAGTTAAAGCTTACAATGGTCCACGTTTGGCACACCAACAGAACTAAAGCACCTGTTTTAATTGCTCATTGAGGAAATTTTTCAGAAGACAATAAAAAAGTAGTAGAACAAAGACTAGGTTATACAATGCTCAGTTGAGTAAAAAAAGGCAACTATGTTTCACCTCTGCTTCTAACAGTCTAGGTCACTGTACCAGTTTTTGATGAAAAAACAACTGCTTGAGCAGACCAAAGACACACATTCAGCATTAACTGCAGAACTAGGAGTACATTATAGCCCTAATGTGAGGCTTCCTTAGTGCCAATGCTTACAGACATTAACGAACTATCCTTAGAATTAAGAGTAGAAATGGAAGTCACCTTTAGAAGCAGTCATTTCTCAACAAGTGAATCCACAAAGAGGTTACTCAAAACTCATGCATTCAGCTTCCACAAGCCACTTAAGTGATAGTGATGAGGCCAATTTGTGGTGATGATTTCAAATCCAGAGTGTGCTTCCTCATCAGAAACAAAAAAAGGAGCAGACAGTCTAAGCTAACAAGGGAAGTTAAGTGAGGAAAGACACTGTGTTTATTCAAATATCTGAAAGGTGCATCTGTGAATCAGACAGTGACTGGCAATTCAGAACACAACTTTGCTAAGTCTGGTAAAGAAAGAAAAGCATACTACATTCAGAATAGAAGCCATAGCTTCTGCATGAACAGATTTGTGCATCTAAGAGACAAAATCTGTACAAATTTGTTAAATGCCAATTGTTACAGTAATTCTCATCACTAGAGCAACAACATCCATACTGCATGGCCATGAGTATACAGCATAGAAAATAATGGAAATGAGACTCAATTTTTCCCCTGGCTCTTCTGCTTAAAAATAAATTTGTTTAAAAAGAGAAATAAAACTGTGCACAAATCTGTTAAGAATCTTACTTACAAGTCAAACTGTGCAAATACAAATGTAAGATTGTGCTGTAACAGGCAGTAAGAGGCCAATATGGATGTGCAAAGTTAAAAGAAACATAGCAGCTTTTGCAACAGGCAATAAAACAGAAAGTAAAAAAGGAAAACAAGTTAAATCTTGCATTTGTGTCTCCACTTCATAGCTTCCATATCTGAGAAAGAAGAGCCTGACAGGTCAATAGGCTTAGTGAGCAAAATCCGCTTGGTATTTGTGTATCGCAGTCTACGTTCAATGGAGCTCTCAGCAGCAGCTTGGTGGTATTATTTCTGAGGCTTTGTGACCCTGTGCTTTCAAAGAAGCAGAAAAGGTTCTAAGTGTGCTGCAGTCTTATCATTAGAAGTTCATCAAAGTAGCGTGCATCGAAAGAAGCTGCTCTTCTTAGATCGGTTTTCTGTTATTTTTACTGGCCCACCTGCCCCCGATGAACTGTTGTCATTCTGAAAGAGAGAAGAGTGTCAACATCAGAAATGCAGGAAATAGCATCTAGAGCTTTCCTAGTCTCCCTTCCCACTTCCTCTGCTTGCAAAGAAATAACCAGAGCAGAGATTTGATTCAACTTGAGCTCCTCAGTTATCCAGACTTCATTAATCACTTGGTTAAAAAAAAATAAACATTTATATAACAACCCAGATCTCAAGAATTAGCTGGAGGAGAGACTACATAATAACACGGATCACACTATTGCATTTTGGAACAACACATCAGTTTCGGGCTGCCCAATGTTAATGTTCAAGCAAAATAATGAATAGTTATGCACTGATGTGTAATAAAGTGTGATAAATCACTGCTCAAATTTTATCTAGTAAATCCCTAGGAGATTTTGGTAGGGCTACTACTCAGTATTATGATACTGTCCTCTCACTCTATCTAGTTTGTATGCTAATTGGAAATACAAACCATTTTTCTGTTGAGCTTTGTCATAATGTCTCGTGCAAGTGTGAAAAACGCCTGGTGAGGAGGAGAAATAAAAGAAAAACAAGAGTTAGGCACAAGACACATTAAGGACATTATAAACCTGGACTAGACAGATACATTAACAATACAGTGTTCTGTAGGCCACCAGAAGCACTTTGAGTTGCAAGACACTCTATGTACAATATCTGTATATTTAAAACTTCAGCAAATGTCCTTTAGAAGAAAAAACTATTTATTTTTAGCCTTCATCTCGCCAATTTTTGAAGCAAATGAACAGACCTTCCTATTGCATACCTCTGGGGGGGAGAAAGAAAAATCAGCTGAAGACAAGGCTGCATTTCCTAATCCTGTTTTTATTACCCCCTAAACTGAACTGTGCATCACAATTAGGAACCCAGAGAGGTCTGAGAAGGGCAAGCCTGGGAACTCACATTAAGGTTAGCTTGCTTTCTGTCCTCCAAAATTTTTACTCTGGACTATCTATATGGCTATTTAAACTTCCAGTATCTCAATTAAAGACAAAACCCCATGAATAATTACTCTGGCAAATCTCAGCATCCCAGATTTCAATGTATGAAGGAGCAAAGAAACTTCTGCAGCAGGAAAGTTCTGCAATTCTCCAGGAGTAGGAAAAAGCAAGACTTTAGGCTGTCTGGAGACCCTAATAATGAAAGGACAGTTCCAGAATGTAAGAAGAATAAACACTTCCCCTCTCATTGTTTGGAATATAGCCAAAGACAGGCACTCATTTAATGTAAATAAATCACAACAAATAAATTATTTCTCTTGTGATCCCAAGAATGTCACAATTGTGTAAATTCCCTGCAAGTAAAGTATTTGGTGGAAAGTAAACCAAACCATTGGTGATTGCCAAATGCCTACACCAGCTGCATTTTTTAATGCTTTCTTCACCATTCATGTGACAATTTAAAAACAACATTCAGAGAGCCAAACATTCTGGAGTAAGCACAAACTACTGCTGTGCATTTCGTGATGCCCAGGGGTTAAAATGAAAATGCCATGTCATGACAGAGCAAGTCAACCCTCCAGAGGAACTCAGGTCTCCCCTCTGGTACTGACTCCCCATGGTCCCACTTCCAGAGTCTGCTCTAAGAATCACAAGGACACTGAAAATCAGATCAAGCTACTTCAGGTGCAGCATGATGCAGATCAGTCCATTCTAACTCTATCCTGTACAACAATGACCCCACAATCAGAAAAAACCACAACAGGGCTGGCACAACACCCCTCTTGTTATTTTAAAGTAACAATCTTCAATTTCTAGTTAACTTCTCAGATGCACAAGATGAATTAAGTAGTGTTTGCAGGACTTTTAAAGAAAAAAAAATCCTATAAAAAGACTTTTAAATTATTAGGTATAAGGATAACACAAGTCTACATTGTTGGATGAATAAATCTTAATTTAACTGGCCTTTGATAGAGTTTTTTTTTTGCCCACACTTCTTATACAGCTCAGATCCTCCCCCATCCTCCCTGAGACAACACGAGTGATTTATAGCAAGATAGACTGGACTTGGGCCACTCTTCCTTCCCACTCTATTTCCTTAAGCTCTCACAGAGATCTTGTGGGTTTAGCACGAAATTTATTTGCAGGAAAAGAGATTATAAATCTATAAATAGCACTGTGAGTCTTCTTCCTCCTCTAGCATGAGCTCATGACCTGATGTTCAGGTTAATACATGAATTTTCAGCCTCATCTGCACAGCATGTATTTAGTAGTATTTAGTGAAGGCTCTGTGACACAGTAGCATGTTACCCTGAAAGTAAAGAATCCTGCACAAGGCACTGCTCTAAAATTAAACCTATTCCTTGCCCAAAAGGACCTGAAATTTAAGTAGCAAGGCACAGACATCGAAGACAACTGTTTTCAACAGTAAGTAAACCACTCTGTTAACACCCATTTTAAAAACAATTCCAGACACTACCAGAAAACCAGAAATAGTTGGACATAGCAGTAGACCCAGGAGTACAGGTGGGACTTCAGGTCCCAGGTCAGGTGAGAAAGCCCAGCAGACCATGGAGCACACCTCCACAGGAGTCATTCAGGGAACACCCAAGTGTAGCACCCGTCTCTTACCTCTTCCACATTTATGCTGGATTTTGCACTTGTCTCCAAAAATTTGATTCCGTAATCAATTGCTAACTGGAAGAGAGGTTAAAGTTTTTCAGTGGCTTTGAAGTTCCTTTGCAAAAGCATTGTTTCAGGTTCTTAATAGAATAGACGCTGCATGGTACAGCAAGCTTTAAAAACCAAACCAAGCAAGTTTCACTTCTATTTTCTCTTGCAAGACCATTAAAGATAATTAGATAAAGTATTAGAACTCATCAGACCCACACATAAAGTCAAAACAAAACAAAAAAAGGACATTAATTTCTGACCAAAATACTTATTTAGGCTCTAAAAAAACATGAAGGTAGAATCTTTTTTGATACAGATTCTGGACCAGAGAACTACAATGCAACCATCCCACAAGCTGTTAGCAAGAGCTAGACTACTTCAGCTGTACATGAGAGGTTTTGTAGTATTCTTCCTCACTTGTTTGCTCTGTAGAACAACTAATTAATTACTTAAAGCTTTAGTAACAGCACTTATAACTAGAATAAGTATTCACCACGGTGAATTGAGTACAGCATGGTCAAACTATACAGAGAACTTTATATTGAGCTCTAGAATACTTCATGCAAGTATTCTACAGCTCTATATAGTACATAGTAAATATAGTATAGAGCAGTATATAGCAAAGGTCAACATTCTTTACAGGATCTTGCCCTCAAGACAGCAGTACCATTAAGTTTATTCAAACCTGAAGACAGTTATGTGCTATTTAAAAACAAAAACCCCCAAACCTGGCATCCTATACATGTAAAAGTTTCTGAAACGAGATTTGAGATTCTCTCTCACATGCCTAAAACATATCATACACCCAGAAGCTAAAATTCTACAGGAAGTAGGATTCTAATTAGGGTGAGTTACCAAATCTTACCTTCTCTCCTTTTTCTTTTGAGACTTGTCTTTTTTCATTCATATCACATTTGTTACCCAAGATCATTCTTTCTACATCTGAAGAGGCATGCTGGAAGAAGAAAAAGTCATCTCTCAGGAACAAAGTGCATCATTGTTGAAAAGAAACTTGTGTGTCAAACTCCTCCACAACAGACTATTTTATTTTAGAGAAATTATCTAATGTGAAGGCATTACTGAGAGAGGCTGACTCTTGAAACAAGCAATTAAAATAGGCAGGAATAAATACTCCTAGATTACATTTGCCCATGTACTGTAATAGATCAAATGTGTGCCATGAGCTCTGTAGCAGGTTGCACACATGCACAGGCATTTGGCTGCTCTGGAAATGTAACAGTAGGCACTTTACCACTAAGTGCTGCATGGCCATATATGCTGGCTACTGCAATGGAAGTGAGTAATTACTTGATTTTATTTGTCTCAGGGAAATCACAAGATGGAACGAAGCACTTACCTCTTCTATGTTTCTTATCCAATTTTTAATGTTGTCAAAAGACTTTTCATTTGTGATGTCATACACCAGCATAATTCCCTAAATAAAGTTAGGAAAATCTAGTTAGATGAGCTAGTACTATTGGCTGACTTTTGATGTATGCTGTAGTTTTAATTATAGTTAAAAAAAAAAAATCAGCACTGGATTATAGGTAAATCTTTTCTCAAGGTATTATGCCATGGCTTGGAATTTACCCACAGTATTACTATTTAACATTTTTGCCACTGTTAGAGGTTAAGCACTCCACCTACACAAAGCTTTTAATTATTAGCCTACAGTCAGGGCAAGTTTAGAAACTCTACTACACCAGCCACCAGGATCTTTGGTTAAAGCCACATTTAGATGCAGCAGCTTTAAGCAGTCCAGGATACCAAACCTGTCAGCTCCCATCTGCTGGGGCCAGCAGAAACTTCCACCCCTGGGGCTCTCCCAGAAGCTTTAGCTCTTTCCAGCAATTCTGTACATACACTGGCATGGGATCTCAACAGTCAGCAAAGCTTGGGAACCACAGAGCCACTGCACTGAGGACAGACTGCAAGTTTCACCTCCATTTCCTGGGGCCTTTCCAATCATTCCCCACAGGACAAATAGAAGTCCTTGGCCATGGGCTGGGGAGAAGACCAGGCCAGTGAAAAAGCCTTTTTAAGCACTGGAGAGCTCTAATTCAGTGCCACAACCATTATTATTTCTCCCTGTGCTCTGTGACAGTGGAGTTATTTGGACCCACAGCCTATGAATGTCACAGATCTGTTCATACAAAGCTGAAAGAACCTAAAACAGCAGCACAGGGAGTAACCACCAAGTCAAAATTAAAGGTGTCCCAAAATAAAATATCTCAAATTATAGCATTAAAAACCATTACAAGCATTGTACCACAAGGGTGCAGGCTTTAAGTCAATTATTTGACTTCAAGTCACTCTCAGTGGAGGAAAACATAACAGTAGGTGTTGCAGGTGATTTTATTTCTAGCCCAGACATTGCATTCTCTACTGGCTGAAGGAAAAGCAACTCAGTGAAACACAATTTTAATATTAAAATAATTAATTATCAATTTTTGAAACACTTCAAGTGTTTAAAGGTGTTGACTGCATTTAAAAAAAACCAAACCTCTCTGATTAAAGCTTGGTAACTTATTAAAATCTGCAGAAATTTTAATTATATTAAAAAAGACAATAGGGCTGGAAGTTTCATCACAAAAAACAGGCCTAGACTGAGTACCAGCACATTAAAAAAAGGAAAAACAAAGAGTACACCCCCAACCAAACCACAAACTTCATTCCCCACCTCTCAAGCCACAATTATCCAGTTCTCCAGTGGAAGACTTATATGACACAAAGTTAGGAGCAGCAAACCAGTTCCACTAGCTGTGTTTAGGTGTTTGTGTTTAGGTTTTTGGAAGTGTGAGCACTCACCATGGCTCCTCTGTAGTAAGCTGTTGTGATTGTGCGGAATCTCTCCTGGCCTGCTGTATCCCTACAAAAAAAGGATTTGTTTTACACTCATGAGATGCCTTATGAAAGAGTAACAATGCATTGATACTTGTTCATTAGGAAAAACACACCTTTAGCTGTCTGCACAAGTTTCTTCAGCCCTCAGCAGTCTCCTCACACCCAAGCTACCTTCCTTACATCAGCAGTTAGAGCAGCACCAGAAACGTGGCACAAAACCCCTCCAGCTTTCATGCAAGCAATAAAACTCAGCCTGCCCTCCAGTAATTAAAAATAAAAAGCACTGATGCATCCAAGTCCTGTCTTAAACAGAAGTTAAGCCACACAGCAGTAAAATATTTCAGGATAGTGCACTGTCACATCCAGTTGCTGCTAAGTTCAGCCACTACAGCTCAGTGTGCTGGTGTTCTGTCCTGGCTGATCTGAAAGCAGAACCTGTCTGTGAGTGACCCAGCAGACCCAAGTGTTTGGATATATTATATATGTGGTGATACCAGCCACACCTTGGGAGAGCTGAACCCCAAAGGCCTGACAAAACCCAGCTTTTTTAACCTATATTACAGACAGAACATTTTTATCAGCCACTTGTGGCACTGCACCTCCTTAGTCACAAGGATTCTGGCCCAGAAGACTCAGTTTCTAGTAAGCCACCATGCAAGGAATTAGCACTCACCTGTGCCTTGGTGAGTACAACCAGGTATCAAAGTACCAGAGGAGATTACCTTTTATTGGCTTGCACATTTTAGCTTACAGCTACTGAGTTAATATTTCTCCTCCACACGGAAAAGCTAAAGGCACATTTAAGAGGACAGTTTTTGATAAACTAGGAAATTGCTGTAATGCTTGCATGTGAGCAGGCTATTTCCAGTGCTACTGAAGCAGAACCACTCCAAGGGCAAGCCAGGAGAAAGCATAAACCTTATGAACAGTCAATTAATAAAGGTATGAAACTCCTGGTACACTGAAGCTCAAAAGCTTTCAAGTATTCTTTCTCAAAGTGAATTCATTGAAAACCTGAATTACTTTGGAATACTTACCATATCTGTAGCTTGATTTTCTTTCCATCTAATTCTATTGTTCTGATTTTAAAGTCGATTCCTGCCAGAGAAAGAGATACTCCTAAGTTTTGCAGTTAATGAAAAGGAAGTGTTCAGTTTCCTTTTGGCAATTTGGTAAAAGCAAACTCAGTCAAAAGAACCATTCTGAAGCTGCCATTTCTTCCACACACTTGGAAGTGCTGAGAATGCACAAAGTTCTCAGCTGCATCCAACATCCACATAACATATAGTAAGGATAAATTATTCTGCACAATGAAAGCAGGCCACACTCAGACTCAGTACTAGTTAGTCAAGATCATTAGAGGAAGACTTGATCTCCAGGTCCTTCCATTTTACACCAATAGGGTCACTAGTATGAATGTGTATTTCTCCTGAATACCTGACTATTCCCTGCAGTTTAAGTCAATTCCCTGGTACCTCTGGCTCAGTCAGAAATACATCCTGTGACCCCTCAGTTCCTTTTCAAAGCCAGCATCTACTTTTAAAAACTGATGTTTGATGCAATCTAATCAGACATCACAGTAAATAGTAATACAACACAGGAGATACAAGACTCCTTTTCCAAGAATACTCATTTGGGGACAATTAAGATTTTCTAGGAAGCTCCAAAAAGCATCAAGAAAACACTTCTTTCCTTTTCCCCTTTACACTTCCACATGGTACCCATCAGTTTTCAGACTGATTTTGAAAATAAATTTCAGATTTTAAGCCATAGGCTTTAAAAAAAGATTGAAAAAATTAATTCAGAAGGATTTAATAATGTATTTTTAAGGTTTAGAGGGGTGAAATGGATTTCCAAACAGACTAGCCCCTTAATCCTAACTACTTTAACTTTTGGATCTCTAAATCTGTATTACAACATAGGTCAAATTGAGACTGCTCAAGTCTCACTACTACATGACTGCCAGATTTTTCAATCTTGTGACAGTATCCTCCAAATTAATTGGTTTGGAAACAAATGACCCACTTTTTCTTCACTGCATCTTAACTAGTTACTTGATACTTGGTTGTAGTTTGTAAAAGATGGGGGTAAGTTAGAAGAAATTAAATAAACTTTCTTAAAACATAATTTCATTTACAATTATCAAGAGTATCTTAATTGGAAAAATGATGTTTCTAGCTTTAAAAATTATCCATCCACTAAACAGGAAACTATGGGAGTTTTTACAACACCACAGCAGAAACTGAATATATCAATGTCCATTAGTTATTTGAATTTCATTCTTCTCACATGCAATATTACTATTTTAATATACTGAAAATAACAACTTTCGGCCACTTAATGTGCCATGGATATGTAGCTCAGCTCATTAGTTAGACTACAAATTATGAGCAAAACTACCACATCAGCACTTAAACAGCATACGAAATTAATTGCATTAATTTAAAACGCTATGATTACTAGTACAATTGCAATTTCACAAGATTTACTGGTAGGAAAAAAAGATACTTTAATTAATTCACACTCTTCTAAAAATGACATGAGAATTATATGCCCTTTCAAAAAACCCCTATCCTATGTAACACAATTTCAGCAAGGGTTTCCATTTTACATTGCAGAGGATATTGCCTCCCTTGTTGTAAAATTTTTTCTCCTTACTAGGTGCAATCACAGCTGCTGAAATCACACATAATTGTATTCAGATCTGAAAACAAATAACCTTTGCCCCGAATAGATTTTGTTTTGGCCTCAAAGGTTATGAAACACAAATACGGAGTTCTCTGGAAAGAGCATTTTATCGTGGCAACAGCAAATTAAATCAGCTCTAAAAGTTCATTTGTGTCTAGGCCTGAAGCTTTGGGAAACAACTAGCAGGAAAACTGGATTCAGAGACTGCTGTGGCTGAAAGAGAATTCTGCCTGCACTGTGAGCTGCAGAAGCTGAGACACAGCAGTGACTGATCCTGGAGGGGTGGATTTCTGAGAAAGACTCCTGACTGCAGCACCAGCTCCCCATGTGCACCAATCCAGCTCTTGCACAGACTGGTTTCTCGTGGTTACTCATTTTCCTTGCAGCACTGAAATGATTTATACAACCACTTCTAAAAGTCAGGACCTGCACAAAAAATATCTTCTCAGAACTTAAGATTTCTAGTATGAACTTCACCCAAATTCTCGATTATTTATTTCAAAGCTAAAAGAAGACTATAAAGGGAAAGGCTGTAAGCACCTCTGCAACTGTAACATTTTGGAGGTTAAAATGAACTAGAAACTGATGTTTCTTTTGCTTTTTCACTTCAGCATGAGGAAGTGGTGAGCTACACACATTCAGAGCAAGCCTGGTGACATGTGCTGCCACTTCCGTCCAAGTGCTCTTGCATGGCAAAGCACAAACCACGATCTGGTTACAGCTACATCAAAATTACACCATGGAAAACACTCCAACAACTACAGAATTTCAACACTGACTCTTGACAGAAGATTTCTGTTGTTAATCCAGTCTTCTTTTGCACAGTCATACACTGTGGTACAAAAGTATGAAAAGTTACTTAGGCCAAATGAAGAGGAGTGAATTAAAGTTTGATTGCAAAGGATTACACAGCTTGCAGTGTTAAAATGCAACATGAAATGCTGTTCTTCCAGTAGGGAGAAAAAGTCCAGAAGCATCTGGATGTCCACCTAAAGTTAAGTTTTAGAAGCTTTTAGAAAAAACAGACCCAGATTAATGCTTAAGAGTGCAAATGCCAACAGGATAATTATCTGCTAAAGGAGTTGGCACAGAAAGTCTGACACACTGGTGCCCACCTAGCATGTCAGTCTATATAAATATAGATCACAGCCACACAGAAGCATTTGTTGCAGGAATCACAAACCTGCATTCTGCAAGGACAGAACCCAGAACGTGCAATCTGAACTGCACATTAGTTAGGGCTGTAATTGCTTGCATTTCCCTTGCAGCATGGGGTAAAAGCAGCTGAGGGCTTATTGTTCTTCAAAATCCTTTCCAGATCCTTGCTAACTACAGGCCAGGGGTGCATCCTCTCTCCTCACTTTACTGAGGGTATTTGCTTCCACAGCTTCCAACAAAACTCTGCCTAGGAGCACACTGGGCAGCATCATTAGTGCCCCATGAAGGCTCTCACAGAAAACTGGCAGCTGTATGCTGCTGTGTCTACCTTGCATTGCTCTGCACAGCTGATAAAGTTCAGGGCATGCCTGGTCAGTGACACACAGCCAAATGCCACAGGCTGGGGGGACTGGCCTCACCTAAGCCAAGAACTCATGTCCATCTCATATCCCAAATCTCTTCTGCCACTCCCTCTTCCCCTACTCCACTTCCCAGTTTTTTCTTCTTATTCCACCCCACCTGGGCAGATTTTACCCACAACTAAGCTGCCATGCAATAATTTTAAAGAGACATTGTGAAATATTAGAAAGAGCTCACAACACTACAATAGTAAATACCCAGGACTGCCCAGCAGCACATACAGAGCAGTTCCTCTTCCAGCTCTAGTACCAGTGGTTTTCTGCCATGAACCTCAACAAACCAGCCTGACGCAATTCTTACAGGAATGTAAGGACAAACTGAGCAGGGAGGCTGAAAAAGTTCATTTTGTTACTTTAGTTTTTAAAACAGTAGCTTACTCTCAGGGCATCACTGTTACTCTTTTGTTCTCCCCTCACCCTGATTTTAACCCTGTAGCCATCAGAGCCAATATCTCGTGTTTTTCATGCTACAGTATCTGTTCCAGCTAGGAGTCCACTACAACTTTTCCCTACACAGTACCACTGCCTGGACAGATTGTCTTGTTTCTTCTTTTCAACAAAATTGCTGTTGCAGAAAATGCTACAGCACAAAGAAAGCAAAGAAACCAAACCAAAGTGTTCTGGTTGAAGCCAGAAAGCTGTTCCAACTGTACCAGAAAACAATTCCTGAAGGTAAAGGTTTTTGGGACTTCAGTCTGCTCAGCAAAATGCTTCTGGAAGGGTCATGTTCCTGAATGTTTTCTTCGAGCAGTAAAATGCAGACACAAAATAAACTTATACAAATTAGTGTAAAAAAACCAAACCTGAAACAAAAAATCCTGTCACTGGTGGGCAAATACTAGAATTCTTAACTTTTAGCTTTATTACCCAAATCACCAGTACTTTAAGTTAATTTTTCATGTGGTTCAACACTAGTTTGGCAGCAGGAGGACCTTATGTGTGCAGCTGTAGCGAGAAATCAGACAGGAAATCAGCAGCACTCAGGATGTAAATAAACATCAATCTCTGACAGCATACACTGGCCTATCTACCCCAGCAGAGTACTGCTCCATCTCTGACAAATCAATACTTTAAAAAAAAGTATTTAATGTACTAGCATTTTAATTTGTTTACCTTTTGATTTTATTTAATATATAAGCCAAAGACATTTTAAGAAGTCAGTGAACACAAAAATTGGCAAAGATGCTGTGAAAACATGAATACCAGATGAGCTTGCTAGAAAAAAATCTTATTTTAGTCCCATCTATCAAAGAACATAAAAGATGCACCACAGTTTATTAAAACAAAAAGGGAACTGTTTTGCATGACCTGCATATAATAAAAGCCTCACCCTCTTAAAGAAGCTGTCTTCCTATATGTCTAAATCTTACTTTACTCCTTTGAAGTAAGAATGGAAGAATGAAATGGAAATAAAACTTTTTCTTTTTTTTTTAATGGGATTCTGCAATAAACAGAACTTTGTGACACTCACACCATTCTGCAATAAAGAGAACTTTGTGGCACTCATCACCACTGGACATAGACCACAATAAAAGGGATGGGGGAAGGAGTCAATGTACAAAGTCCTGTTACCCTTCTGAGCAAATCAGCATTGGAAAAATTGGAATTTATGCATCAAATTTCAAGCTAGGCTTGATCCAGCTTCACAGCATTGGTCCTTTCTAGCCTACTTGGTTTATATATGAGGTTGTGGGGTTTCAATTTTTTTCAATGGGCTGAGCAGGGAAAAGAGAACTCCTTACAAATTCTTTACCGCAGGACAAGAAAGAGTCTTAAGATACACAAAAAGAAAGGAAAATGTTTTCTGCAGTCACTTGGGTTAAGTGAGTTAAAAGCAACTTTGAACCAAGCAAGCAGATCTGTAACTTACCTTCAAAAAAAAAAAAAAAAGGAAGTGAGAAGAGGCACATAACTAAAAATCACTATGCTTCACCCTCAGATTGTTGAATCCTGGGAGAGAATCACTCAGAAGATACTTCTCCCTCTAGGCTGTGCATTTGTGGACAGCGAGTGGCTGCAGCTGCACAGAAGAGCTGGAAGCAGCAGTGCTGCTCTGCTGCAGTCCTGCTCACCCCCTGAGGCACAGCAGCTCTTCCAGCATCATCTGCTGCCAGGACATTTCCAGCACACTCTGAGGGCTGTGAGCACCGGGGGCCCTGTCACACACCTGTGCCACCACCAGGTGACACAGCAGGTACCAGCACTGATCACACACAGCTGGGTGAGGACAAGGAGTTCCATCACCTTCCATGGACAGACCTACAGATCAGTACTCCAGAAACGTGCTCTTTTCATATCTAACCACCAGCTAAGGGACATCAATTTGTTCCCACAGATTTTCCCCACCAGCTTACCCAGAGATCACTCCTTTTTTGTTGTTGTTCTCAGCAGGAGCTATTGCAGGGTTTGGATTAAACACACAATTATTTTTTTTATGTGGTTTTCAAGAGAACATTTTCTTGTGCTACATCAGCATACTGTCTCAATCTAAAAAGGTAGATAAATGAAGCTTCAGAAATTTGCTTTTAAATTAATCTTCCTAGAATAATTATAGTAAAAATTAAAAAATTACTAAGTAGGAGTCAGGATCACTGTAAAAGGCAGGGTAGAGAACCCTTGCAACATACCAATGTGTCATACAGCCTCATACAAAAGAACAAAGTCTAACCATTTTGAACTTGAACTAGCTTTAGACCCTAGTAACATCTGCAAAGAATTTTCAGATGATCTCAGCAATGTCTTGTATCAGTATGTAAATTAAAGAGGCAGTAGTCTTTTATTGCACCCATTCAAAAATACAGCAGACTAACACGAAACACCCACCACACCAGGGTAAAGGTCAACATTTTTTCTAAAGTCATAAAACGAATTATTTTAGAATTAAACACAAGTGCAACCACTTCTAGTTACTCTTTCACAACTTAAAGGGACAAAGTGAATTGCATTCTTTCTGGGCATCCCACAAGAACCCACAACACACACTGGTGACCTCGAGTGGGCTGAATAGGCTCCTTCAGGTTATCTGGCCTTTCTTCACCTAACTCTTCACCCCCACCAAAACCCAAACCCAGTGTTCCACACGAGGCACAGAGCAGCATCTCACACCTTGGAAGTTATTAACACAGAAAGGCTCTGAAAGTTCAGACTGGCAAAATAAATATATACAAATGGCTAAAGTAGGTAAGGCAATAAAGAATGGGGATGCCATGTGCATGTGTTTCCTGCTCCTAAGGCCTTGAGACTTTTGACCAAGATCAGCTCAGAGCTGAGGGTGCCAGCACTCTGCCACTTCCTGCAGCACGTGTCCCCTCAGCTATGGCCCAACTGCCACCCTAAGCTTCCTTTCTTGAGATAAGCCACTTTCTACTTAAAAGAGAACAAGGGATTCAGAATAAAATTTTTAACCAAGAGAATTAGAGCAACGTTTGAAACATCCATGTTTTTCACTCAGTGTGATCTGATTAACCACACACTAAGGTCTGAATCCAGTGCTCTGCAGCCACTTGCTCACACCAGTGCTCCTGGGAGTTCTGCCACCACATCTGTGCACTGCAGTGCTTCAGCGTGGACACTGCAACATCCTGGACACTGAAATTCTCTTTTCAGTGTTTTGAAGTCAATTTGCAGACTGCTTTGAGCAACCTTTGAAATGCATGATTTTAAACACCAAAAGTACTCGATATAAAATTCAAGACTACAAAACAACATAACACTAGAAACTTAATACTACTGGACATGAGTGAAATTATCAACTGTCACAAGAGCCCAACTTTAAAAGGGCTGAGTCCCTGCAGAATGTATTTTAGAGCTTACAATCTAGATACCATGAAAGTGCACAGAAATTAACTTATGGTCTACCTCTCATTCTATACTGAATGCAAAATAAGCTACACTTGATGGTAACTCAGTTTCATCTAAAACAATTTTAAATAGATTAAAATTGTACTATTGATACAGACAGCAAAGTTTGTTTATTTTAAGGATTATTTATAGACTGCCTGTCTCTAAGAGGAATGCATTAACTTAGTTGCTTAGAGAACATATTCCTTTCAAGCCAAGATGCAACTGGAGAGCAGCAAACATGAAAACTGACCAACAGACTTGAATTGAGGCTGTAGATTCACAGCTGAAACCAGGTGTCACTACCAAATCCTTTCCTCCTTTGAACTCCCTCATCTGTGTGAGTTCCACAATTCACCTTGCCACCACCTGTAAGCACAGCTGATGGCACAACCTGAGAGCACAGGCACTCCCAGGCCAACCTCTCCTCTGAGAGTGGCAGAGCTACTCTGCCATCAAAGCAGGCATCAAACTGAAGCCCTAGATAGCAGAGAGCCAGGGGCAGCCCAAGGCAGCTGGCCAGCAGCTCCAGGATGGAGGAGAAACACTGCAGTGACCTCCCAGGGACCCAATCCCACACTCACTCAACTTGTGATGCAGCTGTGGGAGGTTTGCACATCTCTCATCTGCTCTGAAACTCTTCTTTCCCTCAGGTCTGCAGGATGTGCAGTGTGCAGCTTTCTAAAACATGAAAAGAAATCTCTGCCATGTGCTCTAATGGGTAAGAACACCAGATATCCCTATCTAGAAGGTGGCTTATGAATACAAAACTTTGATTCCTCTTTCAGAAGTCCAGTGCTCAATACAAGATGACAGGTGATGGATCCTTATCAAAAGTATAAATTAATGGGTAAGACAAAAAAAAAAATCCCTGACCCCAAAGTGGAACTCCCAAGAACAGGAAAAACAATTATTCTGAATCTCTTGCCTGTAAATGATCTATGTTTGTAAGTGTAGAAAACAGAAAATTATGTCTTTAACCAAAATAACTCTAATTAATATTGCTGTCAGGAAAAAGACAAAAATAATTACTTTGTCCAAAGTTAGCATCTTAAGAATCTAAAAGGTTGAAAAATGGCTTATGCAATCAATACTGCCTTGCCACCACAATTTAAATTTCATTTTTTTATTATTCATAAACCAAGCTTCAGCTGTGACAACAAGAACAGGCCAAAAATATTAGGATTGGGTTTGCTCCCTAATTTTTGGTCCTGGTGTCTATACATCTAGCCAGTGAGAAATGGAGATGTCATGTAGAATAAAAATTAAGAGGCTTCTTTAAAAAGCCTCTTAATTCAGGCTCTACATGAACTGGTTATTCAGAGTGAGGACATAAAGATTTTGGGGGGCAGAACATTGTTTAAAACAGAAGAGGTGCTACATGAAAAGTGAGCACACTGAGTGTCCCAGCATCCACAAAGCAAAGCAAGAACTGCCAAGTCCATGACTGCTTAGAGATAAGATGCCCTCACACAGTTCAAACAATGCACTTTGTACCTCCTATCCCAGCCCTGCCTGCGACTGGCACCACATAAAAACCCCACCAGCTGCAGATTTAACACAGGTATGGGAAACACCACGGGAACAGTTGGTAGGGACAGGTGATCACTGCTACAGCCCAACAACTCATATTGCCAAGCACTTCATAGGTTCAGAGATGCTAAAAAACCATCAGAGATAAAAACTAGTTAAATTGAATAATGTTAGAGCAGGTAGAAGTTACACATGATCAATGTAAAGACAGAAGTGATGAAATTTTTGGAAGTTTTATAGGAATCCACAAATATTCTGCTCACTTTAGAGGGCACAGATGCTTACACTGGAAGAAAAAGTACAGAGAACAAAAAAAGCACATATCAACAATATCAGTAAGACAGCTCTAAGCTTTAACTGGCACTCTGTCCAAAAGGACTCAAGAAGAGCAAAATGTCTCATCCAGCAAGAATTATCTTTGTTAAAATAAATAATCTAATCTAGGAATTTCAGTTAGAGTCTGAAATACAGTTGTGTTAGAAGCAAGTGTAGAAATTACCCAGTGAGGCAGCAAAATCAGGCCAATAATTCAAAGCAGAAGGTTTAAAGTTAGTGAAGTTAGTGTTACAGACACCACTCTCAGCAGCCCCAAAACATCATTTACATCAGAGGCTTTTTTAAAGCCATGTTTTTATCCATGGAGATAAGTAAGCATGGGGGGGTTTTGGTTTGTCATTTGCTGGTTTGTTTGGGAAGTTAAGAACATGAGTGAAGAAAGGCTGCTTTAACTTCTTACATGAATGACAAAATAGGCCTTTTTTTGAAAGGTTTTTACTACCTATACTAATAGGCAGAGCCACCTAACTTATTAAGAAAGAAAAGTATGACCTTTCTGGCACATTTTTTTAATCCTACATCATGCAAAGTTCTTTTAATGAATTAATTTTAATTAGTTCTTTAATTCCTTCATTTGCTTTTCCTGCTTTGCATGTTCTAAGTACTCCTTTCTACATCACTTCTGCTAAGCCAGGAAAGTTCTCCCAGGCAGTTACTCTGACTGTTTCTTTTTCCTCCTTTCCATGCCTGGGTTGACACAGATACTCCATCTTTAATCCCAGGAGAAGTCACACCATACACACAACATATTTTGACACAGTAAAGGAAAACTATTGCTCTCTGGCAGGTGGAAGAAAAGAGGATTTTGTTGGGAAGTGTGAGAGGAGGGGAAGCAGTGTGTGTTCCCTGGCTGACAGACACTTCAGCTTTGTCCAATTTCTTATTCTCAGCCTTGTTTTCCCAATCTTCAGACACGGGGCCAGACTCCTACTAGTCACCAGCTTGCTTGACGTATTTTTTGATGTTGCCATACATATAAAAGGATGCCACTGACATTCAATATCGGGGTTTATTTCCTCTGGTGCCCAAAGCAGAAGAGTCTACAGGACGGCAGCAAAATTAACATGTCTTAAACTTGGTCAACTGTTTGTTCTCTAGAAGAGAAGCCTTCTGACACATGCAGTACTTTACTTGCCTTTAACTACATACAATGTAATCAAAAGTGTCATAGTTTACATTTAACTACATACAATCTAATCAAAAGTGTCATAGTTTACATTTAACAGGAAAGTTTACTATAAACCACAAGATTAAACTGATATTCGATGCAATTACTGGTCAAAACCCCTCTAAAAGGCACTAAATTACAACCCACTGCAACCTGTTTTGGGACAGGAAGTTACTGACCTAAGTTTTGAGTTGCAAGTCTGGTAACTAAAAGCCTCAAAGGGCCAAGTTTTGGGTTCCAGAATAAAAGAAAGATACAAAGCATGAGAGAAGGTCCAAAGGAGGGCCACGAGGATGGTGAAGTGTCTGGAGGGGAAACCTTACAGGGAACAGATGAGGACACTTGGTCTGTTCAGCTTGGAGCTGGACTCGAAGATATTTGTGTGTTCATTCCAACTCAGGATATCCTGAGTCTGTGATCCTAACTCTGTACAAAAGCCTGACACAGTCCAACTTTATTGATGTTACTGTTTGTCCTAGTTTATCCACATTAGAAAAGCAGAGTTATTTTATATATCTAGTCAGCCTGATGACTTGACACTTAAGCTACCATAACATCCAATTAAAGATAAAAAGCAATATAATATCCTTTGAATTAAAGCCATGTAACTTCTAGCACAAAACATTAAATAAACCATCATTATAAACACTGCATGTATTATTCTTATTATTATTATGAATTTTAGTTAATTTCTGAAGTAAGACAGTCTGTGATGTATTTCTACTAAAAGGATGTATTTCTACTTTAGAAGGACTAGGAAATCCATCCTAAAAAGTACATAAAAATTCCCTAACAAAAGCTGTGTCTTCAATACCTCTCTCAAAGCCTGTATCCATCAACCAAGACATTTGTTCCTACCCTTATTCAAAGTTAGTCTGTGTTCTTAACTTTGCATTCAAACCAAGTCACAAAAGCAGCTCAAAACTGCCCTCCTGTCACTCAAATAACCAGCAACACATAACCAAGACAGACCTCCATCTGCCAATTAGGAAAAGGCATCAACACTCAGACATCTGTCACTGTGTTTTCACAGAGTAAAACATGCAACACAAAAGCTGCAGCAGCATTTTTAATAAAAGGCAAACAATTTCAACTCCATTGTTGGCTTGTTGCAGAATACAGTAAGGTAATGCAATCTCACCAGCAGATGAAAATCAAAGTTAATATGTCCTTTGCTACCAGCTAGGTGTTAGTATAAAATCTGAAGTGACAAGACACACAAACTTCAATGCTTTTAACCTGCTGTACCTTCAGCTACAACTTCCTGTTCAACATCAGGACAGCATCTTGCTGACCACCCACCACTGACCTTGAAAACAGAATCATTCTTCCACTTTCATACTGACCTCCACAGAACTATTCCGTGTAAACCCTGTCCTAAAGAGACATCCTAGTCCCAGATCTCACAAGCCTTGAACACACGCTTCCACTCTGTAGATACGTGTGACCGTGTCACCTGAGTGTGACTGAACTCGCCTCAGCCACTTCAAAGTCCAGATGACAATCAGTTTGCAGTAATGACCATTAATGAAGTACTCCTGCCAATGCTTTCCTGATGCTTCCCTGCCTTCCCTTCCCTGCTCATCTATCATTGATGTGTTTTCTTCTACAGCTCCGACCATCTGGAGAAGCCCAAAAGAAATTGATTGACTAAGGACAGGAAATGCTGCAGCTTAATGGGAGGGCGGGTAACAAAACCCCAAACCCCAAGAAAGCAACAATCAGTCCTTGTCCATCATACAAATAAGTAACTGTGAAGAAGAAGAGTGGAAATACTCAATGAGGCATGATTTGACTTGAATACACTAAAACAATTTCCATTACACGTTACAGACATGGAAATTTCACTGCAAAAGGGAAGCTGGTAATTTTGCTTGACAAAGGATTTTCATAGAAGTGCTCAAAGGTCAGCACACACGTGCTTGCCGGCCAGAGTAGTGTCCTATTTTGGAAGATGTAGACTAAGGAAAAGTTACTTCTGTAAAATCAACAAATGGTTTCAACTCTCAGATACAGTGCTATCTTGTGAGCAACTTCCTGCCAAATGCTGATATCATCCTGGATTAAAAAAATAAATACGACAAATTTTGTTTCTGTCAGCAAGCCTTTGTACTAAATCAGAAATGCTATCAGCTACAAAGATTCAACTTTACTCTCACAGAAACCAGCTGATACAAAAAAGCTGAAAGGAATGCAAAAAATAAACCTTATTATTTCAAATGATAAACCAAATCCAGTTTTACCAGACACCACTACTTGAACAGCAAGTTCAGATACTTAGAAACTGCTAAATTAATGCTTCTGATTCTTGTGTATCGCACTGAAACTACTAGCAAAACGCTCATGAGATATTCCAAGATAAATTTTGCTTTAGGAGTTAAGTATGAAAATGAGCTGACTCAACTGCATTTTACTTTCCATGTAATGTGCAAAAGCAGAAGTTTCCACCCAGAAAGCAAACTAAACAACACAACCTTACATAACACACTCCCATTGTAAAAAAAAGTTGTATCCCATGTTCACAGTGAAAAGCTGATCCTCACTAGGGACCACAGCAGCACTATGCCTTGCCAGCACTTTCAGAAGTTCTAATAGAGCTACAGAGTCCTGTAAAAAAAAAAATTAAAAGCTGGTGAAGGACAAGGACCTGTCGTGTCTAAAGTTGCTTAAGGCCAATCTGTGCTTTTAGAGTCAAAATGCGTTGTTTGAATGATCCAAAGGTCACTGGTTCACTTCTCATAATGGGAAGCAAAGTCTGCTGAAGGTATTAGTTATGCCAGGTAGTGAAGACAAAGACATGAAGGCTCTTGTACCAACAGTCACTCAAAAAGAGAATAAAAGAAGTCTGACGAATTATGAATACATATGCATTGCGCTTTTATCACACTTCTTATGCAACTGCTGGCCATGGGACACCAGGCTGGAAGTCTCTGATGTCTGAACCAGTCCAACGTTGATTATGATTATGAGCATGACCAAAGTCTCGAGGAGAAAAGCCAAAGGAGCATTTCCTAACCTCCAAGCAATCTACATGGATGCTGTAGCCTTTCAGGCACATTTTGCATGACAGCAAAACAGAAGGGGATCTGTGAAGTATAACATGAATATACCATGCACAATGACAAAGTAACTACAATTCATTACTGAATAATTTCTATAATATGAGCACTGAGGAGAAGTAAAGCAATTATTCTATAATAAAATAGTATTTCCATATCTCCCTCCTACTTTATTTTTTTCCTTTTGGAAAGTGTTTCCATTGTTTTGGTAACTGGAGTGCTGTAGTTTAACCCTGGTTAAACTACTAAAGAACAATAGGAGTGGGAAATTATAAGGAAGTTATCTGGTACTTGGATATGATGTGGGCCCTTTCATCAGGGCAACAGAGAGCGCTTTAACTTCTGGACCTAAAATCTAAGAAAAAAGTTTAAACTGGAGAAATTTTAACCCAACCATAGTTTAAAAAAAAAAAAAATCTGAATGACTCATCTCACAAAGAGCATGTAAGTACATAAGATTAAACAATAAAATTTGATGTCAACACATCTCAAACATACGCCTTCTTAGACTTCTACAGTAAAACCAAGTCTGATCTTGTTAGGAGAGACACACCAGAGGAGAGCTGAGGGCACATAATATCACAAACCACTGTTAACTGAGCACATATCATAAGCACCATCCTACTGCAGGATCCACTTCATGGAGAACACACAAACCAACCAGCCTGGCAGCTCACACTCCAGGAAAACTCTGTGTATTTAATGAGAAATGCTCATCTGGGCACCTTAAACTTGAGCTGGCAGGGCAGCCTGTTTGGGAGAAGCACAGCATCCTGTGCCTCCCTCCACAGCACGGTTAACTGTGACTTATCAGTCACGGAAAAAAAGCAGAATTGTTAAAAATGGAATTCCCCCAAGCTCATCAGACAGACCAGTTATGACTGTAAAATCAACTAACATTGAGAAGAGAGAAAGGGCAGAGGAGCACATCTTCAAGAACAGATTACAGCCACATGACAGACCTACAAGTAACACACGCAATCCCCGACAAAGACTGAAACAACTCCAAGTATTCTTATTCAAGCATAGGTCAGCAATTTTATGAACAGTTTCACTATTTCCTGCATTGTCAACTTTCCTGCTTGGAGGTTCTTTGCTAAAAAATAAAAGGGGACTAGAGCTATAAGAAGGAATACGTAACTGTGAAATCACAGCTATTTACCTATAGAATTAAAAGTACGCCTCAGTTATTAATAAGTTTCTTCAAGATGACTTGTTTTGAAAACAAGGCACTTGCACAAACAAATATAAAGGAAGGAAATGAGAGCAAATCCTATATTTACTGAATAAGGTAAGAAAAAATAGCATATTCACAGTCCTCAAGACTTCAAAGTGAATCAGTGAGGGGAAAAAAAAAATCTATTAAGGGGCTGAGCAGTTCAAGAAACATCAAGAAAATGGTTGGAAGACAGACACACCCATTTATGTTAGCTATCTCTTTAGAAGTATAAAGAAGCAGCACAGTACCAAAGCAGGCTTTTTCTTTTTTTTTAATGATACAGCATTTATTAATGTTTATTAAGCCTTTAATCTACCACAGGTACAGAATAATAAATGTTAAGGTAAAATGCTACTCAGGCCTTAATCGGCTGGTGTTACTGATACAGCATTTTGAAAATGGTTGCAGGGAGAAATGTGCCAGAAAAATGCAGAAAAACTGTTCTTAAAGCATTAGAAACCACGCCACACCTAATTTAGTCAATCACATGTGACTAAATAAAGATTGTTTCTTCCTTGTGTGCCAAATTCATCAAAATAAAATGTCTGAAAAGGACAGGGCATTAGGGTAACATAAAACAAGTTACACACTATTTCACCTTATCTTTAAAGCCATTTCTTTTCAAGTGAGTCTACTCATTCTCTTAGTGTTATTTTTTAAGTCAGCATTAGTTTTGCCCTCCTAAATACTAGTAACCTCCATTGCACTTTTCCCCTTCATCCCCAAAAGTGTACTTCACTTTAAAAGTGACCTCAGCTACAAGTAGCTGAACACAAATCTCAAGTCATGCCACACTATGGTTTCAATTCAACTCAATCTCAGTGAAGGCCTTGAAAATTTTGCTTACGTTTATTTCAGCGGTGTATTTTAAAACTGACAGATCTTACAAAAATATAAGTCACAACCACCTGTTTTGATACATCACACTTCGCTGCCATTAAAAAAGGTTAGTGAAGCTTAGAAACGAACCCTTTTTCACAACCAAATTTAGGACAAAACATTTGTCGAGGAGCTTCTAGAGTCGACTGAGGAGCTCGAACGCAACTACTCCAAATCTCAAAGCCGTGAGTACACACAGATGCGTTAGAGCGTGCAGGGAAGAACCGAGAGTCGAACCACCTGCCCGGAGCGCTCAGTCACGGCCAGCGCGCAGCTCCAGCGACCCTCCGCCACTTTCCGAACGTCTGCACCCCAACACCAGACGCCCCGCACCGCCAGAGCCCGAGAAGCCGCGGTTCTGCCTGAGGGCCCCGGGAAGGGCCCGCGGGGCTCCGGCAGCCCCGGGAAGGCGCCGCGGGCTCGGCGTGAGGCACCACAGCGGCGCAGCACGGCCCGGCCCGGCCCAACTGTTGCTGCGGCGGGCACGGCAGCGCCGGGGCCGCTGCGGGAGCGGATCGCACCCTGCGGGCCCCGCCAGGCCCGCGGCACCTTCCCCCGCCGGACAATCCCTCCCGAGCGCTGCCGCGCTGGGCTACCGCTGGCCCCGGCCCGGCACGGCCCCGACACGGGCGGTGCCCCCGGCCCTTCCCTCCCTCCCTCCCCGCTCGGCCCGGGCAGGACCCCTCTCCCGCCGGGATGGCGGCGCCCGGCCGCGGGCGCGGCCCCTCACCGATGGTGGAGATGAAGGTGGTGTTGAAGGCGTCCTCGCTGAAGCGGAAGAGCAGGCAGGTCTTGCCCACGCCCGAGTCCCCGATCAGCAGCAGCTTGAACAGATAGTCGTAAGTCTTCGCCATCTTCGCCTGGGCTCGGCTCGCCGCCGCAGCAGGAGGGGGCGAACGCGGGACGGAAGGAGGGCGGGACTCCGGCGGGAGGGCCGGGAGGGAGGCAGGGAAGGGGAGGAAGGGGAGGAAGGGAAGCGGGGCCGGACGGACGGAGGGAGGGAGGCGGTGCTGCGTTCGTCACGGCGCCGGAACCGCCGGGCCCGACGGGGGCTGTGGTCCGCAGGCCCGGCCCTCACCGGGGGGATCGGGCTTTGCTGTCCCTGCACCGTCCACCGGGCTCAGTTCTGGCTCGAACCTAGCAGGAGGTGTCAGCAGAGTCATGTAGCTACGTGTTCAAGTTAAATAATGGCAAAATACTCTCACGTCACCTGTGAGTGAGTCTAGTGTGTCACCTCAGAAGTTTATGTGTTGCCCTGGGCATGTCAACCCCAAAGAAACTTGTGCCCACAACACAAAAATTATTTTCATGCTGTCTCACTGCAGACGGGGGTATTCTACAACAAGAGATCTACTCCAGAACAGTTTCCCCATCTTTTTTCCACTAATAATCTCTTGGTGTGAGGCAGCCTCATTATGCATTCATTATAGCGTGTTCCCCACAGGATGTCACAAGGCACTATAAAAATAAATAGCACTACTGAAGCACTTCAAAATGACAACAAGGACTTACTGCTTTAATTTAATCTAAAAATTGTAGCCTTCAGACAAGCTATAAACAGAACTCTCTAACACTATAAATCACTAGAACAGTTCTCAGTTCCCTCTTAGCAAAAATATGAAAAAGATTTCCCCAAATCATTGATTAAAGTTTCTATTAGTTATAACCCAGCCTGCTGTAAATGGTCCTTTCTCACTTTTGGGGTTTTTTTGTTTGTGTTTTTTTTTTCTTGTATGAGTGTTAACTTGGCAAATATTTATGCTGAGTTCTATAGAGAATCAAACAAAATTAGTTTTGAATATTAAAGCTCCCTCATACATGGTTAGCCTCCTGAAAAAAAAATCACCTCATGATATTAAACAACAATTTGATGCTGTGAAATAGGGCCAAGCTAGTCTAATGCCTGGCTACTGCTGTGTTTGTGCACTGAGGAATTGCTCCAAACAAAAACCTTCAGCCATTGTAATCCTTGAAAAAGCAAAAGGTATTCTGCTCCTAGTTATAAATTATCCAAATTTTCCCCATTAAGGGTCTCAATTTGAGACCCTTATGTTTGTGGCACCAAATAATGGAAAATCCATTGACAGATGTGATTTAAAACTTTGTACAAGGTGAATTCAGTAGGAGCTTGTTATGAATGCTAATCTAATTTCCAGTTAATTCGATCAAAATCTAATTTTATTTCTGTACATTTATGTGCTTCATCATAATTCAAGTGAAAAAAAATCTTATTTATAATAAGTATTTGATTGAGACCTCTGGAAGACCAGGATATCACCTGATAGAGGAGAATGAAAGCTGCAAATCAAGGATGGGGGGAATTGCCTTTTTTTTTTCCTTTTTTTTTTAACACACCTGAGAATCTCTGCCTAGTTCAGGCCACAATTTGGAAACATGGCTGCTTGGATCATTTTTGTACTGTATAATTAGCAGGCAGGCTGTTTAAATGTTAAAATGAGTTGTCACACTACTTATTACAATAATTGAGTTTATAAATTATAACGGCAACCTGGCACCGAAGCAGTCAGACCAAATTGGTTAATTACTTCAGTCTAACATGCATAATTGGATTATAGGAAACTGCACATGAAAACGTCTCAGAAATATTTTCTGTAGCTGTACTTTCAGAGACATGAGTTGCTGTGTACTGTAATTATGGCCATGCTGAAGATGACTACACAAACACATTTCAGCACTGAAGAGAGAATTTTGGGGTTAATATTCACTCTTGAGTTTTATGGAACACGTAGGCTTTCATATGTCTCTGGAGCAATATGTTTGTGATCGCCATCTGTTACTCAAGAGTATTTTTATAGAAAAATAATGCAAATTACTTCCCTCTTCAATTACACTGGTGCTTGGTGATGGTGCGTTCTGTTCTGATTTGGAAAAGTGCCAGTTTGCCACGTTCAAGGGACAGATGTTTATTTAACCATGAACTTAAAAAACAAGATGTAAAAATTAAGTTGCATTATTTTATTTTCGAGAATATGAAAAAAACCTGTAATTGTTCAATTGTATACCTTGCAATATGTTAGTAAAATTTTGAGGAGTACTCTCAAAGCTGTTAAGGTTCAATAGCCACAGCTCTATGATACCTGTTCCATGAAAACACTTTGGAACCCAGTCTTTGTTATTGCACCAAATTGGAGAAGTTAACATTTGGTTTATATTGCATTGCAGGCAAATAGATCAACAAATCTTTTTTTTCTGGCATGGGAGAACCTCTGAGGGGAACACTGAACATGTAGGAAATAGAACAGATTTGAAACTATGGTTTACCTTTTGTCACTATGTAAAAGCAGATGGGACTGTAACAGTTTGATTCTGTTTTGTACATTTCCAAAAAAGCAGAATTTAAAAACCCTTTACAATCCCTAAATTACTACCCCACCATTTTGCCTGAATAGAGTCACAGAATCATTCAGGTTTGAAAAGAGCTCTGAGATCATTGAGTCCAACCCTAGACCAAATACCACCTTGCCAACTAAGCCAGAGCACAAAGTGCCATCTCCAGTCCTTTTCTGAACACTTCCAGGGATAATGACTCCGTCACCTCCCTGGGCAGCCCTTTCCAGTGTCTAATCACTGTTTCTGTGAAGAAATTCTTCCCAATGTCCAACCTAAACCTGCCCTGGAGCAGCTTGAGGCCTTGTCCTCATCCTATCACTTGTTCCCTGGGAGAAGAGCCCGATCCCCACCCTACTACAGTAGCAGTAGAGAGTGATAAGGTCACCCCTGAGCCTCCTTTTCTCCAGGCCAAACACCCCCAGCTCCCTCACCTGCTCCTCATCAGACTTGTGCTCCAGACCCTTCCCAGCTCTGCTGTCCTGCTTTGGACTCATTCCAGCACTCCACTGTCCCTCCTGAACTGAGGAGCCCTGGATGTGCCCCCCAGCACATGGCCATGGTCACTGCCCTGGTCGTGGTGGGCACAGCATTGCTGGTACAGCCCAGGTGCCAGTGGCCTTTGTGCACACCTGGGCTCGTGTTGAGGCCCTGTCACCAGGCTCTGCCAGGTTCTTCTCTGCTGGGCAGCTTTCCAGCCCCTCTGCCCCAGCCTGTAGTGCTGCAGGAGGTTGTTGTGACCTGGGGACAGCGCCCAGCTCTTG
This sequence comes from Passer domesticus, assembly GCF_036417665.1. Taxonomy (NCBI): domain Eukaryota; kingdom Metazoa; phylum Chordata; class Aves; order Passeriformes; family Passeridae; genus Passer; species Passer domesticus. Next base: position 3,973,537 of record NC_087487.1, read on the forward strand.
GCCTTGTTGAACCTCACACAGTTGGCCTTGGCACCCAGATCCAGCCTGTCCTGTTCCCTCTGCAGAGCCTTTTTGCCCTCCAGCAGATCAACACTCCCATCCAACTTCGTGTCGTCCATGAACTTCCTAAGGGTGCCCTCAAAGCTGTCATCCACATCATCAGTAAAGATCTCAAAAAGGACTGGGCCCAGTACTCATCCCTGGGAAACAGCACTAGTGACTGGTCCCAACTGGATGTGGCACCATCCACCACCATGCTGCAGGCCCAGACATGCAGACAGTTTTTAGCCCAGCAAAGAGGGCACCTGTCCAAGCCATGGGCTGCCTCCTCTCCAGGACACTGCTGTGGGAGGCAGTGCCAAAACTTACTGAAGTCCAGGCAGGCTGCACAGCCTTTCCCTCACCCACAGGCAGGTCATCTGCTCATAAAAGATCAGTACCATAGTTCAAACTCATCCAATAAACAGGTGAGTCCCAGTCAAGGTATGGCAGAATTCCATTAGTCACTGGGGTGTAGGTAAAGTGCATCTGTTAAAGCCCTCAGTTCAAGAAAGGAACTCATAGGAACAGCAAAGTGTAATGATGACCTCTACCTATATGCACTAAGTTCAAAATTCTTTACATGCACATTAAAAAAGCCAGAAAGCACTTCCTTACCAACATCTACATTTTAAAGAAAAAATCCAGATTATATTGCTACTTTGTTCCCACTCTCATTTTAATTTCTCAAATGATAGACATCATTACTTCTAGCTTTCAAAGATCCTTTTTCCTCCTTTAGTTCAAAGGTTAGGTAAAAAGACAACTGTGTGAAAATCTGTTTTCAATGAAGCCCTTCTCAATACACACAAAATTGTAGAAAATTCTGCATCTTAATTGCCTAAGTACAAGGTTTAAAAAACCAACAGAGTTTAAAACATGTTGGTAGAACTAAGATCCTGTTATTTTGGTACTAATTGGAATCAACAGGTCCAAGTCCTACCAACAATAAGCTTATGAGGCAGTCCTGCCCTGAATGCCACCTAACCACAGGTCATTAACATGAGCTTTGCTCCATAGCTGTTGAACTCTGCTACCCAATATAATAATATTTTCGATGTGTATCTCTAACAACTCTGACTTGGCCAGGTGCCTCTGGAATTCATTACTGTAGATAACCATCATGTGACACTCCTTTAAAAAAGTCACTTATTACCTGTTTCCAGTAAATAAGTCTTTCACTTATTTCACTAGAAGGTAGATGCTTCTATGCTCATTCTACACTTTGTCTTCCTGCATTTGATAGGTTGATATGTCCTGCTTTTAACTCCTAGTTTTAAGATCAATGCATTGGTTTAATATACAAAGAACAGTACTCTCCTTTTACAGTAGTGATCTAAATGTATGAATTTTCCATGTGTATATACTGCAGAACTTTATACAGAAGAGGTTGCATGAAGTTAGTACTGGGAAAAAAAAAATTACACAAAATATATACAGTTCAATTCCAGAAGGAAAAGACACTGCAAAATTCTTATCTGTAAATCCATTAATTTCAAAGTTTGCTATTACAATAGTGCTAAAAGTTTACTTTCTTCAATTTCCACTGCTAATCTAAACTATCTGAGCACAGTCATATTTAACCCAAATTATTACATGCCACAGTTTACACGCCACAGTTTACACCATTAGTTTACAATCAATTAAGACTAATTCTGCAGTATAGGCAAAATACAGACAGGCCACATTCTGGATCAAACATGCCACTTGAAGTGAACTTATTTTGAGTGCAGCTTAAAGGTGGTTAGCAAAAAGAAATCTAAATGCTCTTAACAGTAGTATTACAGAGATACCCACCCCCATTTTAGTATTCTAGACAACACTATAAGCATTAGTAGGGTGAATTTAGGTTTTTAAAATCAGTCATTACACATTTAGTCAGTGACCACAGGAAATTCATACAAGGTTCTGTACTACAACCACCCAAAAGCTGTCAGATAGCAAATCCTAAGGAGCTGCCCAAATTCAGGTGCAGAAGAGCCCAAATGGAGCAGAAGAAAGCAGTAGCAGGGGCAGCAGGTGCACAGTGAGGGTTTGTAGGCTGTCCCAGCCCAGCAGGAACCCAGCACAATGCCTGACCTCGGAGACACAGGCTCAGCTTTCCAACACGTGAGACTGACACTCGCAATGCAGGAGAACACCCAACTGTCATTATGTTGTTTTAAAACATTTCCAGATCAGCTTTGGGAGTTTTTCTGTTGTCATTCTAGCAAACAGATAAAGGTTTTTTTTTTTTCTAAAATGAGATCAAAGTCCTTGCTTGCTGGGAGAAGGCTGGAAAGAGGAAGTTGTTCTCTTAGACCTGAATCTGTGTCTCAGTAGGCCAAACCACTGTTGTACAGACAGCATTTCTCTCCTTGCTAACTGACACTTAAATTCAGTGCTGCATTCCTGTTTTCTTAAGAGTACATTTCATAAAAAGCTTAAATTGTAAGATTAAAGGTAATCCATTAGACTTTACTCATACAGCAGGTCACTGAACTATAAGCTGTTACAAAAAGGAAATGAATCTACAAGCAAAACCAAAATAGAGAACCAGAGGAATGTGTCCAAAACACATCCTGTTTTCAGATCATCCTGTGTGCCCTTCCTTCCATGGAAGCCAATTTCTAATGTGACTCTAAAGTCTTCCTCAGGCACCAGAGGCTCTTTGCAGGAAAGACCTCTAAGGCAAAGAAGCATGGCACTTCAGAAGTTCTATTTTATTTTAAGTGGTGCTTTATATGCGGTGAAGGTATTTTATTTAACACAGAAAAACAGAACTCTACTGCAGATACTAAATCAAAGCCTTAAGCAATTATCCTCTTTCCATTCTGCCTGCACATAAATAACAGGCATTTGAAAAGGACAGGAAGGTAGTAGGAACAGCTTAAAACACAAGAACTGACTCTGTGCTGGTAACTGCTTTATGTTCTTGGATCCACAGGACAGCATGAAAGGAAAGTATGAGTCAGAGCCCTTCCTATTAAATTCCCCATGATACAACAAGAAATACTTCCAAAATACCTCTATCTGTGTGTCATCACCACACCAGCGCGTAAGGAAAAAATGCTAACACAGCATTACAGTGTTACAAGGCTGGGGTTGTGAGGAGAGGAAAACCAATATAATGGCTTGGAGCACTGCAACACACGGGGCTATTGTGGCAGAATAATGTAAGAGTTTGGGGTGGAAAGTATTTTGAAAGTTGTTATAGCACTGGAGAGACCAAGCCCAGCCTTGAGAATATTGTTGTCAAAGCAACATGCCTCTGTGAAATTACATCCTCACTTGTGCTCATGGCAAACTTTTCAAATAAGTTTTGCTTAAATGCATCAGTTCCCTCTCAAAAAGGCAATGTCCTGACATGTTCCCGTTGGACTTTTGGGAAGACTTCATACCAAGTGATTTTTGTAAGGTCTGTTGTGCCACCAGGAGGATTTCTATTGAACTACACTTTTAAATGTTCCAGGATAAATACAGATTTTACAGATTACATTTGTGATTACTATCTTACGGACAAAACACACAGCCTGTTACTAAAAAAAAAAAAGAGCTATTTTTTTTCTTTAAATTCCCACTCTCTGCACTATTTTTATGTCTCATAAGTTCTCTAAATTCATTTAAGCACATGAATGATAACTAACCGAAATTCTTTTGCCTTTTCTTTTTGACTGGGGTGGGAAACTGCAAAAGAATAAGCTCATGGGTACAACTTCATGCAATGTTTCATTTACTATGAAACAACAAACACATGTTCAGTTCTGGGTTCCTCAGGAAAAGGAAGACAGGCAGAGGGTCCTGTAGAGGCCCACAGAGATGACGAGGGTCTGGAGCATCTCTCTAATGAGGAAAGACAGCAGGAGCTGGGCCAGTTTAGACGAGAGAAGACTGAGAGGCGATCTAATTAATACATGTAAATATCTTCAAGGCCAGTGCCAGGAGGACTGTGCCAACTTTTTCTGTGGAGCCCAGCCATGTGACAAGGAGCAATGGCCATAAAATAAACCACAAAAGTTTCACCTCAGCATGAGAAGAACTTATGTGCGGGGTGGCAGAGCACTGGAACAGCTGCCCAGGGAGATCGTGGAGCCTCCCTCTCTGGAGACATTCCAAACCCAGCGCGACACCTTCCCGTGTCACCTGCTCCGGACGATCTCCAGAGGCACCTTCCACCCCTGACGATTCTACAGCTCTGTGCCACACGAGTGCCGATCTAGCCACTGAAATAAATGGGCAGGAGATCTTTCTCCTTTTTAATGCCTTTATTAAGAAGAATCAGCTCAGGTGGGGAGAAATCGATGGGTCGTGCCCACGCTGCCGTTGCTCCCAGGCGTGGCACGGAGGAGGAGGGTGATGCAGCTTTGTCCCCAGGTCTGCAGGCAGAGCTGGGGATTCCGTCCTCACGGGACAGCAGCAGATTCCTGCTTGTTTGTCTAACACCCCGGGGCGTCTCTTTAATCAGCATCTTTTCAGGTTAGGGTGAGAAGCAAAAAGGATCCAAGCAGGTACGGGACTACGCTCTCATCCTTAGACGTCCTTAGGTCACTTGTTGGCTCGTAATTTTAGGGGTTTTTCTTGTAAAAGCTGTAAAAATTCGGGGCGCAGTGCATTTCTCATCTGCATACTGGCTGTGATGTCACTCCTGTTCTGGGTCTGTCCCCATGTCCCTCCCTGGCAAGCAGCCAGCATCAGGGGGACAATGGTTAACCACCAGCCATTAACGGGTAATTAAAGAACTTTTCTTTGGCAGTGAAACTGACTTACAACAACTGGTCTGACTTGTTTTTAACTCTGCCACCTAAAAAAAATAGATATCTTTCTATTCACAACAGCCACCAGGGGTGCAGCCGGGCCCTCTGCAGGCCCAGCCCAGGCCGGTGTCGCTCGGCGGGGCCGGAGCCGCAGCGCGGAGCCCGCGGCGCTCCCGCCCCTCGGCACAGGCGCGGCGGAGCGCGGCCCGGCCATGCCCGTGAGTTGTGCGGGCCCTGCCCGTGCCGGGGCCGCCCGGCCCGGCCTCTGCGGGGCTTTGCGGGGCGGGGGGTGACCGTGCCCGGGCTGTTGCCGGGGCGGCCGCAGAGGCCGCGGCGGGCCCGGCTGCGGCCGCGCTCGGGGCAGCCCCGGGCCCGGCCCGCTCCGTAACGCGCCGTGCGCTTTTCCTCCTGCCCCTCCCAGCTGGCCAAAGACCTGGCGCATCCCTCCCTAGAGGATGAGAAGAGGAAGCACAAAAAGAAACGTCTTGTGCAGAGCCCGAACTCCTACTTCATGGACGTAAAATGTCCAGGTAAATATTGGAAATGTTCGTGCGTTGTGGAAGGAACAAAATTGATTTTTGTATATCGTGCATATAACGGTTGGTTATTATTTCTTATCTGAGTTTGGTTTGTCTATTCTGTAGAGAAAAAGGTCTGTGTATTGCTTTGGGTTTTTTAACAATAAATGTGTTTTCCATATTTGGAAAAAGTTAATGTAAACAATCAGACTTTTCTTTTCTGGAGGTTCTGGCATGAGGGCTTCTTTACTTGGGTTTTTTCCTTTATAAAACACTTGCAAGTAGGGAAAAACCCAACCCCCTAGGTTTACATGTATAAAAAGTGAAATTAAATGCATGCATTAAAGTATCCATAGCACAAGTTTCAAACAGAAGCCAACATTGTTTTCCTCCCTTTGTAAGTTAGTCCTGGAAGAACAACTGGAAAAGCTTTTGACAAGGATATATGCAAGGATACTGCACGTATACATACAAGTAAAACATACACCACTGCCTTGTTTGCATGTGCTGTTAAGAACTAAGCTGCCATCTAGCTCATATACAAGGGTTATAAGGTGTTGCCTATGTCCACTTTTCAGAGATCTTCATTACTTTGGCTCAGAGACATCTGTATAATCAACTTCTCTTTCATAAACTGAACTATGGGATTTTGCAGCACTGTGACAGGAATGTGCTGTACCAGTGAACAGCTTTTTTATTCAGCACAGTTACATCCATATTGCCCAGTGTGGTAACTCCCTAGCAACTGCTGCAGCATAAGAAGATCCTAGCAGTAAGAAAACACTTACAATAATGATCTTCCTGACTTAGAACCAGGGAATTGTTGATGTACTCAGGTTTTTCTGATCTTATTATTTCTCAGTAGCCTAGTTTTCTAAGAGGCTCTGAGACATATTCCATCTGAAAGTGAGGTAAGTTAATTTAAACAACCTGAAAGTAAACTGTGGTTCCTTTCAAACAAATATAGGATTGAAGGCTAAGCCTCTGGGTTTGCTTTTTGTTTTTTACACTTTGTTCAAACCAGTATACATGAATGCATACACTGTGACACAGTTAGTGTCAACATAGACCCATAGATCATGGGTTATCTTCATTATTGTTGGGTTAATTGGTTTTTGTGCTTGAGGGGTATATAGAGCAAAGCAGGAGAGCTCCAATAATGCTAGAATCCTATGCACAGGGCATTGAAAATAGCAGATGGCCTTATGTGTCCCTAGGCCAGTGGAACTGGAGGTTCCTACCTTGGTACTCAGATGGGCTGGGCTCATTTCCCTGCCAACACACAAACATTAAAAACTCATCAATATGGAAGTTCAGCTTCAACAGGGGAAAAACAAAATTTGCTGTGATTTAATTTTGGCTCTTCGCAGTTTTTCACAAAGATTTGTACAGTTGCTCTTTGTGATTTAAACAGAGATCTGTTATTTTGTCTAATAGTACTTCTCCCTGCCAAACAGACCTTCAGTCACAGGACCCTGCTCACAGCATGTAGTCTGTCTTAGCTTTCTGATCCACACGTGCTGAAAGTGCAGTCTCTGCTCACCTTTACCTATTCATTTTGTATGTCCACATCCAGATAAAATCCTTTACAGGTTTTCTCCCTCCAAAAATACCACTTGGCTAATTAAAAATACTTTCTAAGTGAAAAAATTTAAAAGCAGTGAAAATCTCATTTCTAAGCCATGTATGAGTGATCTCATCCTTTCTTAAATCATAGAATGTATAAGTTGTAGACAAAAGCATTGCATAGGGAATTAGTGAAATTTTTCTGTGCAAGTCTTTCCATTTATATATTATGTTAGTTTTATAGAATGCAACCAAGCCTTACATGTACCAATTATTAAACAGAAAGCAAACACAGATTGGAACAGCAGTGTTTATATTCCCAGCTTTCAGACTTGGTCAACAGCAGTGTTCTACTGTTACAAGTTAAATATTTCTCCAGCCACATGGGTTCCTCTGTTCAGCAGAGGAGGCTAATCTGGAGCTGCTGAACTTCTTTACAGGAGATGTAATAGGCAAATTAGGGCTTGTCAGCCAGCAGGGTCTGTTGATTTTCATGTGGGAATCAAACCAGTTTCTGTTACCTAACTTGCTTTCCTATGCATGTAAGTAAAGGCAAGCACTTCAGAACACAGCAATGGCTTGCTGAGTTTGGCTTGGTGTGTTGTGTAAGGAAATATAGATGCGTTTTGGACAAGTGTATTTGGAGTACCTGATGCAATTAACACATTAAAAATGATGCTAGAAATACCCAGTGGAAAGTTTCATCATGTTGTTTTTCAGGATGCTACAAGATCACCACTGTCTTCAGCCACGCTCAGACAGTAGTTCTGTGTGTAGGGTGCTCAACTGTCCTGTGCCAGCCAACTGGGGGCAAAGCCAGGCTCACAGAAGGTAAGGGCAGCGTGACACAACTTAAATATGCCACTTTTATAAAGGCATTTTATAGCTTGCAAATATTTCAGCTTGGATTTTGGAAACTGATACTGGAACACTGATTTTGCAAATTGCTTAGAGTTGGCCGGTAGAAACATTGTTAATAGGCCCAGAACTGTGAATTTTTCTTCAGATTCTTTGTTTTTAAATGGCTATACAGCTCTGCCAGGGAGCTAAACACCTACATTGTCATCAAACACTCTTCATTTTAGGTGAATTGTCATTCCCTTCAGCCTGTGTAATGAATACTGCTGTTTAACTCTGAGCTGTGTTTAAAGTTTTAAAAAGCACCATCAAAGGAGTAGGGTACTTTTGCCAGGCTAAAGTAATTCTGTGCCACTGCTAGTCACTAATGGCTTGCCTGTTTGTTTTTAAACAGCCCTACTGTAAAGCAGTTCCCTGGCTCAAAGAGCATTTGTTTAATATCAATTATAAGGGAACAAATAACCACCAATAATGTATATACAGGCAACTGGTATAACACCACTATCTTTGAGTGCAGCCCAATTCTGGGACATGTGAAAAGCACTGGAAACATTTTAGGATTTTAAAAAATGTAAAAATTAATCTAGATTTTATTAATTTCTTGTTTAAAGTGCAAAAGGTGAGCATGCATACAAATGACACATAGCAGTGTTTATATAAAATGCTGCTACACAGGGGTGGTAAACATGAGGAGAGAACACCTGAAGTGAGGCTGTGGAGCAGTTGAAATGGTAACAACACACACTGCAGCTGTTTCAGTTTGGGGTTTGTATCACTAAAGGATGGAACAGTAGACTGAAATTTTAAAATGCACTGGAAGAAAATAAATAGTACATTTTAATCTTATTTTAAGATGAATTGCATGACAGCCATTTTGTTCAGGTTGAGCTAGAGAAGACCTACAATGTTAAATCTTCACCTCTTATAGTACATGAAATTTAAATTTAATCCATTTTTTTTTCTACTTACATTGGATGGGTAATTTTTCAAGCCAGTCTACCAATTTAAGGACTATTCATATCTCTACTCACGTGATTTCTTTGCAGGCTGTTCATTTAGAAGAAAGCAGCACTGAACAGTTCAGCATGTGATTTTTGGATCTGTGTTCCTGAAAGCCTTACCAGTTTAAAAATGCCTGTTACAACAACAATGTAATTATGATTGATTTTGTACAAATTACATGCTACAGCTGACTAATCTGCTGGAATCTCTTTTTCAATAAATGATCTGAAAGTGCAAGTTCTTCCTGTAAGTTTGCAGACAACCGAGCTCTATTTTTATAAGTTTGTTTGAACAGTAAAAACCTTGGACTTCCTGCATCCTTGCCTTGCTAATCATAAACTAGCAGTGTAATGCATATAGTGACAGAAACTGCTTTAAAAGTGCATTTTGTGTATTTTATTACTGCAGCTACCATAACTGCAAGGCTTGCAGAAGCTAGATAAGCTTTTAAATGGCTCATTTGCTTTCAATGTTGCTGTAGTCCCTCCCCTCTCTTGGGTAATTTGGTGATAAATAAAAATGAAAAGTTACTCATCTCTGTTCAGCTGTTTCTCTGGAATGCATGGATTTTCCCTCCTGCTAATTTGATATTGAGACTGCACTTGGTATTCTAAACTGAGATGTCTATCCAAAAAAAAAAAACCAAAACAAAAGTAGTCCTTTGCAAAGCACTGAAAACATGCAGCATAGAGAAGGCAGCTGGCACATAAGCAATTGTAAGTCATGGGACTACACTAAGAGGTGTGAATGGTATCTAGGAACTAGTGCAGCAAACCCTTGCATATTGTTAGTATTAAATACTGGCATTAAGTAATTGCCTTCTTGCAATAAGGAAAATAGTTTAATTGGTTTTTGAAAGCCGTGTCTTTCTAAATGGCTGGTAAAATGTTTTTAACCATGAGAAAATATTAAAACAAAATCTTACATATATCTTACTTTATTAAATAATATCTCAAGTTATGTATCAACAGCTCTTTAAAAGTATCAGGTGTCTTGGTGAGCTAATTATTATTGGAATTTTCTAACTAGCTAATATTCTTTTTATGACTTTGAAAACTTGTACATGTCTAGTCAATAAAATAAACCAAAAACCTGATGCTACAATTGGTTGCATTTGCAAGGTAAGTTTTATTTCTGTTATTTCAAACAGCAAACATGTAAATACCATATGCAGAAGGAGGTGTTTGATACAGAAACAGGTGTACCAATGGAACACACAAGCCTTCTAAGAAAAATAGGGGCTTATGGCAGTGCCACTCACAACAAAGGTTCACTCACAAGTAAGTTTATCATGAAAGCTGCTCTTAATTGACCAGACATGGTCTAGTTAGTTTCTCATGTACAATGCCAGCCCATCAAATTACTGGTTTTAGAACAAAGTTCAAAGTAGCAATATTAATTGTGACCTGAATACATATGCTAAAGCCAGATTGATTCCTAGTCTGTCATATCTCTGCCTTCTCTACCCTAAAAGATAAGAACTCATGATTAATATCAAAGCAGAGACTGTCAGGGACCCATTTTGTTCCAGGTGCTAGAAGATGAAATTATTGGATACTCTTGCAATAAAGACAATACATTATTAATGAATAAAAAAGTGAAGTTTTGGTGAGTGGGCCAGAAACCCCAAGCAAACATTTTTTAAGGTACAATAATGATTGTAATTATGAAGAATATACTAAACTAGTCTTATTGTTATGAATAGAAAGTTGTATTTTTTTTTAAGTTTCAGAGTTAAAAAAACCAAGCCAGACCGAGTCAGACTCCTTTAGGTTCCCTGTGGAAGAAAAGCCCTTAATCACCAGTTGATGGCGGGTGATTAACTGATTGTTTCCCTGATGCTGGCCGCATGCCAAGAAGATACCAAGGGAAACCCTCCAGGGTAAAGAGATGGGCAGTGACACCAGAGACAACATGCAAATGAGAAATGCAGTGCAACCTGGGTTTTTACAGTTTTACAGTTTTTATAAGAAAAACCCCTAAAATCACGAGCCAACAAGTAACTTAAAGTGACGTCTAAGGATGGGAGCATTGTCCCGTACCTGCTTGGATCTTTTTATTTCTCACCCTAACCTGAAAAGAAACTGATTAAAGAGACCCCCCGGGTTTCTAAACCAACAAACCAAGGACTCAACGACTCTCCCGTGAGGACAGAGTCCCCAGTTCTGCCTGCAGACCAGCGGACAAAACTGCATCATCCTCCTGCTTCGTGCCACGCCTGGGAGCAGCGGCGGCGAGGGCGCAACCCGTCGATTTCTTCCCACCTGAGCTGATTCTTCTTAATAAAGGCATGAAAAAGGAGAAAGATCTCCTGCCCATTTATTTCATTATTAGCTCCAATTTAAATGTAGGTAAAACACTGATCCCTCAAAATACTGAATTTCCCTGTTTCTTGGTGACAGGGCAGGTGACAACTGTGAGGATAACACCAAAAGCATTAGTTTGGGAAAGAGGCAGGTAGGGTTATCTTCTCCTAGCTGCTAACCAAGACACCTTACTCCTTAAATTCAGAGCAGCAGAGCTGCTGAGCAGTGCAGGAACCTTTCCTGAAAGATATTTCTATTTTGTCTCAGCCTGGAAGTACTGTCTGATTTAACTGCAGGGGAAGTGAGCTGGGGGTAAATCTTTGAGATGACAGAGATCTTCCATGCCATTGTGAAATACATAAAATGGACACTTCAGATACTACTTTATTCCAATTGTGAAGCTGATAATTAGAAAATCTCACACCTCTAGTCTCGTGTCCAGTTCTGGGCCCCTCACTTCAAGAAAGGCATTGAGGAGCTGGAGCATGTCCAGAGAAAGGCAGTTGCCATTCTTTGTTTCTCTGGGGGAAGGGTCTGGAGCACAAGTCTGACAAGAAGCTGAAGGAGTCTGGAGAAAAGGGGTGACCTTATCACTCTACAACTCCTGACAGAAGGCTGGAGCCAGCGGGGATCAGCCTCTTCTCACAGGGAACAAGTGAAAGGACAAGAGGACATGGCCTCAAGCTGCACCAGGTGAGGATCAGGTTGAACAACAGGAAGAATTTCTGTACAGAAAGGGTGACCAGGCATTGGAAGGAGCTGCCCACAGAGCTGTGGTGTCCCCACCCCTGGACACAGCACTTTGAGCTGTGCTCCAGCTGCCATGGCCGTGTTTGCTTGGTGAAACTTCTACTCCTAGCTTCAAGCATGGACTTTGAGCTGTATTGAGCTATTTGAGTTCCTAATTCCTGTTTACAAGGGAGTAGCTAGGCTACAGAGCACAGTACCATTTCTGGCTACCAAGTGTGTATCACTCAAAAACAATGGGACAGTTTGACACCTTGCACATTGTGCTATTTGGGTGGATTTGAATCTAGAAATAATACCTTTATTGCACAGTAAACTAATTCTACACATTCTCTGTGTCCAATAAAAATGGATGAGAGAATATCTAAAAAATGAAAAGAATTTTACTTTACATTTGAATTTACTTTACATTGGTCTAGATTCATTCTTTTCTAGTTCTTAATCCACAGCTCTGATAAAAGCCTGCTTCTGGGTATAAATCTGCATTCTGGAGGTAGCTTCAAGGTTTGGATTTTGTTGATTTTTTAAGCAAGTAAGGGAAGTGGTATGTGAAAACAAAAAGCAATGGTGACACAATTTTTGTTTAAAAAGTAATACTGAATATTTGTAGCAGACTGGTTTATCACCACAGTCTTTCCTAAAGTAAAAAAATAATGTAATGGAAAAAGAGAAAAAAATAAGACAAAGGATATATGGATATCATATATCCATATATCTGTGAGAATAACAGAGAATGTTATTCTCTGTGAGAATACAAGCAACATATTGGTGTGCTAAAATCAAGATGTGAAATTTTTCAAAAGTTTAACATTCAAGGTAGATAATTTGCACTTAGTGCAAAGAAAAAAGGCTATTTTTTTATCTTGGTCAAGTGTTTCACTAGTTGGTAAAAATAACCTGCTAACTATAATGATCATTTACAGGTGCTACAGAAAGTCACCTTAGACTGTTACATTCTCATTTTCTGTAACTTAGGAACTTCCCTGAGAGATGAATTCCAGTTAGACGTAAGTTTAGCACCACTAGCAGAGATTAAGTGAATTATTTATGCTTTTTCTTCCCATATTCTTAGTGAACTTGAAGTGCAGTTACACCCTTGTCCCTTTGTTTGTCAGCCCAGTGGGTTCAGTGCCTCCCATCTCTCTCAGCCCACAGACTGTTGCCGTTTCTCTTTGTCGAATTCCCTTGCGATCTTTAAGGCGGTGCTGTTGAGCGACACCGACTGCATGTTACAGATAATGGAGACAATGACACCTCTGGGGGGTGCCACTGGCCAAGCACCCACAGCTTCAGGCTCCAGCTCTTCAGGCAGGATGAGGAGGACACTGCTGGCCCCCACGGCGCCCCCGGTGTGAGATGCATAGTGCCTCTGCTGCCTGCAGCAGCCACACTGTTGGTTTTTCTCTACCACAGCCCAAGCCATGGCGTATTTACCATCCCTGTCCCATGACACTTCTGTTTTTGGCACTGGAGTCCACATCATTGCCACTGTGCTTGGCTTGAGGTACCCTGGAAGAAGTTTGGTGTTCTTGTTTTTAAATTGTCCGGCTTGGTAACTGTACAACAAGGCATTTCCAAATTTCAGGAGATCACCTACTGATGACAGGAAGCCACCACCAGCCCACTTGTAAGAGTTGTCCACATAGGGTGCGTTTACCAGCCGTCCCTTTTTGTTGTAAATGTAACACCTAAAATGCAAGAAAATTCAACTTGTCATTTTCATGGACTATGCACCATGATTTTAAGCTGCCCTACCTTAAAAGAGCAAACTGAGCTTGTGTTAGCTTGTTCTTGTGAACATTTAGAGGGTTTTTAAAATATATTTTTGAAATATATTTATTGCAGAAAAGTCAACAAGTAATTCAGACAGAAAAACAAAAATTAAGGTGATTTCTTAGGTTAGAAGCTGTACTTCAATAAAAGTACTAATCCTTCTGCTTAATCTTAGGATATACCAAGAATATCTCTGTCACATCTCTTACTTGTATATTGTATTTAAAGAGATCAGGCTGTTGTGGCGAACCATCCATGTGTGAGGGGACGAGGCTTGAAAGAAAAAGTCCAATCATAATTTGATTAATTTCATACATCATATGAAAAGGACTTGTGGACTAAATATATAACCCAAGGAATTTCAACCTCTGGTGTTTAGACCAAATAAGGTCCATGGAGAGTTATGAAAAGGAAGAGCCCTACATAGATGGCACTTGTGTTGGAAAGCTTTTTAGCAAACTTCTGAATAACTTATAACACTGGAAGTCAGAGGTTGAAACAAAGGAAGAATGATGAATGGTCCAGGATGCAAGACTCCCATCAACTCTGACAGTGATTTAGTATCCTGTTGTCCCCATAATGAGCTTTTTGATCACAGAAAACCCTGTTACAAAGACAGTGACTTATACTGCTAAAAGGTCTAGAGCACAGATTTTTAAGCATTTTCCTGTTAGATAGATATAGTATAACCAAGCCATTAAACAAACCTCAACATGTCAATACATTCTATTTTGAGGCATCAAGCTCCAATTTGTGGAAGCAAACCCATCAGCATCTCAGTTTTGCTTGACAGTAAGTACCTATAAAAACACTCCCAGAAGAGCATCTCTCCCTCTTCTTTGATCCCTCCCATATTTCAGTTTATAAAGGGAAGAACATGTTCTAAAAAACCTTGACTGTACAAAGTTGATAATTTATGAGAACATCACTATCATCCAGATGAGCCTCTGATCCTACAGCCAGAGAGCCTCTGAAATTTTGCAAGCAAACTGAGCACCAGCACCAAGCATCTTAGAATAGGGCAGTGAAGCTGTGCACACACAGTTGCAATACATGCCTGTACTTAATAAACCTCAGCTTCAACACGTTCATTGCTCTTTGAGGGCATTTTAGAAGCCAAACTTTTAAGAAGTCTGAGTCTCATTTTCATGAGGCTGTCACTAAAACCTACTTTGTCATTCAACAGAATTCTTGTCCCACAACAAAATTTAACAGGGGAGTCAATAATCAATTTCTGAGCCCAGACAGGAAATTCAAGAAAATAAGACAAGAAACCCTAGCCTGATCCACTGTATTGGAATGGATTATCCAGTTACATAAATTTCTCTGTTTGTTGTTTTGTTTTTGTAGGAGTAGGGGGGTGGGGGGTATTGGTTGTGTTGGTTTTTTTTCCCTATGTTAAATTAATTTTAAAAATAAATTGATGTTAAACAGAATTTTAATTCTGGTCAACATTCATACTGCAATTTGATTTCTGAAAACCTTGGGTTACTGTGAGACAATTACAATTCCTTGGAACCCTTTAAGTGCCAGTATATTAAGAAAACTAAGGTAATTATATATTCCAACATAATTTCCTTGTTACTCCTTATTTTATTTGCATTTATGTGCTTACTTGTACCCAAAGTAAATGTAAACTTTGAAGTCAGCCCTATTACTCCCTTCACCTCCCATATTCACACTTAGAACAAGAAATATTTATTTCCTTTTCTGTAATTTTATATGGTAATTACAAAACCTATACCATGGCATTGGAACCAGCTACATGAGTAATGCTGAGGTAACATACAACACTTCATTTAAATGTCTGGGAAAATAAAAATCACACATTCTTAATCCAACTGTCTTAAGATAAAAAGGACAACAGTTTTAGTGGAAAAAATAAGAGTTCCACCCCTGTTTACCTTGCTCTGTTATATATCATTGCTTCATTGTCATCTAGGACAGTTGACAGCATATCCAAATCTCGAAACATTTTCAGCATATAATCTGTAAATTTTTGTCCTGAAGCTCTCTCCACCACAGCACTTAAGAGAGTAAAGCCATACGTTGAGTACAAGAACTGACTGCCTTGAAGAAACACAGTGAGAAAGGGAAAACCCCAAGTTAATTGCATGATACTGAAATGGAATCATACATGCAAATAAAACTATTTATAGCAATTAATAATCAACCATTGTTGATCCTAGGCCTAGGAACTTCTGTACTGCAGCAGACACACATCCTGCTGAGAGAACAGCACTAAAATCTTCCAGGGATCTGTGTGTACAGTCAGGTTTCATGCCAAGGTGTCAACACTGACATTTAACATCCTTTCCAGGAGATTTACCACATCAGGTCTAACAAGGATGTCTGGATTTGGAAAGCTGGCACAAGCCATAAAATTACTGCTTAAAAGATGCTCAGCTACTGTGACTTGTGTGTCCATACCCTGGAGAAGGGAAAACAACAGCAATACTCACATTTTTCAAGGGCATTCATGACTTTTAGCACAGTGTTTCTATTTCTAGAATATCCCAAAAGATTATATGAACACAAGCATTATTTAAGACAACAGAATTTATTTACAAAACAACATTTCATTTTTTAAAAGCTCATCCTTGTGCTAATGCTTTCCATGAAACATTTACATATTGAGCAACTGCTAAAGTGCCTACAGTTGAGACAGATCTCTTATTTGAAGTGAGCTCTCCAAGATGGTGAGTGTTTAACTTCACCCTTTTTCTACCCCTCTCCCCTTAAATGCACATTATTTACTGTTTATCAGCAATGCATGTCATTTACCTTAACCTAAGTAGTTTAAAACTTACACTTGAAGTTCCTCAAAGTCCTCTCAAGACCTAATTTAAATAATGCCAGAAATAAATTACTTCAGTAATTCTGTGATCCTTTGGTTTTTTGTAGATTTTTTTAGGTCTGATTTAGTGCCTCAGTAAAACTTTTTGCTTTTGGTTCCTATTGAGAAGGGCCAGAACATGACTACAGCAAGTTGGTATTTGCTTACAAAATACTTTGTAGATACAAATTTGTTACCAGAATTATCTTCTGCTCCAGCATTTATAAATCCACTGGTATGTTTCAGAGCACTGAGTGCATTACTTACTGCTCCTGGGAGAAAAATCTTATACATAAATATTACATGACCAGGTGGTTTGTGCAGAACACACCAAATACTTCTCTGCTGAGCTTTTAATGGGGCACGTGAAGAAAAGAAAAAAAAGGGAGGGAAGCAGAACAAACCAAAACCCCCACACAAACACTCTTCCCATTTATATGTAATCATCATTACATATAAAGCTTTGAAACAAAACTCTCACCAGAGCAGCATATTTTGGTCTACATTAATAGAAACTCACCTGGTTTAAAGAATAAGGGATCATTTTTAAATATCTTCAGTGACTCAATCACACTTTCAAATTTTTCCTTCAAATAATACTCTTCCTGGTCAAACTCCTTGTCGTTCCTGCCAGGCTTTGAACTTCGGCTCTTTGTCTCACTATCATGTTCTTTCTTCTGTTTGCCACAATCAGTGTTTTCAGTCCCTTTACCTTCTTTTGCTTTTTGTTCTTTATCCTGATGGGATTTGGTTAGCTTAAGTGCTCTGTTTGCCTTTTCCTTTTCTTCTTTTACTTTTGTAATATCTTTTTCATAGTGACGAATCCCACTCAAGTGTGAAACTAACTGTCTTGTGGTAATAGTGACCTAGGTAGACAGGATAATGTGAGCTCTCTTCATTAAAAGACAAACAATAAATCAGCAACAAAGTAAAATTCACCACGACAAAGAAGAGATAAAGGTGCAAGACCTTTTAAATATCACATATTAAATACAGTATTATATATATATATGGACTACACACTTGATATAAAAGTAAAGATACAAATATGCTTTTTTGAGCAAGAAACATCAGTACTTGTCTAAATGATTTTGAGTGTTTTGTAGGAATTGGTCCAAATCAGGCACCTGTACACAGCTATGTAGTGATAGGACCAAAAACTTTAAAAACTCTTACCAATAAACACTTACATACCTTTTCACCCTCGTAGACTTTTTCTGGAAATTCAGGGACATATTTCTGCACTGGAGCATCTAAATCCAGCTTCCCCTCTTCCCAGAGTTTGGCAACAGCCATCATTGTGAGGCACTTGCTGATGCTGGCGATGCGCATGATGGTCTCTGGCTTGCACACCACGCGGTTCTCCACGTCAGCATAGCCCAAACCTGCCAGGAAATAAAAACACTCTGCTGAGGCCTTTGCACAGAGACATGTTGAGTTCATTACATGCAATCAATTTGATTTACTGGCTCTTTGAAATATTTTTCCTCCAGATAAACTGGGATACGAAGCATTGGTGAGTCCCAGCCCCTGCTTCAGTTCAGTCAATAACATTTTACTGTAGCAGCAGCAGTTAATCAGGGCCCATTGGGTTAGACAATGGCATCTCAAGTTGCTGATTAAGACTACAACAAATACAATGATAAATGAGATTAAGATTAAGCCAAAATGTACACTTCTGAGGTCAAATTTTCAGTGTAGAAAACCCAAAGAGACCAAAATCTAGACCATAAAGTAACTGACCAACAGTCATAAACACTCCTTTTACTGTTCTGAATTAATGGCTGAAGGAGAAAAAAGGGTCTTATTTTATCAAAACAGAAACTGAGAGAGGAAATCACTCACCAATTCATACCAATTACCTAAGCGGTAAGGTTTCACAGAACGGAGGTGTTACTATGTTTCAACATCACTCAGCATGACTTCAATTAAAATACAACTTAACAGTCTCTGTAACAGTGTTTTCTTTTGTAACTAACCCACAAGTCTGGTAGCAAGAACTGGAATTAATAAGGCATTATCGAGCTGCCAAACTAGCCTTCAGTTTGAGTGAGGTTTGAAGAAAGTGCAAGGGATGTTGCAGCACAAAAACAAGAAAATTCAGCAATGACATCCTTGCAGTTTGCAGTACAAGAAAGGCCTGCAGGCAACACACCTCTGTCTCTATAAAACTGTAGTCTAACAATGAACTGCTCAGGAAATAAAACCCCAAACCTTGACAAAGTACAAGAAGTAAAACATACGACATGCCATTTGCCCAGGACCCTTTCTCTTTATAGCTGCTACTCAAGTGCCTGGTGGTTGTTAATGCAGATGCATTCCCCTCAGTAAAAACACCTTTCTGAAAGGATAATGCCTGATAAATCCCAGTACCAGCCCACAAACAGGAGACAGGTCACCAAATGTGAGCCCTTGTTCCTTTGATGCTGAGGAAGCTCCTGTGGGGAGAACAGTTCTTTACCTCCTACACACAGTGCCACCAGAGCACTGTTCAGCTCTGTGCCCAGAGTACGTTCAAAGGTTAATCTGAAAAATTAATGCAAGACAGCTTCTCCAATCTAACTGCAGAGACATACTAGCATATTCAGAAAGTTAACAAATTATAAATTCATGGAAATTATTGAAGTTTACCAAGGAAGGTGTCATTTGATACTCCCTAAGCACCCATTTCTGGCTGCTGTACAGAAATGGGACATCAGGCTGACAAAATTCCAGCCTGATTAACTTGTCTGAATTGTTCATTTTTGAAATGTTCATCAGTTCTTGACATTATGCACAACTACTACTCCCATATACTGACCTTCTGACCAGACTTCCTTTCCATCTACAGAAACTCCAACTAATATACCAGGGATTCCTGCTTCATCCTGCAAAAAAACAAAATGGAGAGAAGACATTTAGAAGGATATTTAAATTAAAAAACACCTCCTCCCAAGCCCTTGAACTGAAAAAGCTACAAAACCCCTACAAATAAACCTGCTTATTGTTGTCAAATTATAGTTGAGATTTTGTTATGTACCAGTTTGGTTGAACTGCTGCAAAGCTGCTTTTGCAAAGCTGACATTTTAACTCAGCTATTGGGAAAAACATACCTAACAAGAATAGCAAGGTAATATTTTTGCTTTAATAATTCAGTTAAATTACTGGATGGAACAAGCAAAAGGAACAAAACATGACAGTCAATATGCAGCCGGCAAACTGCATCACCTACTGGGCAGGCAAGATTTCAAAAAAGCTTCAGCTGGATTTTCGACGTAACTACAACGTGCTTTTTAAACAGAATCACAGAATATCCTGAGTCGGAAGGGACCCACAAGGATGTTAGGGGCCAGCTCCTGGCCCTGCAAGGAGAGCTCCAACGATCCCACCCTGCCAGGCTTGCGAGCAGCGACCACTTACCTGGGGAGCCTGTTCAGCGCCTGACCACCCTCTAAGTAAAAAACTTTCCCTAAAACCCACCTAAACTTCTCCTGGCATGGTTTTCTGGTATTCCCTAGTCACAGAAACGCAGAGATCGGTGCCTGCCCCCGCGCCTCCCCTCATGAGGCAGCTGCAGCCCGCAGTGAGGTCTCTCCTCCAGGCTGAGCCGAGTGCCCTCGGACGGCTCTTGCCTCTCCTTCCCACAGCCTTTAAGGCCCGCCTTGCTCTCAGACACCCCGTACTGTGCCACACTTCCGTACACCCCTGTACCGAGCTGGCCTGAGCTGCGCCAGCACCCGCAGCCTCCCGCGGTGCCCCCTCAGCACCTTGATCCTCCGCACCAGGTCCCGGCTCCTCTCCACGGCCGCGCCGAAGCCCCGCGGCGACGGCGGCTTCTCCTCCCGCCCGCTCTCAGCCTCGCCTCCCTCCGGCGCCGCCCGAACGCCCAGAGCCAGCCCCAGCGCCAGCCCCCAGCCCCTGCGGGCCGCGGGGAGCCGCCCGGGAGCCGCCGCCCGCCACAGGGCCCGCGCCAGGCCCGCCATGGCCGGGGCGGACATGGCAGCGCCGGGCCGCAGGCAGCGCCTCGCCGGGCCGAGCCCCGAGCGCATCGAGCGCCGCCGCCTCACGGGGCAGCGCGGCCGCGGCGGCGGGACGGGCTCGGGCGGGACCGGGCTCGGGCGGGACGGGGATCGGGCGGGACGGGATCGGGCGGGACGGGCTCCGCCGTCCCCGCGGGCCGCTTCCCCGCGGCTCGGCACGACTGGCCGGCCAGGGAGGGAAGCGGAATCACAGGAACGGTGAGGCTGGAAAAGAGCTCTGGGATCAGCCAGAGTCCAGCCCGTGACCACCGAGCAGCACCGCAGCAAATGGACCACGGCACCAAGTGCAGCGCCCAGCCTTTCCTTGGGCATCTCCAGGGTCGGTGACTCCCAACACCTTCCTGGTCAGAGCCCATTCCAATGTCACTCTTTCAGCGAAAAAGTCTTCCTAGTGCCCATCCTAAATCTCCCCTGGTGTAGGTTAAGACTGTGTCCTCTCATCCTGTCACTTGTGTGGAAGTAAAGTCAGACCCCCACCTGGCTACACCCTCCTGGTGTAGGGAGTTCTAGAGGGCAATAAGGTCTTCCCAGAATCTCTTTTTCTCCAGGTTAAACACCCCCAGCTCCCTCATCTAATCCAACTTGCGCTCCAGACCTTTGCCCATCCCTTGTCCTTCTTAGGACGCACTGCAGCACCTCAGTGTCCTCTTGTCTTGAAGGGCACAGAACTGGACACAGCACTTGAGAGGTGGCCTCACCAGTGCCAAGTACAGGGCTCCTTTAATTAACCACCAAAAGCCACCAGCTGCATCCACAGGTGATATTTAGCAAAATGAGCCAAAACCCTGTGAATCCTCCCCAAGGACTTATTGTTTGAAAATAAAAGTTTTTGAAGCAGAGCCCCAGCAGGCTCAGCACCACTCACCCTTCCTCCTGATGGAGGTGAGGTTGTAGCTCCTGCCAGGACCAATGTGGCTCTGATAAAATAACCTTGTGTTAATCAACACTTTCATTGCTCTGATGCATAAGAAAAAGGCAGAGAAGGTGAAGAATACTTGAAGTCACAAAGTAATTACTTAACTCTGCACTCGCCAGCAAATGTTTGCAGAATCAAATGAAAAAAGCTTGCTGTTAAACATATGCCAGGCAGAAGTTAGGCTAACTCCCAGATGAAACCTCTTAGCTGCAAGATGACCATATTTGAACTAGGTTTGTCAGGAATTACTTAGAGCAGCCTAATCTTCCAGCACTGGCTGTAGTGTCATGTTTCAGCCTAGAAGAGTGGATGGCACAGCTGGCAAATACAGAGTTCTAGGACAGACTCCCCACTTCTGCTTACAAGCATGGCTCACTTCTTTGAGATGCTAACCTAGGGATTTCAACCTTCTTCATGTCCAGCGATCTCAAAAATGGCAGGATTTGGCAGAAAGTTGGGCCAAATAGCTTCCATGTGTGAAGTCAAATGCAGACCAGATGCTACCCTTGTCACTGGAGACATTTATTGCTCATTAGTATTTTCTCAATAAAACTCCACTGCTTATCACAGTACAGCTTCATACTCAGCTGGTACAAGATGATGTATTTACTTTCTTGTAACTCATTTTCACAGTGTCAAACTGTCTCTGGAAGCATTTTGCAGCAGGATTCTCTGCATTCCTACATTAACCTGCTCAGCATGAACACTCTTTGACATCACACTTTTGAATAGGCCAGAAACAGAGCTTGTCATTTTTCTGTTTGCCTTAATGAAGAGCTTTGTGCTAAATGCAGTAGCACAACTTGGCCTACTGCTATCTGCTTTATCTTCCTCTAAACTGCTGGGTTTGCTAACTTTGACTTGAGCTATCAGGCTTACAATGTTTTGAGGATTTTCTACTCTTTTTCTTCTGATAGCAATAGAAAATGAGGACAGCAAGCACTGGGCTGATCCAATTATAATTTGACAAAAAAGACAATGTTTTTCTTTCATTCTTGTCCATCAGTGACTCAGAAGTACAGGCACAGAGTCTCATCTTTATGTAACACAACCAGAAAAGTCAATCTGGACACCCCATCTGGCATGGTGGAAAAATCTCCACATGGTTGGTTAAGTACTAAACCAGCTGATTTTATTCCTGCTCTGCCTCCTTGCCAGGCTATACTTGCTGGATTTGTGTTGAGATATGCCTTATTCAGATGATAAAGAAAGGTGTGAGACAATGGGTCTCTCAACAAGGCAGGGCTGTGCTCACTCTCCTCCACTTGGGCCCAGAACTGGAGTCTCACCACCAAGAATCCCTTAAGGTTTTACAGCCTCTAAGACAAACACCAAATGCCCAATAATACAAGATCTTCAAACAAAGTGCTGCTGTCTCTTCCCAGTTATCTTGCTCTGCAGTTGCATGCCACAGCATTCTCTGGCTTTTTCACAGCACTGTGATGAAGTGAGCTGGGGAAGCACAGGAAGGTGGCAGCAGCTTTTGTGCTGTTCTGCAGTGCTGGAGCCCACCAGCAAAAGGTGCCCTGCTGCTGATGGTCACCAGCTTGTGGAAACATCAGGCAACTGCAAACTGTGAGGCTTCATCAACATTTCCTAAAACATGACTCTCGGGGCAAAAAAAGAAATCAGGAATTTTGAAAACAACTTCATGACTTCTGTCAGTCCTCCTGCATTTCTGCAAATGCTTTCATGGATTCTGACGTCTCAGCAATAATAACAGATGTTATTATGGCTGTTCCTGCTTGTAGGTCTGGACTTTGATCACATTATTTTTGCTATCATGATCTCATTTGCTTTTCTAGTTCACTGACAAACTCTGCAGTGACACGCCCCTAAATGTAACCCCTCCACTGAAAAAATGGGTAATGTTTTTAACAAACAACATGTAAGGTTTGAAAGATGGAAAACAAGTGATTAGTATCAGTATTCCCCTGATAAAGGGCTGGGCAAACCTGAAATCACGAGCCCATCTCTGCTCTTTCATATTATTAAATACCATTTGCAACTGCCACAGGACCCAGACTGAAGCTTGTAGGATGAATGTGTAGGAAAGGGCTCTTAAAAATGAAGAATGTAGTAGTGTAAGGAAGCTCCTTTGTTTTCATTTTTGGATTTATTGTGAAACAATGAAATGGTCCATTAATCCAATGAATTCCCATTATTCCAGCTGGATTCTACTAATTAAAGACTAACTTCTGTGAAGATTTCTGTCTCTAAGTGTTGAATCTAATGGAAAACAATTAACAGACAAGAGTTAAAGTTGTCAAAAAGGACTGTAACTTGTATTTGTACTAGATAAAATGAAGAAAAATAGGAAAACAGCAATTAAAAAATATTATCTATGTGTACATAGATATGTGGAAAATTTATGTTGATGGAAAATGCAAAGAGCGGATAAAATGAAGAAAAATAGGAAAACAGCAATTTAAAAATATTATCTATGTGTACAATGATATGTGGAAAATTTATGTTGATGGAAAATGCAAAGAGTGAAGGGATAACAATTACCTTGATCAAACTTGATGTTTCTACTCTCAGCACAGGAAGGAAATAAAAGACCCAAATTATTTCTGAATTAGAAAAGAAGATAAATAAAGAGAATATTAGATGTAGAGAGAAATCAAGCTCTGCTTTCTGTCTCTTTTCAGAAACAATTTCATTTTCCTCTCCCTTTTCAGAAGCAATTTTGTTTATTTGAGAACCAAGAGACAGAATTTTTATTTCCCTCTGGCTTGAAGCATTTGCACAGTAGATGGCAGTAAAAACCTCACCCATTTAACCAGTTGCTAGCAAAGGGAGTGGTTCCACTGCCGTGGGAGCTTCCTTGGGTGTCACAGAGACTGAACTCAGTTATTACAGTCTCCTCACCCTCATACATTTTTTTGGCTTGTCTTGTCAGTATAGCAGTCTTCAGAGTATTATTATTTATCAAGTAGGGTAAGAGCAGCATGACCTCAGTGTGTACCACTGCAGTAACAGAGCTGCACTGCCAATCTGCACTTTTAACATTCTGTGCTAGGGCAGTCAGAGCCAGCCATAAAGCCAAGCACAATCCCCCTAAAGGTACAGAAATAAGGGCAAACTCACAGCTCAAGTTGAACATTTAAATCTTCCCCAAGTTGTTTGGGTTGGTTTGGGTCTTTTCCATAAGGTCAGCTGAGAAACATTAGTCAGGAACAAATCTTTAAGCATGTAAGATATCTGATAAGAGAACCAAGGGAAAGAGCAGGATTAAAGCAGTGGGTCTTCAGACAGTGAGATCAACACGTTTATCATCAGCTCTGCTTAATTTACTTCATTTTCCTGTGTACTCAGGATATATCATCTGGGCATTATATACTTTCAATGAAATAGAATATGCAAGTTTTGTAGTGCCACACTGTTACCGCCTTGGTTTCAGAAGCTGCATGCAGTCTGACACAGTTCCTAAAAAAACAGGATGGAAGTTTGGAAAATATTTTGCATGTTAAGAAAAGGAATGCTGAAAAGACCATGCTGTGGTTACAGATCAGCCAAAGGGCACACGCACTTATTTTATTTCTTTGCAAAAACATTGGTTTTAAAATTCCAGTTTTGCAGTGGTGATTTTCTCATAGTTTTAATTCAGGGTCTACTTGAAACTTTTTTGGACCCAGAGGAAAAATAACTTTCACCAGCTGAAAGTATGTAGTGAAGGAACATTTGTGAAATACATCAGTGTAAAAAAAGAGAAAACCACCACACATACACTCTCCCTCCAAAGAAAAGAAAACATGCAGATTTTTTTTTCTGTTTTTCCTGAAGTTTTTCTCCAGGTAACAATCCCTTCTGGTAGAAAACAGCACAAAGAGTACTGAACAATTATGTGCCTGAGAATATACTCACATTTATCATTACAATTCAGTTGCTGTGTGGAACCTTTTTACCCTTTCCAGATTTTTTTTTCCACTTACTGGGCAGAGGTACAAGACACCATGGAAAATGATGGTGTGCAGCACCACTGCTCAGAGTGCCAGAAGCATCAGAGAGTTTCACTTTCCAGTTATATCTTTTCAGACTCAATCATATTGTTTCAAAACAAAGTAAAAGCCATGGAAGGTGTAAAACACCTGAAAGATTAAACATATTAACAAGGTATTGTGAGGCTCGTATGCCCAAAGATAGAATTACATGTGCAAGCACTTGGGAAAGCTTTCTGGCTTGCTCTAGAAAGAGCTTCTCACAGGTAGGTGATAACTACCTTTCCTTCCACACCCATTCTCCCCAAAATATAAATCTTAATGAACATGTCCCAGAGTCTGTGAGTCACAGACGTGGCTGTGAGGACTCTGACAGCCTGACACTTACTGGTGAGAGAAGTGGGCCAGGCAACTGCATTCAGCCATCCTGAAGTGCAGCACCCAGTGCCACCTCCCCAGCAGGTGTCTCCAAGTCAGGAAGAGAGACAACAGGCACATTTGCTTGGACAGGTACAGCAGCAGGAGGAAAAACGTGGTTCCAGATTTTCTGTGTGGATCTTCAGGTATACCCTATCTGAAGAACACAGTCCTGATTTGCACTTACTGTTCTTATCTGTTCTTCTAGACAGAAGACTCTGGATCCTGCTCAGTACCCAGTCTAGCAATTTTTCCAAGCCATTCAACATTATTTGAAGCCCCAGCATGTATTTTTACTGATATCTACTACCACAAGCAAAAGGTTCTCTGCAGTTCATGCCAAATACTCACCCAGTTCTAAGTGCAGGCTGCTTGCCAGCCCATTTTCCAGGATTACTGCTCTGACCATCCATTCTCGTGTGCTTTCACCTACCTGGGCTGCAACTATACCTTCATTTTGCTTTGCAGTCATGTTCTGTGCCACTAAAATTGCTCTTCGTGGGAAAGGAGTACAGATAGCTTGAGAAACTGCACAGGCTAGTAAAAAACAGGAAAAGGACTCTTATCAAGTTAGTAACGTCTCGGGTATTTGGGTGGAGGCATTTGGCACTGGGCTTGCATATTCTTATGGGAGTGAGTCCATGAATACTACAAACTCCATTCCTTTGCTTCATACTTTTCTTCCCAAACTTAAATATATTTCAAAAGAGCCACTCTAAAGATGTCTATTTACTATATGCTATACAATTGCTAAGCAGGCATTTTACTTTATTCCCTTTCCATACAGGATAAATCATTATGACAAATTAATGACATTTGCACAGGTTTATACTGCAATAGGATATTTGCAAAAACTGAAGTAGGTATTTCTTTTGTACCTTTGAAAGCAGGACTATGGGAAACAACTAAGAAAATTTTAAAAACTGCTACTGAGGGAAGACAACTGCCTGGGATGCATGACTTTTGTAATATGTCCTAAGTGTGAGACAGTTCATCTCTCTTGTGACTTGGAGTAACTCATCAACTGCTTGAATTGGAAATACTGTCATTTATTTCTTTTACTTTGAACACAACCATGACCATTTCCTTGTTTTAGATGCTACTTGTACTTTCTGGTGTATAGCAATTAACATCACACACTTAACTTATAGTTATGCCTCAGTGGGATTAACATTACTCAGTAGAACAGTTTGACTACCTGCACACTCACTCAGCTTGGGTTTTCATCCTTTCATCACCAATAAAAGCAATCTGCAGTGTGAAGACAAGCAGATAAGGACACATCCATCAGAGGAGAATCAAGCTCAAGGCGTGCTGGTGCTGGAGGGGAGGCTGTGCTCTACTTAGTGGATGACGACATTTTTCCAAGTGCTGTAATGAAAGCTAACAAGTTCCTACTCGACTTAGTGCCTGGAAAATTTAACCAACAGGTGTGAGTAAAAAGCTTTTTTTTTTTTTTGTGGGCTGTTTTGTTCCTGTGAATTCCCAACCAGGAAAATGAAATAGAACCAAAGATAAATCTCCATGTTGTCTGAGAAATACATGTATAACTGATAAGTGACATGCCTGATGTTAGAGAGCAATCTCTTCATTACTGATTCACAGGCAAAACAGACTTGGGCAAAAGAGGAACTGGGAAAACAGATATTAGGGCTTTCTGGGTTCAAATTAGTTTGAAAAGGGGATTTCTGCCATCTCACACTTTTAATACAGTATGCAGATGTCCTACTCAGATAAAAAAAACCCCTGCTCAGCACCTCTGAACACCAGCTTTTTCTTTAAAAATTGAAATATAACATTGCACTGCTCACTGTGGGCAGCTGTTTGGTTTTTAAACCTACATACCAAATGTCACAGCAGCTAAAGATCCAGCAGCTTTGACACAAGAGATAACTTTTCATTGTGCAATGGCTATTAAAGCTCAATTCTGCAACACTGAGACTTTGCTCTAATGGAACTGTTTGTTTGACTAAGGCTTAGTCAAACAGGCAGGCCTTAGCTGTATGTACTCCATATGTGTGCTATGGCCAAAGCTGTGTATGCACCTGGGTGGTTTGGTAAAATGATCTTTGAAACAACTTAGCTGAAATGGCACAAATCCCTACACAGTCTGCACTCAATTTATACTTGGATTACTTGGACTTCATCATTTTTGTTTAATTAAATCCAAACTCTAATAGCTTGTGATTCACAAATATAATGGATCTAGAGTAAACCCTTCCTATCAGTCCTTTTGCCAGCTGTGGTGTTCCTGTTGCTGGCAGCACAAAAACTGAAGGAGATGCAGAGGGAGGAGTCAGTAACTCCACTGCTCACAATGGCAGTAATGTCTGTATTGCCTGCACACAGACTCACAAGCTCATGTGCTTTTCATTCCAATTTATGACAGTGAGTCTCAGCCCTGAGCACCTCCCATGGACTAACAGCCAGTTTGAGTCATTAGTTGAGCTGTCTCTTGTATCCACAATCCTTCCCAGCAGTTAATTTCCTGGAAAGGCCTTGCTCTCAGATAGAGCAGCATGTGAATGTAATGAAAGCACACACACATGTGCTGCATGTTTGCTACCTGCTGCCAAGCAGCAAAAAATTGGTGGCTTTGCTTTTTTTTTTTTAAGTGTTGTAATTTCCTGGTTAAGATAATTGATAATGAAGTCCTAGCATAGAGAAATTTTACCCAGATTCCACCTGTGTGACAAGAACCACTGAAAGGATTTTTACAGAAAAAGTTCCTGCACACTTTAAACCCAGACAAAGTTGACAAAGAATTCCTGTTACCTAGACCTTAGCAAACATCTTCCTCTGTGGCAAAGGAATGTGGTGGCTGCACAGACATGTGGAGCTGTAGGAGCAGGACAAAGCTAACACAGCATTTAAAGGGGAGGATTCATTCCTCTATAGATCATCTTTGTGCTCTCTATACCCTCCCAACTGGCCTTTAGCCCCCCTGTGCAATTCTATCATCTTGTTTCCCTTCCTATTCTTTCACCTAATTCATGTTCCAGATTTTTTTCTTTCTGGACAGCCTGCAGAAATTACATCACCCTTTTATTCTATTTCATGGTCTACATGTGTACAATAAAAAATAAGGAAGTAGCACAGCAATCCAGATTAAGTAGAAAGAAGTCTGGCAGGCTCATCCTTGCTGGCTGCAAAAAACCATAATCCTGAAAGCAGAGGAAAGATTCTGAAGCATTTTCCCAGGCTATTTCTCCAAGTAATTTTCTTGTCAAGAAAAACATAATAAACTATCCATTGGGCCTGCAAAGAAATGCTCTATTTTTAAACTAGAAATTCACACAGATCTCCAGGTTAATATCAATACCAATGTGTCCCAAGTTCAAACAACTTACCAGAGCTTTGTAGTTGCTCCACCCAGATTATTCTTCCACAAAATGTACTGTAGGAACACCAGACCTGCATAATTTTCCTCAGTGGCACAGCCAACTATCACTAGGTGTAGCACTTTGCAGGTTTAACCAAGGAAACACTGTTTGCCATGAGCTTTGGCTGTGACAGACCACATGGATTAGTGACATTTCTCTTTGTGCCTCAGGGCAATGAATTAAAACTACATCAATCTACTACAAAACTACAACAATCCCAAGAAGCAGAACACAGTCAGCCCCTGGAATAGAAGGCATTCAAAATACTTTGCTGGATCATGGCCTCAAACATGTATCAACCCTTTGTACCCATGATCCATACAGTCTTGCTGCAAAGAATAGAGAAATGTTCTCACAACCCTGCATGTCAGTGTGAAATGACATGTGGTTTTGGCAGCTGCAGCTGGATCTGCAGGACTTGGGGTTTTTGTGTGTCTTTGCTCTATTTTTTTAATGAAAAAGAAGTTGTTTTAATCTTTATCCAGCTGTTCCTCAAACCAGCAAAGACACAAGAAGAAGCCAGTGCTGTGGTGTCTTTAAGGTCCAAAATACTATGGAATGTCCTTTTATTTTGGTGCATTATGAGTCAGGAAATAACAAATGGAAGGGAGTGATGGGGTTTTATGTGTCTGTTAGACTTCTATCTGCTTCTGTTTCCCATTGTTTCCATCTGGACTATCCAGACTGCTCACTAAGCTGCTGGCATTGAGGGGCATCCTGCATTTATGCAATTCTCAGCTGCAGCTTATGAATTGGCAAGGCTCTGACTTACAGAAAACTAGATGGGTTTGCAACTGAAGCCAAGAAGATGATGCAAACTTGTACAGATTCTCTGTATCTTGGAAAGAACACAACACACACTGAAGACAGTAAGTTACACAGCTTCCCTCTATTAAAAGAGCTATTCTTATGTGTGTTTTCAAAAAATCCTCCATGAAAATAAAAAGCATTATCATTGGTTCCTCTGCTTTGACCTTTTTGGTGCAATTCCCACTTAATCTTTCACTGATGTTCCTGCTTTATTATTAAAAGAAGCCCACCCACAGGAACACCTGAAGGAAAAAGTACTCAATTTTCCTGTGTGCTGAGGCATGTATTTTCTTCCCCAATTTTAAAATTTAGTTGGCTAATCACTTTTTCTTTTTCTGTCACTAACGAACATTCCAGCAGTCAGTGAGAGCCCAGTGTAAGAGATATTCCTATGATATTAACAGTACAGTGAAGTTTGACATCCCAGATTTTGAGTAGCATTTAGTACACACAATACTTACAGATCCAGAGCTGAGGCAGTGCTCCATAGGTGCAGCCTACTGCTTTAGCCTTGTTTCCTAATCTAAGTTCCTGTTCTTTCTTATCTCTCACCCATTCAATTACTCTTGATTAAACTGATTGACCACACAGAACTCTAAAAGATAAAATAAATTTCTGCAAGTTTTGTGAACATAAGGAACCATTAAGGTAGAACATGCCTCTAAGGGTCATGATGGAAGGAAAGCACACCCTGCAGCAGGCCTTGCACATTATTTGGTATCAGATATCCCAGGAGGGAGCAGGAGACAACACAAATGTCTCCATATCTGGAAAATAAATTCCAAGTTTACAGCCAACCATGAGATAGGAACCTGCAAGAAGGCAGGTTTTGCCAGTTCTGGTGCTCTCAGAACTACTCATTTCATTGAGAGAGGTCAGCTCAAAACCCAAACCAGACAATTACAGAGCATGGCTGCACAATTAGGACATATTTCAGACTGCCAAATATGTTTTTGCATTAAAAGAAAGGGTGAGTAACTCTCCAAACCAGGACATACATCTTGAGGAATGCTGAACGATGCAGGGTTCTGTGATTTAACAAATTTTTAGTTAAAATAGCAAAGTAGCTGCAAATTTGCTAGAATGGGGTTAAACCAGGGCTCAGCTTGTTTTTACAAGCCAGTGCTTTATAGCTTCACTGTGTTTTGTCTGATTATAGACACTGCATCTAAAGAACCCATGAGGGGTTGTGGCTTATGAGATATGGTAAAAACAATTTTCCTGCTCCAGCAAATATGCTCTTATGTGTATTTATGTGTCTGCTGCTAGTCAGCAAAAAGCCACTTAGTGAGATTCATCATCATCATGTTCACTGCTCCATTCAGCTCTCCTTGAAACTGGAAAGCTTTTACTTACCTATTATGAAGCTTTATGGATTCATCTGCAACAGTGCACTTTGGGGAAGTCTACTCTGCCAACAGATTTTTTTCAGATGAATTCTTATCTCCTTGCCTGCACGTTTGCCCTATTAATGGTGACATGATACCATTAAGAGATATGAAAACCACAG
Source organism: Passer domesticus (assembly GCF_036417665.1). NCBI lineage: Eukaryota > Metazoa > Chordata > Aves > Passeriformes > Passeridae > Passer > Passer domesticus. Next base: position 4,004,911 of record NC_087487.1, read on the forward strand.
CCTTCTCATATCCTCACACACAGGGAGAGTTGAACTCAGATTCCCCAAACCACAAGGCAGTTTGTGGCCTCCTGAAAAGCAATATAAGCAGCAAACAAAGGGTCTGACCTCACTCAGACTCATTGTTTAGGACTCAAGCACGTACCAAGGGACCATAGCAGCAATCCAGTGGATCTGGCAGCACACTCAGCTGTGCAAGACTCGTAGCCCAGTGCCAAGAGCTGCTCTGTTCTACTCCTGCACAGCCTCTGACTCTCTGGGTGGCCCTGGGCCCAGCTCCACAAACAATTCCCAGCACAGTACTTCATTATGGGAAGCCCTCCTGACTCCAGCAGCACCAGTGGAAGGTACACATGGATGGGGACTTGAATTCTTAGAGCTCAACGACCTGACACCTCATCCTTGTGCTAAGAAAGGAAGGAGCAAGAGATTAGAGTAACTTAGCTCAGCACTGTGTGGTTGGAATTTTGTCTGTCAGTCTCCAGTACAAGCTAAGGCCTTGCAGGAGCCTTGTAACATGTATTTTGCTCCCCAAAAACACAAGAGAAACATGAAGCCAGGGATTTCACCCTTTCTATTTAGGATGACTTTGCAGCAGTCAATAAATCACACAAAAGCTTGTAATGTTCCCAAGTTCCACCCTTTAAAACACAATCAAAAAAAGCCAGGCTCATACCAGTACATCTTCCCTCTCTGATTCCCACTTAACCTGAAATTGTGTATTACTTTACCCCTTTACCAGCTTACACCAGTAGCTGTTAAAGTCATCTGTTTTCAGTTGCTTGCTAAGGGCCCACTAATGGAAATTCTTTGGTGATCTGGAAGGTTATCTGTACCTGTCTCCTACCAAGCTCCTTGCTGCTAGAATGATGGACAGCATCAGCTTTCAGCAGTATACTACAGGAAAAAAAGGAAAAAAAATTATTTTTCAAGTCCTGAAGCTGCCCATTGACAGACCTAAGAATTCAAATAAAAACATATAGATATGTAGAAATTAGCAACCAGTAGTGAAAAGTTGAGGGCCTCTCTGAGCAGCTGCAGATCCACAGCTGTCCAAACCACCACATTTCCATACCTGGGCCTAACAACACAGAAAAGACTCAGAGCCAATGTGCTAACAGTGTTTCACACCACGAGAGACACTGCACACATGCAGAGTTCACACAAGGATGCACAGGAAACCGATGTGATGGAAAACAAACCACAGGAGAACAAAATTTAAAAAATGTCCTAAAATGTGCATTTTATTTCATATCATTATACAATGTTTACATACAGGTATACTTTTAAGACTGCTCAAAGAAAGTGTGAAAAAAGTGAGGCAAATATCAGTTTATAAATTCCTCCCCTACCCCAAACCCCCACAAATAAAATACATTTTAACACAATCTCTTCCAAATTAATGTTTTGTCCTGAATTTATTGAATCTTTCATTTCAACATGAAAAATACAATCGAATGAAAACTCAAGGTGAAATGCTGACCTACACTTCTGTATTGAGTTGCAAGAATACAATTTAAAACCTTCAGAAGCCTCCACTTGTCTCTACTGCTTATATATCTTCATTTTACTGAATTAGAAGGCACAGAAAGTCCAATTCTCACAGACCAGTCAAGTTCTGATAAAAATAAATTACTGTGCTGGACAACTCCTGACTTGTCTGATATCAAACAAAAGACTTCAAGTAGAACCTTTTGTTCAAAATAGCACCATTTCCACCTGATCTCTCTTGAACATGAATCATTCTTCATGTGTAAAAAACTGTAGTTGGCACTTGAGGTGGGACACTTTCTGCCACAGCCAGGATTCTTCAAACACTAAGCATACCAAATTGCTGAACTCTCTACAAAGTGTAGGTAACATTTTTGTTGGGAAATGGCACGTTTAAACCATAATGTAATGTCGTTTAACCCGCGTATGGCTTGCCCATTTTGGTGTTTCCCTGACCCCTGCTTGGTAATTTAGCAGATGTTCTTGTGACTGTGGTGAAACTAAAATAAAGACATGTTTATGGGGCTTCACGGCAAGCAGGTGTAAAAAGAATCAAACAAATAGTGTGGTTGCCGCTAAGGAGGTTTTCACATGTTGTTTAACTCCAGTAAAGTTTGATCCAGCATCTGATGCATATTAAGGTTTTCTTCTTTGGCATGCGCCACTTTCTCTGTTGTGGGATTAGAAAATTAAAACATGAATAGCAGTTCTTTGGAGGCACTGAACATGAAGGCATGCAATCATCATTTCTCTCAGAGGGTTTAGAAAGTTAAGCAATGTGCATGCTCATAAATATCAATGTTTCCAGATAACACAACTAGAGAGAATTCCAAATTAATAAAACAAACAGCAAGTAATGCAAGTTTAGAACTGTTCACAGTTGCATTTGTTAAGAAAATGCAGTGCCAACAGAGACACAATGCTCTGGAAGCTCTTTGCTTATAAGTATGTGAGATAATAAGTGGCCTTTTTTTTAAGTAGACAATAAAGAAAATAAGTTCTTTGCAGATACACAATTAATAGTTTCATAGATTTCAAAAATACAAAGAACAAAAAAATTAAAACTATTATAGTTTTCAGTGAAGTGACCTTTAAGAAATTTATTTATTCTAGAAATAAATAAACTCAAAGTTAGTAGCCTGATGTTGCATGCACAATTTTATAGGACAATTACTTAACACACATAGTTAATACAATAAATGAGCATAATGCTCTGGTGGTGCATCCCACCAGGATCCAGTAATAGTAACTTCATACTATGCAAGCATACCTTTAAACTGATTGGGTATTGTCAGATGGAGCTCCCATTCTTTTTTTTTTTTTTAATGTCAAATGCAAACCAAATTCATAGTAAGGCAAAATTTTGACATCAAAGTCTCCAGACAAAACAGCTGCAGTATCCTTTAAATTGGTTTTGAAATACAGAAATATGGATTCTAGTGAATATTTTTCTCTCACTGTGGTAAACATCTTAGGGCCAATTCATGTTGGATAAACTGAGTGCCTTTCTGCAACACAGGCTGTTACTTTTTGAACACTGTTAGTGAAATGCTGTAGCTCTTTACTTAAGTGGAAAGAAGCTACTGCAAGTAGACGAGCTCAGTGCTCCTCCCAAATAGGTGTGCAGACACATAATGAAAAGCCTCATCCAGAAGAAGCATTTCCATATTTTCCCAAGAGAATTTCTTTCATTAATTTACCACAGAATCAACAGAAAAAAAATTTCTAAGTTTCTTGCTTATTTCTACAATTACTGATTCATTCTTTAAGGAAATTTGGAAGAAGGTGTTTTCAAATAAGTTAATATAGTCACACTAAAGTTTAATCCTCATTCAATGCCAGCTTTAGTTCATTAGTTAGGCGACTGTTTTGCTCAAGTTGCTGGTAGAGTTGGTCTGTACAGGCAGCAAGCAGGTTAGAAGGGAAAAAAGAGGCAGAATGAAGACAGATTAGACAGAGAAAACAGTTAAATAAGAGTTACTAAAGAAACTGGTCACATGACAGACAGTTCAGTAACATAGAGAGAAACATTTTACCTCTGTTTCTAGAACTCTAGTAATAGCTACTCCAAGGAACAGCTATTGTACCATATCAAGAACTGGCTAAGAATCCTGTTGTGGGGAACAGCTGTGAGACACAAACTGGAATAGAAAGGGAAGAGCTGCAGCTATATTCCTAGAAGTACTAAGTCTTACTTTCTGTACAATGTGTGAATTTGTTTTATGAGTGCAATTTTTCTTTACAAAATATTTAAGGTGTAGTGGAGCCTCATCTACCACTAGAGAGAAAGCAATTGCACCACAGCCAGCATAAGAAAACAGCAGGACAGATGCTAGCAGGCAACTACCACCAGGTCTGACTCAGCCCATACTCCTTTCCTAGGAAGTCTGACGGGCTGAAATGGGATTTTTCATAGGTAAATATTACTAGTGTTACTGGAATCCACAGATTTTGATACCTTTAAGTTGCTGAGTTTTACTTCGTAAGTTAACAGACTCACATTTGGTGAAAATGAAAAGGAAGAACACTTTGCTCAAAAACAGCAAACAGAAAGGACAACTCATGTTGAAACAGAACAGCCACAGCCATGTTGTGACAGCACATTTAGTGAGAGTTGCTCTACAGTGAAAAAAATGTTCCACAATGGCTTTTGACTATCTTGTGTTCTCAAATTGTCCATGCTCTTCTCAATAGTCTCACTGCACTCCTGACCTCTTGATCCCAGATTATTCCCCTACAGGAAATGACTGTTTCTGACTCTTTTCCACAAGCTGCCTAACAGCTTCCCCAGGAATCCTCTTCCCCTGCAGGCACTGGACACAGCAAAGGCAAAGCTGTGCAGTGAGCTGTCTGCAGGACATGCTTGTATAGTGAGCAACTCCTGCCAGCTTCCTCCCTAGCCCAAATTCCCACAGCCAGCTCAGTAAAGCCAGGGCACTTTTCACAGCTCTGATCCTGCAGATCCTTCAGTAACAAATGGATCTTGTCCCTCCCACCATGATAATGTAACATACATAGCCTTAGAGTAACTAAAATTTCACTTTGTCTAGCAAAGTGTATATAGTTGTTATTCAAAAATGAGTCGTGAACTGACTCCTACTATCATCACAGAAATCTCCTCTCTGACTGAGGCAGAGATTTACATTATTTCTCAACTTCCAAAACACCTAAATCCCCCAGTAAAGCAGGGAAAGCACTTCCCAAGTGTACAGTGAGCCTTGATTCCCCATGGGCTGTGTGTCCATCTGCTTCAGAGGCAGAGGTTGGCTGTGCAGGAGCCCCAGCAGCCCAGCAGGGAGCTCTGGCTCTCTGCAGAGCCAGCAAAGCTCAGCAGAGCCCAGAGCCAGCCCTGCACTCCTGGGAAGAAGCCTCAGGCACAAAACCAGCCAGACATGGCAGGTACAATACCACAACTGAGGGTGAAAAGAGTGCTGAACCACACCAGAGCAGGGAACCACAACAGCTCCCTGGAGTGAACATCAGAGCAGCAGGAATCCTGCATGCAGCTACCTGGACTTCTACGTTGCACTGCTCATTTCCAGTACTCTGTCCAGCAATGTCATCCCTCAGGTATGACTGACACAAAAGGCAAAATTTTAATACTGATGTTTAAAATCGTGTTATGTTAAAAATTGACAGGTTCCTACAATAGACTTTGCTTTTTTGTTTACTTTTCTTAAGAAACACCTGTATTACAAGGAATTGAGTGGACAAAAAACTGCTAAAACAGTGAACTAAAACACAATAGATTAAGAAGCTGGAGTTGCTGTAGCATATTTTACTCTGGCTCAGATGACAAGTTACAGTTGACCACATTCCCCCTGACTCCTGCATTTGAGAAGTTATTAGCCTCAGTCATTTTACAAATGCTCACCTCATTATATTTGGTTAACTTTTATATATCCCATTCTATCTGGTTACCCTTCACTCACAGCCACTTACTGTATGTCAGTTGAGGAGCAGGAAGTTACTGAACTTTATTACTTGAACTATCTGTGATTGCTGATCTATATCCTGTGTTTGGCCCCCCCCCAGCCAGCAACACCAGGATGTGTCATAGGTAGAAAACTGGGATATGCCCAGATTATCCAAGGATGGCAAGCCAGGAAGGGCATGCATCCATTCACAAACCTTATTGGGAAAACAAACTTCGAGGGGGGGAGAAAATCTAGTTTAGACTGCACTGTTGAACATTCTTGAAGCTGAACAAGAAAGAGACATTTATACTTTTCTAAAAGTTAAAAAATTCAGTTCAGCTATAGTATAATGAATTTATTTAGCTTTGGTGACTTAGGAACTTTAGCAATATATAGAGTTGTAGCATCACCAGAAATCATTTTCATGTGAACTGGAAAATAACTTCTTTCACTGTGATGTAAATAAAGTTAAAATAAGGCAATAAACTCTCTAGTTGCAAATAATACAAAAAGAGCACAAGATGTCAGTACTTAATGCTTCATCCTTAATCAGACAGTGACAAATCAGCTGAAACCTGAAATCCATGATGTCTGTTCCACTTTGCAGCAGAATAATTTCATTAATAGCATAATCACTAGAATTTTCCTACTTCAGCTTTGAAATATTTCTCATGAGTCTGCAATTCAAACTCACAAATCTGAACTAAGCACAAGTGGAAAGCTACCAAAACCTGCCAATGAACTTCCAATATTATCATGCCACTCAAGAAAAACACATTGCAAAAACTCCAAAATGTTAGCAAGCACCATCTTCGCTGAATAACTGAGGTGTGAAAGAGGGAAAACTTTTTTTGCAAGACATTTCAGGGATTATTTTTGGCTGAAAAAAAGAATTTAAAGTTTTTGATGCTGCCACTTTAAGTCTGTCTCAAATAGCTAAGTTAATGAACAAACACTTAAATAAAGATAAGAAGTCTTCAGCATAAAGCTAGGAAAAGATTTCAGGCTTTAAAAAATTCTGGTTACATCAAGGATGTAACTGCTCCCTCGACCAAGTGGCCCCAAGGAAGTAGTGTCCTTGCAAATTCTGTCCTAACAATAACAACTAGAAGAGTTCCTATTACATCTATTTGTCATTTTATCTGCAGTGGAGTTTTGAGAAAAACTAAGATAATAACTGCTCAGTTTTCACACACTGTGCTTGCTGGCTTGGCATTGTCAACATTCAGGCAAAAGTGTTTTCAGCTAAAAAATGAAAACACCAAAAAATGAAATCCCTAATGGCATATAAAAGCGCAAATTTTATTAATAACTTAAATAGTTACTTAAATAAATAAAAGGCAATGGAATAGCAAAAGGGATACAGCTGGGATATTTATTTTACATTGAGAAATGTAGTTTCTGTACAGCAGAGCACAAACAGAGCATGTTCTGAGACAGGTGATAGAGGAAGAGTCAACTAAGCTAGAAGACAGGACAATGAGCCCATGAAACATCCAAAGCTTGGAAAGATGTTTTATCCAACCCGATGAAGATGTCTTTGGAGAACTGAAGCAAAGAAAATTATCTGCATGAAAAGAAAAAGTGAGATAAGGTAGAAAATGAAAAAAGATGCAGTAAAGACTTTAAAAAAAAAGCAGCAATGGCACAGCAGAGCCCAGCATGCTGAGATGACTACGCTAGAGAAAGAGCACACCATGCTGGGACTGGAATGATAGAGTCACGTCCTCGTATACCAGTAGACTACAATTTTAAGTCTGTTTTCCACTTAGAAATATCCCAAATTCAAGAAATATTGTAATCTCTGTATAGAGAGGAGGAAAAAAGAACTCCATTTGCTTGATAAGCCACTAAGCAAAACCATATGTCAGGAAGGAATTTAAAAACAAAAAATCAAAGCATACAAAGCAGGCAACACGAGACCTCTACTAAAATGCTGGTAGAGAGAAGGAGGAAAGTAATGAACAGACATGGAGACAAAAAAAAAAACATGAAGAAAAAACAATTTAAAATATGGGTGCACACAAAATACGTTTCAAGCTCTAAGACATAAGCAAACCTTATGTCTTGTTGAAAGCATGCCTGGGTTTCCAAAAGGGAATGCTGGGACTAAACATTGCACCTCCTAAGCACTTGAGAGGCACAGCTCTTCCCCTCTCCCATGTCAGCTGCAGTCTCATGCATGGGAAGGTGGAGGTAGTACAGTTGACCTCTGTTCAGAGTCACTTTGTGGTAAACACTGCAGAGTCACACCTTACAGCTGTTGACTCTCCTCCTTTCCTGCCACTTTTTATTTTTCTCCTTATGACTAAAGCTGGTATTACCACATTTTCGGTACATGCAAATAAAATTGTTACTGCTATCTAGAAAATATACAGAAGAAACCTACAATTCAATTCTTGCCTTTATGGGTTTAAATGATAAGGTATTTTAAATCCATTTCCACACATGTAATTCAGTGATAACAGCTGAAATTTTCAGAGCAGTTATGAAAATTCAGATAAACACTTTCTACTGTCATTAAGAGAGAACACAGCTAAATCTAAATTTCTCTGACATTTTTGCAGGAACTTTGCCAGAGCAAAATTGTGACAGCAGGCAAAGGAATACACTGTGAATGCAACATACACCACAGCAATTTTCTTTGGTAAAACAAACATGATGGGCCTGGTAGATAATGTTTGAACAGAGGTGAACTGAAAGGATAAACACAGACCTACAAACAAAGGGCAACCACAAGACACAAGGACTGCAGACACAGAATCAAAAAGTAACCACAAGCTTACAAAATCACCATGAGTATTTACCAGGCTTGGCACAACACTCACCCACACTTTGCCCGGGTAAAGCAATTGTTCATGGTATTTTGTACACCTATTCTCTCTAAAGGAAAGCATCTCCCACTACACAGGGAGCATCATTTCACAAGGCCGGTACTGCGCAATCAGTGAGGGCAGGGAAGCAGGAGCGGGCACAGGCTGGCAAGACATTTACATGGAAGTCATATCATTGAGAGCGTGGTCCAGCTCCTCACTGATGGCTTTGTACTTCAGTTTCTGAGCATAGAGCTCATCTGATGTTCCCCCAGGAAAGGCAGAGGTGTGCAAGGAAATGCAGCAGGATCATGGGATGGAAGGTGAAGGTGGTGGCAAGGGGATACCATCCAGAAGCCACGGGAAACGGGAAGAGTGCACAGAAAGAAGTGTTGTGACAGACAAAATGAAACAAAATTAGAGAAGAATAAAAGAAAGAAAATGGTGAACGGTTCTATGCAAGAAAATAGTGCAACAGTTTTATGCAACAAGTTCATTAATTGCACTGCCAACAGGGCAACCTGTGATGTACAGAAAACCAAGAAAAGACAGTAGAAAAGAAGCAAAAATTCATGTTTCACTGCCCTGGATTTTTGTTTTAATGCTTTTTTATTTTAATTAAGAGGGGACATAGGAGCTAGGGAGGAAAGATCCAAAAATGGGGCTCAAAGAGGGTGTTACCATTTTCTACCACTTTTTTGTTTTTAAACCACTCTGGCTTGTGTGATGTCAAACTCAGCTTCTTACAGCAATTTTTGCTCCTTCTAAACACTTAGATTTCTTCTCTGCTTCCTTCTTGAGTCAGGGATCATAAATTTTCAGCAGCTACTTAGGCATTTCATCACCTTCACGCAGAACCCAGCCTGCCACGCCATGCAATTTAGCTTCTTCAAATCCTACACTTAGTGTAATGCATCTAAATAGCAAACTCCATATAACTTCAAATTACAAAGTCCTACTGAATTGTTTTCTCCAGAGGCAGAAAGCACATTCTACTGCTCTGCTGCAGTTCTGGCAGATTTATCAAAACCTTACAAACAAATCCTCTGAATTTGAATAAGCTGTCCTTCTGATTATGTATACAACCTATTAGCTTTCCCAAAACCCAACAACTGGTCTATCTCACAAAAAGCCTGCCCTGACCCACACTTATTATAGTAATAGATTAGGTTAGCTTGCTACATTCCTGACTATTGCAAACATAATGCAACTCTTCATTAGTTCTTTACTAAGATGATAATAATACTTGTCATCTGATCATTTACCCTGTAACATTTGTATACTTCCAAGTAGAAGAGTATAAAGCAAAAAATGGAAGGAGTCTTGAGAACATAAGAGAAAAAGCAACAGGCAAGAGCAAAACACTGTTCACCTGAAGCATTTAAGATATCAATACACTTCATTTTAAAAATATTTTTTCTACTCTTTAGGCAGACCCATTTATATATGCAGGACAAGTCAGCCCAGTAGAATTGGGTATTAAAAAAACCACAATGAAAACCCTCACACAAGAGAGGAATAAGAGATATGTATTTCCACAGTAAGCACAAAAACAGCCCCACGTACCTTCTAGGTCATCAATGCTCTTCTCCAGCTTGGTTACTGACCTCTCAGCAAACTCAGCACGGGTCTCAGCCTGAAGTCAGAACAAATACAGACTACTTTAGGAAACACACACAGTACTTAGGAGTAGAAAAGGAATAATTCAGGAGATTAAAAAAGCACAGCGAGAGGAGGTTAATAATAAGGCTAATATAAACTAATTTCTAGGGGACATATTGAAAGTAAACTGTTTCCAAAATGGTATGTTCATCCTTACAGCATCAAAGTAGTGTTTATACTAAAAGAATCAGAGGTGCATTGGAAGATACGTTGCAAGGAACAGTTCTTATTTTACCTCCTTCAGTTTGTCAGTCAGAACTTTAATCTCCTCTTCATACTTGTCTTCTTTCTGTGAGTACTGTAATTAGAAAGAGGATCATTGGTATTAGATGAGTATTCCAAATATACCCAGAAAACCCCACATTCGAAATTCTGATAGATTATCTGTACACAAGAAATTGTTATAGGTAAAACAAAATTAATTCCACTTGGAAGGCTGTGGTAGTATGATTTGTTACAAGAGTCAAACTTCCCTTGAGTTACATTCCAGCGCAATATAGTGGGAACTTTGAGAAGAAATCAGTATTACAGTTTTAAAGAGGAATGTCTTCTGGAGAAATTTAATGTTAGTACACAATGCCATTTTGAGGGACATTCTATAATTAACACTTAATCCTGTAAGAATACTCAACAGAACATGTGGCCAAATAATACTGACCTATTTGAACTAAAAGATATGCTGTGTTCCAGCAGGAGCTAAATATGAATTAAGTAGTAAATCCAAATGCCTCTATTGACAACAGCCACGAAGAAATGCTGGCAAGTGATTGGCATACAAAGAAAACCCCATAGGCCAGATGACAATGTAAGGGACACATTCTCACATAAGTCTCTAGCCTACCTTCTCAGCCTGAGCCTCCAGCGACTTCAGGTTGTTGGTCACAGTTTTCAACTCCTCTTCAAGCTCAGCACATTTGCTGTTATTTCGGAGGTAAGGCAGGAAAGGGGAGGATGGAAGATTCAGTCAAGCAAAAGAAACAGGAGAAAATAGGGGGAAAAGATAGAGAAAAATGAAAACAATTACAGGGCAAAAGAACGGCCTCAAAAGCAGCTGATCCATCACAGACTGAAAGCAACTCTTTGTGATGCCAAATACCAGTTCAAGTGCACATTAAGACAATGACCAGACACAAATTTATCTACAGCTCTTGGCTTACACAGAAACATTTACAGAGCTTTTACACGTGAGACAGTTCAGCTTCTTTTGGTTGCACAGGAGATCAGTTTTAAAGGTAAAAATCAATAAACAAAAAAAGAGACCAAAGAAAACCACCAAAGCGAGATGCAAAGAGAGAGTAAAGAGCATAGCAAGGGCCTATTTGTTACTACTGAGTGAGCTAACTGGCTACGGAAGCTGAAACACTTGGGTTGCAGTTAAACCTAAAAACTGTTTATTAGTATCAGTACCTTATCCTCTGCAGCCATTAATGCTTTCAAGGTTTGATCCATTATTCTTAACTGTTCTTCCAGCTGTCGGACTTGGCTGTTAGTGAACACATGAAATGCACAAAAGCCATTCACAAAATCAGTGTGCAGGTACAGCATGCAGTGACAAAACACGCGCACACACATAGGAACACATTTACTTTGGCACCGACCATTTATCTCAACGATTACAGTAAATGAGCAAAACATAGCTTGGAGCTGAACACACAGTGTGCTGCCAACATTTCATGCAGTTATAGTTCTCTTCTAGCACCTCACATACATCCCAGGGCAGGTCCACACTTACCTTTCTGATAGCTCAGCACGCTCCTCAGCGCGCTCCAGGTCACTCTCAATGATCACCAGCTTACGAGCCACCTGCAAGGACAGGCAAGGGACAACCAGGGATATTATGTTGCTGCACTACACATCACCTGTTTCTAGAACCTATAAAGCAGGGGGCTGGGCCTCTTCATCTCTTGCTCAACATATGAGTTTTGATTATGTGATATCTTCATTATTCATTTGAGACTTAGTTATCTGACATTTTTCAAGACATCCCTTTCATTCACCAAAAGGCAACTGAAAAATATTTCTCTCCCTAAGAGCTTAGGGAACACTCTCAAGCATTCAAGATTTAAGCTCAGATCTCCTGTCACCTTGTCCCTTGAGTTATCTGAGTGCCAGATTTTCCTTCCACAGCTGTGAAGAGGGGTGTTTGTGATCTTTTGAACTTAAAAGGCAAAAGAGAAAACCAAAAATTACAAGCACAGCCTAATGGGCTTCAGAAAGAGATGACCTGCACTCAAGAACTGACCTCTTCATACTTGCGGTCAGCCTCTTCAGCAATGTGCTTAGCCTCTTTAAGCTGGATCTCCTGGATTTCCATCTTCTCTTCATCCTTCTGGGCTCTATTTTCAATGACCTTCATTCCTCTGAAAAACGTGAAAAACAGGAAATGCAAGGTTCAGGGGCTTGCCAGTTTATCTCCAGCTCTACTACCTGTGGTATGTGACTTTCAGACAGTGGTATTCAGGTGAGTGGAACACATCAGACAGATGACTCCTCACACCATAGATTTAGTCCTGTGCACTTACATTTCAGAAGTTCAAGTAACAAAACATGTCTTAGGAAGGAAGAAAAAGTGTGATTTGTTTAGCTCTTATTGTAATTCAGCTGTAGAATACTTGTTAATTTTAGATTGCAGGAAAAACTCCTCTTATAGAAAGGTTAACAAAGGGTGTTACTTCTAAAGACCTAGTAAGACTGAAACCATCTGTGCTTTTACACTCATCAACAGCATATTAGAGCCCTTGCAGGACTGACAAAAATCATGTCCATGGGCCAGACTCCCCTGGGTTTTGCCATGTCAGAGCCCCAGAAGCCCCCTGTGCTCTCTAAAAGCAAAATTTAAATCCTTCATAACAAGAAACACTCTGTGTTGCACATGTCTGATATAAAATTACCTTAAATGTTTCAAAACACACTGCGGGTTTCTGGCAAATTTCTTTTCAACAGACTCCATTCTTACTAAGGTAGAAATGAACATGCAGAATGTGTGGGTTTCTTTCACAATACAAGTTCTGCCACAGGTATAAAATACCAATGGAAGAACAGAGAAGATCTTCCAAAGTCACGAAGCTTGAGTTCCTAACTTACACTACAGACTTCTGGAAATCTGAAGGAATTATCAGTCCCTTTCCTTTGCTCATCTTTACATACCAATCTTGCCAAGAGGAGAACCAAAGCCTCTTCCAGCACTTGACTGCTCTCCAGGTGAGATTTTCCACCCACAATGAAAGCAAGTATCACTCAACAGCACAAGATTACTACAAGGAGTTGTCATTCAATAAGAGAAGTCTGGGCTGGGCCAAGCAGTTTTCCCAGGATGTGGCATGATACATCAAAAAACCTACCACACTTAAATCACAACTGAAAAAAAAAACACAACTGAAAAAGAATCCAAGCCCAGATATTTTGGACATTGCTACAGACAAGCTGTAACTGAAGTCCATGTACACAAAGGAAGAGCAGATTACACATATTCCGAGACCTAGGAGTGGTTTAATTTATTTCCCTAACCCACACCCTGGCAATTATGATCTTTGTCATAAGGGTAACAATCCATTCAGGTGTGGCTCCACCCACCTTTCACTCTCATCTGCAGCCTTCTCAGCCTCCTCCAGCTTCTGCAGGGCAGTGGCCAAGCGCTCCTGAGCGCGATCCAACTCTTCCTCAACCAGCTGGATGCGTCTGTTCAGAGAAGCCACTTCACTCTCAGCCTAAGCACAGGAAGAAAGAGAAATTAATTCATAGCAAGGCACACATCTTCCCTCGTAAAAGGTTACCCCGTTACCTGCTAGTGCCATTTAATAGCACTTTGTAATTTCTGACTTCATCCACTAAGAAGTCCATACACAGAGATGTGCATGACTGAATTGTGAAGTTATTGCTTAACAGAGGAAAAAAGTGATTAATGCTTGCTTTCAATGAAGCACATCAAGGACTGTACAATTTGTACTAGAAAGAACTGCACAGGAAGAATTATGCACCATTACCCAAATATTTTCTGTTATTGTATTTGCAAACATTAATTACAGACCTTCCCTTTTTTAAATCAAAGCAACACAAGCTAATTACTCAATTCTTCTGTTACCCCAATTCCTTTATTTATGACCTTTCACCATATTTTGCAAGAATTGTCCCAACATTTCCTTGAGTTCAGTAAGAAGGGTTCAGTGTAAACATGTAAAAACACACCTGGATCAGCATTTGCAACAGGACAGCTGACACAGAGAGTTTGAGAACATTTAATAACTGCCCGAATACCCAGAGGTTTTGGTTACAGGCAAGCTGTGCAAGAGTTGACAAAAAAGGCACCAACAAGGACCCTAGTACAAGCAGCAATCTCTTAAAACATCTTTTTTTTTTTCTCCCATAATTCCATCCTCAATCTACCCCTCAATTTGCCTTTCTTGAATCACCTGTTAACTTTCTGTACAACACTTGCAACTCCCCTGCCTCTTATCACTACAAGCTATTATATATTACAGTTATATATTACAGTTCCAAACCTACACCTGGCCTAAGTTGCAGAGTAAATTCTAAAACAGCCTTTTTGTGGTAACCTCCTCATTAAACCTACTTTCTTTCAAAACTATATTAAGCACAAAGTATATATAAAAGGGTAACTATTCTAAAAAGTTAATTCCTTCAGAGAATAACACCTAATTAGTACTGAAAAAATACATGATATATATTTGATATATGTGAGGAAGTACACATCTGAATTTCCCATCAAGTCTAGATAAGTGGAAAACCAACCCTCTGGAAAAAGTAGATACCAAAAGTATCAGTTTGGTAGTTTTTCTTTAACCAGATGTAGCTGGATACAGTTGTCCATAGCAAAGATTTTGCTGTTCATAACACAAGAAATAATAACTTACAGACCAGACAAATGAAACAACCTTTGACATAAAAGTAACAATGTCCATCTAGAATGACTGAAAGTAACACATGAACAGGGAAGCAATTATATCTTTGAACATTAATATGCATTGGCAGTGAACACATAGAATCAGGAGGAGAAGAGACTTTATCCTTAGAGATCCACATTAATCCAAATATATAACATTTAGCTATGTAATCATGCAGTAGTATTCAAAATCCCTGATTTTGGACTTCTGGCTTTAAAACAGTAAGAATTTGAACTTTCACATTTGAAAAAGAAAATGACCTTTCATAAAGGCTACCCTAGAGAAATTTGTAATGTTCAAGTTAATTATTATCATGTCAAGACTCCTCATCATGATAAGAGCATAAAATGTGCTTCAGAACACCAGGGTGACTAAAGTTCAAGTTTTCACTTCCTGCTCCAGTAACTCACTAAGGATTTACCAATCAGCCTTATATGGCCCCAGTTATTCTTCTGCAGAGCAGGACTTCTCTCCTTATATGGCAAGGAAGGAAAAAACCCCAGTGACATTGGGGCACTCCCACTGCTACCATGCAAACAGAACCCTCATTTCTGCCGTGGCACTTACACACCACATATTTTTACAATGAGTGATGACACGGATAAGTTACCACTGGGTGTTAATTATCATTATTATAAGGGAGATTCTATTTTCCAGAAGGAGGTAGAAAAATGCATTTTGAAAAAGTGATTACCAACAGCCCCTTGAGATGTACGTATTCAAAAACCAGAAGATTTTTTTTAAGAGAATGGCTGCTGATGACAGCCTTGAAACTTTTATCAGTCTAACAATCAAAAGGTGGAGGCTGTGCTATGTTTTGGCCACAGCTGTAGCTTTTTTTTGTTGTTTGCATATTTGTACCTTGCACAGGAAGTAAAAAACCCCTCACCTAACAACCCTAGCTGGTCACAAGCCATACATGTAAGGCATTACACTAAGGAAAGGAGGAGATTCACACCTCAGCTCGCTTGCTGCAGTGCTCTCAAAGCCTCCCCCCTCAAGCATGCAGAAATACAGCTGCAACAATAAAACCCCTGATCTGTAGCCAGCACTGTAGAAAAAGCACACGTCTACATGTGCCTGGGAGTTCAGTTTTTTCAGCCTTTATTCACCCCAGCACTGACCCCTCCAGACAAAAATTTAAATACCATGTAAATGTACTCTGCAGAATTCCACATCATCCACATAAATCAACTCCAGGGAAGAGACAAACATTAACCTTTAGGGTCCTACAGCTTACTGCAATGTAGCTGAACTCTTAAGGGAAGGCTCCACCACAAGGCTGTAATCACTCCTCCAGCACTACTCCTTCTGCCACAGAAGTGAACAGCAAAACACCCCTTTTCAATGAAAATTCCTTAATATGCTGGTCAGAATAATACATGTTACTGAAAGTAGGAATTTTTCTGTCCTTTACTCCACAAAGCTTAGCAAACAAGTAAAGGATTTTTAAAAACAGAAACCTTTATGAAATGACTTATGGCTCTTCACCGAAACAAACAGATATGGCAAGTGATCTGCAAGAATGCAATAGTTACACAAGCACAAGTGGCCATATTTTGCTCCATAAGGAAGATCACCTGCAAGTAATCAGGAGGCTCCTCTTTTGAACTTACTGCCCAAAATGTGCAGAAAGGCCCATTTTATAAGGAGATAAAATAATCACAATTTTTCTATTGTAATAAACTACACAAAAGCTTTGTTCTTTTGCTCTGTTTTTATGCAACTACTGAAGACACTGAAACTGCCTCAAAGAACACTGTACATTTTACAGCAGGAAACATTAAGCTACAGCTGCTGGAACACCCAAAGGTCAGTGATAAGACAAAGAACAGCCCTATCAGGGTTTTTTTTTATTGTGATTGCCACCCATAATTACATCTATCTGCTATGTAAGCCTATGCTGCTCACACCTGATCCTGCCTCCGCCTAAAACCAAGCCTGTTCCTCTCCCCTCTTGGCGAGCAGCTTTGATGAGCAGCACACACCACAGCTGTTCAGCGACAGGGGCTGTGCGCTGGCATTGTCAGGTGTTGTCAGGTACCGTGGGCCATCTCAGGTGCGCTCTCGCGTATTTCCCAGCAGTCGCCATGCTGACTTCCCACACACATCCACTAGGACTTGTGGGGAGAAACACCCCATAAAACCTTGCTCACAGCCTAATTCAAAACGAGTAATCTCAAACATCTCGCCTAAGTCCGACCTCATGCAGCTCGGGGTTTGCTGTTGCCCAGCTCACCGAGCGCTGCCTCCCTGCGCGCTGCACCTGGGCCCGGCCCACGCAGCGCTCGGGTTACCGAGCCGGGGCACGCAGCACTGCGGGCCGGCCCCGCAGGTAACAACCATCCTGTGGGACACGGCGGCGAAGGATATTTGTACCTCGCGCTCCGCCGGCCGGGGAGGCAGGCGGGGCAGCCGCGACCCGCGCCCCCAGCCCCCGGGCCCAAGCCGGGCCGAGGGGCGGCCCTACCTCCTCCCGCAACGCCCGCTCCTGGTCCACCTCCCGCTGCAGCCGTCCCGCCCGCTCCTCGGCGGCGTCCGCCTGCTCCTGCAGGCTGCGAATCTTCCTGCGCACGGCCTCGAGCGAGCTCATCGCCGCCATGCCCGCACCTCGCCCAGCCCGCGCCGCCTCCCTCCGCCCGCCGCAGCCCCGGAAGTCCCCCCGCGCCGCAGCGCTCCGGGGCGGGGCTGCGGCACCGGGCTGGGAGCGGGGCGGGACGGAGGATGGTCCAGCCGGCCTGGGTTGGGCCGGTCCTGGCAGTGAATGGGCCGGCCCTTGCCCGGTCCGACCGCGGTTGTGGCGGTCGTGGCCGGGGAACGGGCCACTCCTGACCGGGAATGGGCCGCTCCTGCCGGGGCCGGGCCGGTCGTGGCCGGTGCCGGTGCCGGGCCGCTCCTGCCGGGGCCGGGCCGGTCGTGGCCGGTGCCGGTGCCGGGCCGCTCCTGCCGTGCCCGTGGATGTGCCGGGGCAGCAGCGCCGCCTGGCGGCACAGCGCGCGAGATCCCCCGGACCGGACCGGACCGGACCGGACCCGGGGTCAAGATCCACCTTTGCCCCCACAAACCGCCCCCATATGAGCGATGTGATAAAATGACAGCGAGAAACCCCCCATATGCTGCTGCACCCGGCCTGGCTCCTGGGACACGGGGAGGGGAGAGGGGCCGCAGCTGCCCCCTCTCCGGTGGGGTGGCTCCCGGGATGTGCCTGGCTTCTGGGAGATGAGTCATACCGGACCGGTAAGATTTTCTCGTCCCAGTGAAAGGCGAGTCCATCCCAGCGAGCCGACACTCCCTCCCCGCCTCTGCCCTTTTCCTAAGGCTTGGAACTATCCAAACTAACAAGGTAAATACTGGGTCAACTGCAATGCCCCAAATATACTCTTCATTGCCAAAAAAATAAATACATCCCTAAACTGCCAGACATACTCCATACATACAAATAAATAAGACATTTACCTCCATGAAAACAAGCCAGACACTCTCCCACCCTCCACCTCAGCTAAGACTGCAAATAAAATTGGCCTCAACTAGCTTCCAAACACTGTTTTCCAGCAGAGGTAGGTGGCATGGGGATCAGTTAGGAAGATCCTTAGTTTCAGAAAGGGAATCTAGTAGCTTTTCTCCTGCCTTCATCCAAGGCAAGCTATTTCCAAATAGTCTGCATACTTTTCCATATAAGGAATATCTCCCTTGGATCTATATGCGGGGTCCTTTGAACAAGCTAAATAAATGTCCTGCTAGGAAGCTGCCTCTCCTATGGCAGCCTGCACAGAGCAGACATCTGATCTACATTATACTCGGATCCCTCTCCCCTGTTCCTTTGAACACTTCTGTTTGTTAAGTTCTTAGGTTCTCTTTCAAAGCTATATAACTTAGTTGCCATACTAAAGCTAAACCTTTTCTTGCTTTATTCCTTTTAGAAGTAAAATAAGATAAAAGCATGTTGTCTTCTATGCGACTTTACTGTTTGTAACATTTCCGTTTCTGAAAGTATCCTTCCTCCCCCTGAAATACTTTGCTTGCTTCATTTGTGGTAACTCCTTTTCATTTTGGCTTTGAGGTTGACTTTTAAAGCTGAGCTATAGGAAAAGGAGGGTCATTGCTTTGGAAATACTGTAGTTCCATCTAATCCTGTAATTCAGACCTGAGATTAACTCAAGGAGAACTGAATTGTCCAACAGCAGCAACAGAGACCAAGACCTTAACTACACAGACCCTTATGGTTCCATGCATGCGATCCATTAAATGCATGTCAGGAACAGACAGGTGGGTGGGATGAGGGCCTGGGAGAGGCACAAGCTCTTGCCTTATTACCATATAAAGTGCTGAGCTATATATATCTCCCAGCTTGCTCCCAAGATCCCTGTCCTCTGAACTGCAAAACTAGCAGTATCATCTTCCGGACAATCTTCCGTCACACAAGACTGAACTTTTCTTTGACAAGTGAAGCAGTTCCACTGATTCCAAGGGTGGGGGGAAAGCAGGAGAGAACCTTTTATCTCAAGGACCAGTGAGCCAAACCAGTATCTACCAGCAGTTCTAACACATGCATACCTAGGAACAGCTCTCTTGAAAACAGAACTAGCAGCCCTTGCTCTTCTGGATCTCCCTCTCCAGCACCTACTCACTTTGAACTCTCTGCTTCTGTTTCACTATCAAGACAGTGCTGTTCTACCCTGAGTTGTTTTACCCATCACCTGAACAGATAAATCACCATTTCTTTACTTTCACATCTAGAGTGGCAAGTACACATAAAAAGCACACGTCAAGTGAGCAGAAACCCAATCAGATGCCTCTGATAGTGTGCAAACCTCATGCAGGGAGGCAGTGCTGTGTTTCCCACCTCCCTGCCCAGGAGGTGCCTGGACCCTGCCTTCAGCAAAGCTTTGCAGTGCTGCTGAGTAGAAGTCCAGGCTGTCCTGAGCAGAGGGAGTGTGTGGTTTCTCTGTTGGGCTTGTGGTGAAAGGGATGGGGGTAACTTACATCTGTGGCCTTTTTGTCAGCCAGTTCCAACTTTTCCTGTGCATCTTTAAGGGACTCGGAGTATTTGTCCAGCTCATCCTCAGTGGCCTTCAGCTTCTTTTGTAGAGCCACCAGCTCGTCCTCCAGCTGTGATGTGGGTGGAAAGTGGTGGAGAGGGGAGGGCGGGCAGGAAAAGGTGCAGCAGGCAGCGTGATCGTGCAAACGGAGAGGTGTGAGTGCAGAAGAGACAGAAAAGGACAGACAGACAGAGAGAGAAAGAAGGAGAGACAGTTAGATCCTCTTCGCTTGCAGCAAGGGCACGATACCTTGGCAGCATTCTCCTCTGCGGAGAGGAGGCTGTCCTCAGACTTGTGTAGCTGTTCCAGCACTTGGTCCCTTGTATCCTCCGTCCCACGCAATTGCTTTTCCAATTGCACAATGTCATCCTCTAACTAGGTGCACAAGAGGAAATATAACGCACAAATATGTTTCTCCCTTGGCTTAGAAAACTGAAACGAATTTATAAAATGGCTCTTCCTTTCTCCCTCCTCCTCCAGGATCTCCCAGAAACGTGCAATCAATGCATCCCCCTCCCTGAATCAAGAAGCCCCAGGTGTAAAGGAGGGGGCTTGGAGAAGGACAAAAAAGTGGGGCATGTGTCCGGAGAAGGGCAGGAGGGCAGTTCGAATCGGACACATCTGCTGAGTGATGCTGGAATGGGCGAACACAGCTTTAACTGTCCTTTGCCAAATCGCCGCACGTCTGCCCAGTGCTAACCAGGCGTTCTGGGCAGCCTCTCTAAGCCGTCCCCCTGTGACAAAGGCACAGAGGCCACGCCGCCGTCCCAGGGCTCTGCTCCCCAGCTGGAATGGTGGGGAAGGGGGAAGGACCTCCTGCCGCGCCCCCGGGAACCTCCAGCCGGCGGCTGCCAGGCTGAAGCTCTGCCTTAGGGAAAGTTCAACCAGTTCTGCAGGGGCGCGGGGGTGGAATATAACAAAGTACGGTGAGGGGGGAAGAAGAGGGGAGGAGGTAAAAAAAAGAGAATAGTCTGGAAAGATTTGCGCCCCGGCGCTCGCTGCGCCGGGGCCCTCGGTGCAGACCTGCTTGCTTCTCTCCTCCGCTGCCTTCTTGTCCGCCTCGGCTTGCTCGGCTCTGTCCAAGGCGTTCTCCTTGTCCAGCTTCAGCATCTGCATCTTCTTCTTGATGGCATCCATGGTGGCGGTGGGCTAGGGCGCGTCCCCGCGCGAACTTCTTCCGAAAGAAAAACTTGAAAAGTTGCGGGGCAGCCCCGAGTCCGGACGCAGGCCCCCGGGGGAGCGGAGCGGAGCTACCGGGCGGCGGGGTTGATCCGTGCGGGACGGGGCGCCGGCCGAATGCAAGCGGCGGGCAGGGAGAGCCTCACAGATATGTACTTTCCCAGGGGGCTGACTGCATTCCTCAAGACATCCAATACTTTTTTGGAAAGGGCTTTTTTTCTTCCCTCCCTCCCTCCTCCTTTCGTCCCTACCCCTTTCCCTCTCTCACTGCCCCCCGGGTTTTTTTGGGAGGCACAGCCTTCCCATTCGCTGCCGCCTGCCATTTGACCGCAGATATGACTATATATGGGATGCGATGGGCGAGGTAAGGCGGGGGAGCAATTTGTTCCCATTTCCAAATAGGCAGGACGGGACATTTCGCTGCTACTCCTGGGAGGGGAAAAAAAAAAAAAAAAAAAAAAAAAAAGGCAGCAAGCGGGGAGCGGAGGAGACGGGCGCGAAGGCTGCTGGCAGCGGGCAGCGCGTCTGGGTGACACCGGCCCCGTGCTGGAGCCGTCCCCACCCGTGGAAATCAATCTGTTCTACAGCAGGAGGCTGGCGGAGCCGATGGCATCGGGCAGCGGGGGGAGGCGGGGCACGGCAGGACGGGCAGCAAGGGGTTAATCGCATGCCCGTACGGAATGAATGCGCTCGGAGACCTTCCCCCGGCAGCCGGAGGAGGAGAGGAGGAGGAGGGGGCACCTCTGCTCAGCAGCCAGGCTGCAGCAAAGGCGGGCGAGGGGCGCTGCGCCGGGCACGAAGCCCAGAGTTTGCGGCGGGACCCGGGCAGGGCTGGGACCCACAGCGAGGGGAAGGGGCTGAGGGACGACCCTGACTCCCAGAGCAGTGCCGGGGCAGGGCAGAGGTGCCAGCGGCTGCCGGAGCTTCCGAAGTGCTCCGCTGTACCTGGCCGGGGCTCCTGGCCCTGCCTCGGTACTGCACGCTCAAGGGCGCAGGGAGTGAGCAGAAAAGGGGGACGGGAGCTACTGCCACCCTCAGCGGGAACAGCCATGCCCTGCCGGGGTATCCAGAGCTGCCAGGGATGGAGCCCAGCAAAAGCTGGGGCAGGGAATCTTAGCTGCAGAGGTGACTTGCACCCTTTCGTAATGCCAGCGAGGGACAGCAGCAGATAGACAATTAACAAAATTACATATAATTAAGTGAAGACCTATTTAAATTCACTTCTGACACGTCTCTCACAGTCTCATCAGCAGAGTGAGCAAGACACAACACGTTGTCCTCAGGACGCACGCTCCCTTGTACAGCATAGAAAGTACAGGGATGTGCATGAGTCCCACAGGATGTGGGTTGCACAAAGAAAATTAGGCAGCCTTTGTCTACACTCAGTACTTGTAGCAGAAAATTCCTCCCTGGTGCTGTCACTGGATCAGCTGAGCTGATGTTACTTTGCAGGAGGAGGGAATGTCCTACCACTTCTGGCCCCAGTATTACCAGGGCAGTTAAGAGCTGGATTTGTAAAGCAGGCCTTGGGGAGCTTAAACAAGCTGCACCACAAAGCTTCAGCTCTACAAGATAGCAAAGTCCAGACCAACAGCTGCAGTCCCCAAGTCTTCAGAAAGGCCATAATCTCAATTAACCTAGGAACTATACAATATTTAGAGGTTTGCTGCTTGGCATGGGGATTCATGTGTACTGCTCTTAGGGAGCAGAAGTCCACTGTCAAAATTGAAGCTTTCCTTATGCCTACTTAAAGAAAAGATGATTTCTCACTGCAGTCCTTTCTCACTGCATTGGTTTAACAACTAAACTAGTACAACAATAGCAGTAAAAATTATTGAGCAAAACATTGCACTTCCACAGAATGTTTTAAAACACAAAAATATTTAAAAACTCTACAGATTTAGTCACAACTAACTCTAAAGTGTAGTTTGTCTCTTTGCACTTACACTTGATTTTACATTATAGTAAATTAGAACAGATTAGGGCCTTTCTGAGATAAGTATAGTGAGTATTTAGAAGATACCTAGTTACCTATTGTTCAACAACCTGACTGCTTTGTTAAATGTATCAGAATGTTTTAACCCTAGTTTAGGAGAACATATTCCTCTGCCACAGAAGATGCCTTAAAAACATGGCTGGGAAATCACTGAGGTAGCTCTTCTCACTTTGGGGAAAGAAAATGTCTTGCGAAATTAAACAAACAACTGTCTGGCTAATTTGGGAGTGGTGCTGATAGGCTCTTAAAAGAATGCCTGTGCAGCTCCTGTTGGAGTTTTCTCAAAGAATGTTAGCCATGACATGGGAGCCTCTAGGATACAGGAGAAAGTATGAGATACAGGCAGAAGGAAAGGAACTCAAAGTTTAAAAACAAATACCTGAAGGATGGTATCAACTCCACAGAAAGAAAAAAATCTTGAGGTTCTACTTACATGAAAACGTCCAGTTAGTAAGCTTTGTTTTTAGCAAGATGACCTGTATGCATGGGGCTGAACTGGCTGATGGTGATTTAATTTTTGTTTTCCTCCTGGAGAGAATATGAAAAGTACAGACATGTATTAACGTGCTTGCTATACCTTTCATTAACAATTTCAATTACTTGGAAACTTCTATTCCAGCTGGCCAAGAAAGATAGGTTTAGAAATGAAATAGCTTGTATAGCCTCTCCCTCTTTAATTGATATGTGAAGACAGATTGTATGCAAATTATTTTTACTTATTGAAAAAAGAAGGCAGCACAAACTTTGTTTTTATGACATAGTACCAATTCTCTAATGTTACTTGTCACCTCTTGTTTTTCACCACAATGGCTCATTTCATCTCATTTTATCTAATATAATCTAATCTCATCTCATTTTATCCCATCTCGTCGATAAATTGTGCAGAAACTCATTAGCAGTAGTTTCACTTTCTTTTGGGGAGTACCTACTGAACTAATTTTGAAGTCTGTTAATTTAATTGGGCTCTTTAGAAAATCAAGGCAGCAAACTCAAAACACCAAGAAAGGATACCTAGTTTTGAAATTCATGACTCTTTCTGTGAGCAGGTGATGTCACAATTCAGGCTTACTGACAGTACAGTATGGAGTGAGGCTGGGACTTGTTTATATAATGATGTTTCTGTCATGTCACCCATCCCTTGACATGGACAGAAATTTGCCTTGAGGAGGATCTGCTCTTTGGGCATAGATTGGGTTGGTCATAGGGGGTTGATTCTGATAACAGACAGAAAGGTAGGTGGACATAATCACTTGGATAAACTTCAAACATGCCTTTGGTGTTGCTTTACCTACTTCTTCTCCTAGGTCTCTTTTTGTTTTGGGTTGTGGTTTTTTGTATTTTTTTTTTAAGGAATATACAGGAAATGACACCTAACAACTGGTTCTGCCAGTTCTATAAAACATGCCTCCTAAAAGACTATTAAGGATTCAAGTTAGGTCAGTTCAGAGTGAACTCACAGGCCTGTATGTCATTTGAAAAGTGGAGTGTTCCCTCACATGGAGGCAAATAAAAATGAAATATAAACCAATTTCTCAAAGGTCTCTGAGACCTCTGCTTCCCTTGTAAAACAGGAATGTTCCTTTTGGACAAAGGAAGCCAACAACAGGAGTGTAGGATATTATCAAAAATAGGAAATTGAAAACATCTGTATTCACCTAGAAAAACAAATAAAATAATACTGATGAAATCAGGAAGGTTTTACTAGTACAGTCAGCACATTTTATTCTGTAAGGATCTCCAAGAGCTTTGCACTAAAATTGAGGGACAATATTTCTGAAAGAAGAATAAAAAGAGAAAATTTCCACATGGGAAATTGGTCATCTATGCTTCAGCCATAAGGGAAGAGACCCCCTGAACCAGAAGGCAGGAATCCCGATGGGCAGTTCTCTGCACAGCTCAGTAGGCAGCAAACAAGTACAGAAATACTCCAGAACATGCCAGTCATGCTTAATACATGCTGTAATCCTGTAAAAAGTTTTCTGTAACATTTCCTAGGTAATGGTGGAGAGCAGTTTAGCTTTTGTAATTAAGAACTATGGGATGATTTATTGGAAAAATTAAGCTTTAAATGATTTAAATACTTTTCCTCTTCAGAAGTAATGTTTCTGTTTGGTTTGTCATTCAAGAAATTAGTGAACTCCTTAAGTAAAAAAGTATTTATAGCACAGTCTTCTGCACCTGCCCTGATCTGTAATCCGAGGGTCTACTCAGATACCACACCAAATGCTAAGAAGCACATGACCTAACTCATGACCTAAGATCTTAAAATAGCTCTGAGAAGGTCTTCTTTATTTTTTCCCCAAGACTCCTTTCACTCTAATTGGACTACTGTTATTTGCTAGATTTCAGCTGAGAAACATGTCTCCCAAGTTTTTGCATTGTGTTTTCTTTTAAAATCAGATTTGCTTTAGCTAGTAGTTAGGAATTACTAATGTCATTCTCTGAAAAAAATCTATAAAAATAAGTAACAGAAAAACAAAACCCAAAGTCCACTCTTGGTAAGATGTCTTCCTACATCTTTCTCTTTATAGTTTCAGAGCGTTTCAGACCACAATAAGGTTAATAGATCATTTAAAACTGTTTATCTATTTATATATTGTTGGATTTATGTCCCACTCAATGAAGTCTCAAGTCACTTAAATCTGACTAAAGTAATCTTCTATTTTAAAAAAGTGTTTAGAAATGGTCTTGAAAAAGAATACCCAGTCCATTTTGACTTGTGCCATAGAAAAGAAGAACAGTGAAAAGGCCAAGTAACAGAAAAAGGTAATTAATATGCAATGGCGGGGGGGGGGGGAGAAGAAATACTACAATCAACTGTACACAAACACCAAACTGAAAAGAACTGTGAATTTACAAATCCATAAAGAAGCAACTCTTCAGGTGAGAGTCCACTCATGACCTTACAATGGTGCAGAAATTGCATTAAATTTTGTGATCTCCTCTGATTTACAGTATCCCAAATGATATCAGACCCAGTTCTACTGAATGCAATTGAGAAAAAGTTGTGGACAACAAGAAGGCCAATACCTTCAAAGGCAGAGTTCCATCCTTGTGAAGCAGTTCATTTGCCAGTGCTTTGAGCTATATATAGATAAATACACTATCACTGTAACATCTGCTGCCATATCTACAAGACTACAAGGTGTCCTGAAATTTAGCTTTGCATTTTTGTTGGAGATTTTTCCTAAGCAGAACAAAGAACAATTGCCATTGCATATCTCTGACAGATTTGTGCTACTGATCTTACTGGTACAGTAACATATGATAGTAGAACAGAGCAGGAATAAAAAATACGAAACAAGAAAACTGACTGCATTTCTGATGTCCACCCCTTGATATAACAGCAGAGAGATGCTGCAGAGAAATATCAGGGCAGAGAAATATCAGCTATTTCCCTTCTCTTGGCTGCAACTGGGAAAAGCTCAAGTGTTTTAGGAATGTCCTGAAGTAATGTATCAGAGTTCACAGCAGTTCATAGAGCAGTGGCAGCTCCTGCAGCACAGAAGGAAAAAAGAAAAGCTGCTGCAGTAAGTGAATGAAAAGGCTGTACATGTGAGCATTCCTCTCCTGCCAGGATTTAGTTTTGTCTTGTGGAGGTTCTCAGCCATCACACATCAAGGCATCAATCTGAATTTGGACAGGATGTAGGAAAATATGTCCACATTCATACAACCTAAATTAACCTATCTACCTATGACTGGTGACTGAGGAATTTACACAGTAGTCTTAAGAGATTTCTACCATGAAGAAAGAGCAGAGTGGGAAATGTCTACTGCATGATTTTGGCTCTGGGAAAAGCAAATTTGCTGATAGCAAAAAAGTTAATATTACACTTAACCTTCAGGAATGATTCTGTTTCAATCAAACTGCGTGTATACCTCAAGAAATAAGAAATTAAGCTGTAAAAATTCATTATATAAGCCTAGGAGTTCAAGAGGTTATTTCTGGAAGACAGGAGACTCTTTATTTGACCTGAATATTCACTTTCTTAGGATCAGGGAAGACCCTGAGAACCAAACTGATTGTGCCTTCAAACAGAGTAAATTTTTGTCAACAGCCAACTCTGCCAGGTTTGTCCAAAGGTCTTTTTTACCATCAAAAGTAGACCCACTGGGGAACAAGAAAACCCACAAATAAACAAACACTTAAAAGGAAAAATTGTCTACTGAAACCCAGAGAAGTCTTTTTTTTCTGAGAAGAGAGAAAGGGAAGAAAGATGCATGCAGCCTTATCTTATAAACAACCATTCATCATGTAGCAGAACAAGTAATACCTTATCCCCTTCACTTCAGACCTTGTATTTGTACAGCCTGAGACCAGCTGCCACAGCAAGAGAGCTGGGAAAAGGTTCAGTCCCAGCTCAGGAAACAAGAGTGCAGCCCAGGTGCAGACTCTCTGCTGACATCTATCTCCATGTGGCCCATAGCCTTATCTTGGTCTTTCCTATTGTCCCTGGTAGCAAACATGCATTTGGTATCACTGAGATCTTTGCAACTTGATATGTTATTAGCATGCCAGATGAGATTCAGGAGTAGTAAACACGAGAAATCCAATCCACAGGAATAACAAATATATACTAATCTGTCCTCTCATTAGCTCCTTTTTCTTTCTTTGAAACATTTCACTAATTGCTTGGCAGTTATTTTTTTTATTTTTAAAGAAATTACTTGATGTTCTCATTAATCTTTGTGCTATTTTTGCTATGAAAAGCAATTTGGGCAGACCTCATGGGTCTGTATAATTTACATACTGCTCCCTGTCCCAATGAAATATAAAAAAGAAATTCCCAGATCGTTTGCCTGGAATCAGTCCTGATTTGAATGTAAATTCATCAAACCTCAGAAGATATATTTTTTAATGTTCCAGCATAAGATCCAAATTACCAGGTGCAAAGGGAGTATCTGAAATAGCAAGCTGACAAGTTCAGTGAAGAATACTATTTTCCTTCCGAGAAAAACTATCTTTGAGTTAGTTAAAATTATCTCACACACTAATGGCTTTCAATTTTTGTGGGAAAGCTACTCACAGCTGCTGGACACAAGACTGCCATGGGCTTGCCACACAACAGCCCGTGGGCAATAGCAGAGAGAAGAGTCTCTGCACACCCATCACAAAGGTACTGTTGTAATTAATGCAGTGTATCACAGCATGTATATTTTAGCATGCAGGTGCCAGTTTCAAGCATTAAGGTCATGACAGATAATTAGAGTTCACAGCTCCTTTTCATTTTGCAGGTAAAATTTTCTCTTTATTTCAAATTTTCAATCAATTTTACTGAGCAACACGTTGGTTTGAAATCTGTTTAGAGCCTGGTTTCACACCTCTCCCAGTTCCTCATTGGCAGGGTAACTGTGGGTGGCAAAGCAGCAGTTTGCAAGTGTCAACAATAAACCCACTGGAAGTGGTAATCCTCTGCCTGTCAGAGTGTTTAACATCCATCTCAACCCTCCTATGGTCTGCAGCAATTGTTCATCAAGCAGAATTGAAAACTGGCACTCAAATGGCATAGCTGCTATGGCTGGATAATGGCCTGAGAGCCAGCCAGGAGCTAAAGTTTCATTAGGAGCTATTTTAACATTCATTTGTCTACAGGAACAACAAGCTTAGCAAACAACTGGACTGTCACCAGAGCCCTCTGCCAGAGGCTCCTGGAAGCTCGTGGCTGGAGTTAAGTTTTATAAAGAATCACCCACACACCTTCCCAGGGCAGGCAGCAGTGAGCTTAACCAGAGCCCCAATTCCCCAGTGGCCTTTTTGCACAAGTTTTACTTTGGTGATTGCAATTTCAGTTCAGCAGTTTACAGGAAAGATGACGATTTCTAACACAAAGGCTGCACGTTCTAACACCAGCACATCAAACACAAATTCTGATGAAACTGAAAGCTGCTCACAACCTTCTTTAGTACCCAGCTCTAGAGCCAAGGCTTCAAAACATACAACTGCTGAGAGTTAGTGAGGTTTAGCTATTCTGGACTCATGCATCTAAGCTACAGAGATGAGCAGGACTCATGAGTGGGACATTGTGACTCATTTCATCATTGATGGAATGAGGGCTCAGCTATTCCTTCTGAAGACCTTGTTAAAACTGGCAACTACTGCAAGTCTAAAACTGAGGCAGTTTTTGGATCCTTGACAGATTGCCAGCTCAACTTCTCTATGTGCAGCTTTTAGTTTTTTGCTATTACCACAACAGCCTGAAGGATTTTTAAGGCAAGATCTGGCAGTGTTTGCTCATTGCTCCTGCTTTTATTAACAAATCCAGTAACAGTCAGCAGATAGGTAACAAGTGCATCCTGATGACAAGTGAGTACGAGGAAAAAAGTGTGACTTTTAAACCATTTTGTAATGTATTTCAATTTGAGTGTTTAACAGGTAAATCTCATTTCAAAATCTGTTGGTTTGCTGAAATAAATCCTGTGTCAGAAGATGGGGTACATGCTGAGCAGTTAAACCTTAACTTGGATTAGAAAAACAATACACCATGTTTTTGTCAGGGCTGTTGCACAAACCAGGATTGTTTTGCATGGTATTTTCCTTGCAAGACCAGAGCACTGGTTTCATGCTGCTGTCTACAAGTGCTCCAATCACTACAGCATACTGTACACTTCACCTGAGCCCTTCTTGTTCACTCCCCACGTTACTTTCATGTAAAGCCTGTTTCTACAATACTCCAGGGTATAATTGCATTTCCTGTACTTAAGACAATGATATGTTCAGAACTTCCTGGTATGGTTACTATTTATCTTTTCTTCTCACAGCATCACTTATTACCCAGTTCACTTTACAGATCCTTTGGGCATGTGTGTATCACATAATGAGCACTCTGTAAAAATCCCCAAGCAAGTGTCAGACAAGTCAGTGTCAGAACTGAAAGATGTTTAGCTGCTTCAGCACCCAAAGGTATAAACTCTAATTAGCACTGACAGCACTGCCAGGACCAAATTCTGCTTAGCACCTCTGCATGACACTGTACTGCCCAACACAGGCTCAGCAGCCTGCCTGGAGGTAAAGCTGGGATTGCTAATTTGGGGCTATTCTCTGCAAAGCAGACCTGATCACTGGCTTCTCTAATTAAACAGGGTATCTGCAGAACCTCCCCTGTTCTGCAAAAGACAGCCTCAGGATGGATGCATAGATCAAACATCTAGTTTTGGCTGTTGAGTGCTCTAGATACAGGGAAAATAGTACACTCCAACACCCCACGTTAAAAAAAAAATAATAAAAAACTTGGTCTGAAATGTTATGTATGGAATATTTAATATTAGTGAACAACTTAAAAACAAAAACAATGGGATTCTTCCACCTCCTACTGACGAGGTAAATAAATTCTCAGTATTAATACAGGAGGTTGGTGTTGAGAATAAGCTCTTTAAGTTTATTTTAATCCTTTTGAACTTTGTATGACATTAAATTTCACTACTCCTGCATGAAGTCTATTTTGTTTACAACTGCTTTCAGAGCAGGAAGACCTTAAGCTCTCAAGAATTCTAACAAAATAGTTGGGGAACATTTTTGGTTTCTTTCCCCCAAATAAATAATTTATTCAATAAATGACAGTGCCAAATTTCATAACAGCTTTGAAACACGTCCTTTCAATTTAAATAAAGTAAACAAAGGACAAATGAAATTGTTTCAATGGTTTGGATTTTTAAAAACATTACATGATTTTTTAAATTAAAAAAGAAGTTTTATAAAAGCTCATGTAACATTGTAGAGATTAAATAAAAGGAAGGAACTCTCTTCTAAATGAGGGCTTATCACTGATTCCCAGTTAGTGCCATTCCCATGTAACTTACCTGCTTTGTGCCTCTGGTTCTGAGTCTGTGAAGAAAATTAAAACAGGCTGAAAAATTGTTATTTGTGAGGCACTGTGAGAACTGTACACAACTAAGAATTTTGCTATCTTCCACTACACTGCTGTTAGCAAGGATATATCCTGCTTATTTCTAGGCATCAATACAGCATATAGCATCAGTATTAAGGGAAGTGGGTGAAAATTTTACTAAAACTTTAAAAATAATTACACAGAGCATCATTAAAATCACTGGGACTAGAAATCATATCAAATCACACCAAATCTCCTTTTAACAGAGCCTTGTCTTTGAGAGAATACAGCTGGTGACAAGAAGCTTGGACTAACAAGGCATGAGATTACCTGAGCCTCTGCTCAGCTTTGCCTTGGCCAGCCTGAGCAATCTCTGACAAAGGCAACGTGCACATGAGGGGTCTGACAAAATCAGGGATTACTGCTCTTCCTCTTTGTATTTCAAATATGAGCACTCAGCCCTCAGTGAATATTTTTTCTCAGATCTTAGGGCTGCAGATGCCCATTTTACAACACAGACAGAGTAACAGTAATGAGTAATAGTCTTAAGTTCACAGACAATGTGTGAAGCAAAACTCAGACTCAGAATAGTAGATTCTTTGTTACCTCATGGCATATTTTTTTGTTTGAACTTAGAAAAAAACCCTCAGGGTTTATGTTACTCAGTACTGGAATTCAACATAGAACCCACACTGCTTATTTTTAAAGCAAAACTAGACACTCAAGATTAAAAGAAAAATGAACAAGTCACTGAGTGATTTTCCCTGCCAGCTGAGCATTTTGCAACTCGCAAATTTTGAGAGAACCCTCCATTCAGGGATTCTTAATTTATAAGTAAGGAAATTTCCTAATTCTCTTTTTCTTAATCTCTCTCAATTTTAAAGGTATATTTTTAACATTCTAAACATTCTCCTTCTTCCTTTTCTGACTTCCCTCATTATTTGAAATTAAGATGAAACATTTGCTATGTTAATGCTATTTTTTTCCCCCCCAGAATAGCAGGAATTTGGCAGTAGAAACATGACTGCAAGAGCACTGGGACTAGATAAACTTCTGCTCTCCTGTCTTCACAAAAAATCATTTATTCCAGAAATAGCTGAAAACCTGTTTGTTGGAAGAGTTATGATGACTGGGGAAAGATGACAACCCTCAGGACATTATGGGGTGTTTAATTTACTTCACATGTGGGCAGAGGAAGCAGTCACTGGGTACACAACGCATATCCAAGATGAGATTTTCTAGAAGTTCCCAAAGAAGCCCTCAACTGCTATTGAGAGTCAATAGGCATAACCAGTCATAGGCTTTTATTGAGTGGAAGAGAAAAATGAGGAAGAACAAACCTAGAACTACACTTTTATCTGTCCCTATCACTGGCTGTGGTAGAGCACAAGAACATAACAACATAGAACAGGTTTGATGAAAAGAGGCAGACTGGGGGCAAATAGGAGGCAGAGTCCTGTGGATCTTGTTCGTTCTCTAAATATTCCCTCTGAAACCAGAACTATGTCAGGAATCTCAGCTTTCAAAAACAAAATCTCTTTCCTACATTTAAAAATGGCCTGATGGATTAAATTCAAACGTAAGGAAAAAAAAATCCTGGAGTGCATCTTTTAATGCCAAGTGTTTGCCTGGAACAAATTTTTGTGGTTGCATATTAATGTCCTCAGAACAGCATAGAAATGTTGACAACTGCAACAGTTATTCATAATGGTCCTTTAGTCCTTTACTTCCACAAAGTTGCTAAAATCTTATATTTAATTATCCATGCCTAATTATCACACAGAAAAAAATCCCACTGACCAGCTGACCACTGAACAAAACCCCATTAATTTTGACCAACTACACAAACCTCCATTAATTTTCAAGAAAAAGATGCGGTATCTGTCTGTAACACCAGCATGGGCACTCTTTGTCCACAGAATCCCAAGCTCTTCATAAGGAAAACCACAAGACTACAGGACTGGGTGAAAACTTCTCAGAAGTTCAGGGACACTGGTGGCACAGATATCTTGTTACCCTGGGCAGCAGCTGCTCCCAGTGAAAAGGGGTCCCACTGCTGCATTTCTGCCTTTGAAAATCTGCATGGGATCTAATCAGCACCCTGCATTTACATCTCCCACAGAAGCTTGTGATGGATGAACTAGCCAAAACCACTGCTGAAAACAACAGCTCAGCAGAATAAAGGATGCAAAGACACTGCATGCTTTCGATTTAAAAACCCAAAGTAAATTACTTTTAGCCTTTACCTGGTGGGGGTCAGATGACATTTGATTATCAGCAGGGAATTCTCCAAGGCTGCTGACAGTTTTCTTAAGAATAGCTGATTCAGAGTTCCCTTTTAGATGAGTTTTTAGCGTACTTCACTTGAACCACTTCAACATTTCTAACTTATGGACTATGCTGCCACTTGACCACACTGCCTGGTAAAACACAGAATTTATCATATGTGGCTTGAGGTTGGAAATGGGCTGTGCTAAAGCTACCATGGCAGCAAGTTTGATAAAACAGTGTGAAGGGCCAGGAGTCTTTTGTTCTTTATTATTGACCAGTTTCAAAGCACACCCAAAGGAGCAGGGACCAGAGCTTGCAGGGAGGAGCTGCATCCGTGTCCATTAGTCATGGGACAAGTTTCAGATTGAGCTGATTTGAGAAAGCAGAAGGATGGAGCAGGGATACATCAAAAGCAGATTTTAACTGGAAACCAACTGGGATTCTAAGAGTTTCACCAAACCAAATGAAACAGCTTTCAGCATAAACCCAATAATGATATGTTATTGGGGATTTTTTTTCTGAACACAGTATTTTAGATGTTTTAAATCTTAATTGTAGAGTGCAACAGAACATACAATATTTTAACTTGTCTTTGTTGCCACAGAGCGGTTGGGGTAAAACAAAACCACACCAAAAATTAAGGAGCCCTCTCTTGATGAAATGGTAACTAAACTTTTCACAGAGGAATTTACCACAGAAGAGTGCAATGGAAATCTGAAACATCTGGAGGAATACACGTTACTAAAAGTAAAAGTGTTTTTTTCTTGTTTTCCATGGATATTTTAATGCCACCAATATTATATAACATCATGAAAGATACTTAGGGTCTTTTTCACTATGCTGAAGATTTCAAAATCTTGCGAGGCTGTTTTGTCTCATTTGATTAATTTTTTTACTATCAAACATTTCCACAAAACAAAAACTTCTGGAACAGGGTTTCTGTTGACAAACAGGCTGACAATGATGACAGGATCTGTGAAGGGAGAAATCATATTAACAGAGAATTTTAGAAAACAAATTAAAAATTAGGAAGGTTGTCCAAGAATACTGATTCTAAAAAAAAAATCACATTATTCTGATTCATAATCTAAATTCAGAATGATTAAAAGCCCTCAGATTCAGCTATTCCAACAATGACAATTTATTCACAGAAATAATCATAAAGTGTTAGGGATGTTTCAGTTAAAGGTTCTCTCCTGTAGTTTTAACTAGGTAAAAATGAAAAAACTGGACAGACTAACATCAGGCAAATTCTTTACTTTTCAGAGAGAAGTAATGTACTTTGGGAAAAATGTTCTGAATTTCACTTGTTAATAACTAACTGCTCAGGTGGCTAACTCTGAAAGTTCTGCTAAAATCTCTGTTCATTGGGCTGATGAGGTTAAAAAGGTTAACACTCATGTGAAAAAAGAAAATAATTACTATTATTATTACTATAATACTTTTAATAGTATATTAGTATATTACTAATATACTATTAAAAGGCTATTTGAAAGGGAAAAGGATACCTATAGCTGTATTTGTGGCTTCAGTTCTGGTGAGCAACTGGGCAAAAGCAAAGCTGAGGAGAAAGACTGGTGAAGGAATTAGAAAAAGTAAAGACTTCTCTTTAAAAAAATCCCATGGATGAAAGGAACTTAAGGGTTTCTTTTATAAAGGAAACTAACAACAATTAGGCTATATAAAAATAACATGTGGTGCAGGAAAAGATAATCAGGATTTTCTTTTTAGCTACTCTTTAGAAAAAAAAAATGAAACAGTCAGCATCTAGAAAACAAAAAATTTGAAACGGATGAAAACTTGGATAAAATATGAGTCCATGAAACTTCCTGCAACAGATAAAACTGAGGCTAGTATTTTGTCAGATAAAATTTAAAACCAGTTATGAGATGATCAGGAAACTAAACACCATGGGAATTCTTCACAGCAGTTTTTTAGCCCTTTATGCTCCTCCTCTTACCCCTACAAAGAAACAAAATAAATCCAGGGACTCAAAGAGAATATAGTGCCATGCTTCAGGAAGGAAAATCAATAATTACAAAGAAATCTAAAACACAGGCAGATTATGTCAGAATTGTACTTTACAGGTTTGGGATATTCTGTTTGGAACATCTGGCTCTGGACTACATTCCTCTGAGCTATCAAGGCAAGTTTAGCTTTTGCTTTTATATTGTGTGTATGTTACTTTTCTGTTTCCCTATCTGTTAGAGACACAGTCAAAGCTTCCTGTGTTTATGGAATGTCTGCAAAAACCACTCATTTTTTGGGCAGGGAAAACTGACCACAAGTGCTGAATGTTCAGAGGTTTTCTCAAAAAATCATCTGATGATTAAAAACAGGCTTTGGGAATAGAACTCTCTCTTCCATCTCCAAAGCAGTGTGCTGATTTAAATGCATGCATTTTAAAAGGAAGATGAGTAGGGTGGGAGTTGTTTTGGTTTTTTACTGTTTGTTTGTTTTAATAAATGAAAAGAAAGGAAAAGTAAAGGAGCTTTTTTTTTCCCCCTAGTAACAAGATCTTGGATTGTGTCAACTTTGAACTTTTTGAGTTCTGTTTCATTTGTGTTTGGATCTCAGTTGGGCATGTTCTCCCACTGTGCACACACATTCAAAGAATCTGCAGCATTCTCTGTGGAGTAAGAGAAATAGCAAGCAAAAACCCAAACACCCTCACACTTTGCCCAAAATGCTAACTCTTGTACCAGTTATTTGAAAAAGAGCCACCACACTGGCTTGGGTCTCTCCCTTTCTTACAGTCTCTGACTAGAGAAGTCAGAAATGGGTAAAGTCTGGAATAGCATTTGCTGGAACCACAATCTAACATTCTCAAAGGACAAAAAGAGGAGCACCAGTGCTGCAATGATTCCCAGCCAGTGGATATGCCCTTGAAAACAGGGTGAGCTGGTATTCACTACAGCAAGCTCTAGCAAGGCCATGCTCTCAGCCTTACTGTACAACTGAGATGCAGAAAAGTAAAGCCACTTACCTACTGTAGAAAATCTCCTGAGAGATGGGACTTACACTCAGGTCTCCTAAACAAGAAAATACTGAAGTAGTTGCTGGAGCATCTCTTCTGGAAATCCTGTTCACTCCTTACCTTGCCCTCATGATTCTTATTTAGTTGAAGACTTCATCCAGATACAGAAAAACATAATTTAATATTGAAAAATGAATTATTCCTTTTTTCTTTGCACCTTTTTTTGATGCAGTAGCAAGCAAAAACAAAAAAAAAAAAAAAGGAAAAAGGTGAGAAGACATTTTTCTTTGTGAGGACTTGACAATAACAAGCACAGCTGTGGGATGAATTCTGGTAAGACTGAGTCCACCAGCTTTGTTTCTTCATTACAACTGATCACATAACAAATCTCAGCTGGATAGTCCCCACGGTATTCCTTTCTCACTGGAATGGAGATGTGTATTGGACTCTAGGAAGAGCCATAGGGAACACCACTAATAACAAATTCTATAGGGATATAGGGACAAACCCTCACTCTCTCCTTTGCCAGAGAGTTTGCACATCTGAAACAGAGCAAAGGGTTGGCACTTGCCATTTGGCAATTCAGGTGCCACACAATTTACCATGGGAAGTCAAGAACATGTTCAAATGAAACTGCAGAGCCATTTTAGGTAGAATATAGTTACACTGTAGTTCAGCTAGGAGATAGGATTTATTAGCACCTGCAAAAATTAGTAGCTAGCTTATGCAAGAAGAGATATTGGACAAGACATGAAACATATCTCTTAGATTCTTCAGCAATGACATGTCAAGGAAAACATGGGACTTTCAGCTTCACATTTGCCTTTGGTTCCATTTTCAAACCATTGTTATTTCTATCTTTTTGTCTAAAAACCCAGAAAAACATTAAAGATGGAAGTGGTGCAGCATAACTAACAAAGCACACAGAATCAGCAGCAACAGTAAAATCTCTGGAGTTGAAGCAGTCCAATGCTGCTTCAGTTGCTCAAAAACAGAAGAGGGCTTTAGCACATAGCTCTGACCCTGAGGGTAAATTAACTTGTGTAGGGCCCTCCTGCTAGGATGGTCCCATACACCCTTTAACAGTCTTGCAAAAAGGGTTGCAGAAGCCAAAAGTATAATTTGTTAGAAGCTAGGGTGAAAGCAAACGACTACAAAGGGGGAGCGGATTAAAAACAAATTAAAATGGATCCTTCTGTTTTTCAAGTACTGCTTTTGAAAAAGTCAGCTTTACTCAGCTCCAGATACTGCTCCCTAAGCAGACTGCCTGTGGAGACATTCACCAACCAAGGGTATTTTGGAGCAGATGGTTTCCTTTAATACTTGCATATAAGAAATTGGTGTTTCTTTCTCCCTTTCCCACTGTGACTCTTTGAGATTGTCTCAAGTGCCGTGGCCAACTTAATTAGTCCAGTCAGGCCAGACTCATTGCTCTGGCACCAGTATTTAACAGCTCTGGTCAGGAGATGGATTTTTGGGGGCAGGTTTCATGTATTTTGTGGGACGGGAGGGAAATAATAAGAGGGAAATTTAAAAATAAAATAATTAGAAAGTAGGAAGGCAAGCCTGTGGAGGTGGTGTCATCCATCCATCTGAGAATGCAGAGTGACCTGGTCCCACACTTCACACTTTCACTGCTGCAATGCTGGAGTGTCAGGTCTTCAAAATGGAAGGACACTAAAATAGTGAAAAATTATTCTTCTGGATCAATCATCAAGGTTAAGAGAAAGAAACTCAGGAAATAAGCACTAATGAAGAAGTCCTAGGAGATCAAGTATAGGATGCATTTGAGGCGATAAATTTCTGAGAAACTTTGATTAGATTATTCCCAAAGGAAAACTGTCTGGTGAACAAAATTATTCACAATTAGATTATCTTATTATAAGTTCCCGATGGAAGAAACCAGTTCTGT
Source organism: Passer domesticus (assembly GCF_036417665.1). Lineage (NCBI taxonomy): Eukaryota > Metazoa > Chordata > Aves > Passeriformes > Passeridae > Passer > Passer domesticus. The sequence goes on from NC_087487.1 coordinate 4,042,897, forward strand.
AACACAGTTAGCAATGAAAAGACAACAATGACCCTCCCATCCATGAACCAGACGGGTTCCACTGTCTGTGTCTTGCAATACAAATACAAAACCGGTTTCCTTTTGGTTGTTCTGGGGGTGTATTATGTTTTCATGAAATACAACTCATTTCTTGAAATATCACTGGGATTTTGTGACAAATAGCTATTAGTAACTGATGGCTTGAGTAATACAAGATAGAAAATCAGGAAGTCACAACATGTTAAAAATCTAATGAGAACCTTTCTCTTCACCAAATAGTCACATGCAAAATTCTCTTTCGGGATTCAGAGATTTTTATACCATACTGTTGTTGTCTTTAGTGACAGATTTTGGTAGGCAGAATTAATTCAGAAGATTTCTGATCATACTTGGGATATGTAAGTATAGTGCAGAGCAAAGACAATGAAGAGCTCTTTGCTTTGATGTTGACTGCAGTATTGTCACCCACTAGGAAACATTACAGCTAAGTCAAGCAGAAGAAAGATCACAGACAAAGGACACAATAATGGAGAATTTTGCTAATAATCTGAAAGCACTTGGAGACCTCCAGGGCATGGATATTTCTATAAAACAACAGGGTATTATATTCAAAGTAGAAGCTACAAAAATGTGTACATTTAAAATTCTGATAGAATTGTTAAAAGGTTCAACCTCTAGTGCCTTTTTGCTATGGACTGTGTGATACAGTGTTTTATGAAAACAAAAGCCAGTTGAGATCTTGGAAGTGGAAAAACTTGCATTTTCCTGAGCCACACCAGCTAATAAACCTTGTTTCTCAGCACCACTAATGTATGTGGAGGAGTGCAGCCTTTGTGGCCACATTGCCTCACTCTGTGTGGGTGTATCCTTTGCAGAGCCCAGGATGAATTACGAAACAGGGAGCAGGAGCTTTGCACCCAGATGACAGCACAAAGTGAACAGTGCCAGAGCTGGGACTCACAGATCACCCCAAGAGAATCCCCTGTTGTCACTGCATTCATTTCTCTCAAGCCAAACCTACACCTGGATGTCACTTTTTAAAATTTAAGTTGAGAAAAATTATCTAAGCATATGAATGCATGAGCTAGTTAATTAACACAGGGTTTGGGACAAATAGCAAATTATAAGGCAAGCAACTTTTCCTCTAAGTATTGTGATCTAAACAGCTATAAATTAAATTTAACATGAGCAAAACCAAAAGAAAGAGTTTGAAAAAAAATGCTTACTTTCTTCCCACCCTCCTCCCTCTGCCTAAATCTAGAGTTAAGATTGTAGGACAAATCCCTCAAAAAGCTGTAAAACAGTAGAAATCTACTGTAGAAATGCCACAGCTAGGTAAGAAAGATGTACCTTGCCTCAGGCTCTTTCTTGCTCAAGACTCTCTAAAATCCCAGCACTTGATGCAGTGATCCTATGAGTTTCCCACAGCAGGCAGCAGGAATGACAAACATTCTTTTCGAGGCTATTGCCAGCAGTGCACCCCTCGCACAGACTACTAAAAATCCCTTAATCCCCTCCACTTAATGCTGACCTAAAGAAACAGAAGATCAAAACATAACCTCTGGAATGACCTTAGCTTGCTCTGTAACACCTCACCAGCAGTCAGGGATGTCAAAGAGCTCCCTGCAGGCCCTTGCTGTTCTCTGAGGAATGCTGTTTATCAGATCCACCAGAAAGCTCCTTTGTCAATATGTAATATACACGAGGCCTACCGGCCATCTTCCTCATGAGAGCTACGTGCCAAGAAGAAGGCAAAATTTACAAGTATACAACCAAGACACTGAAACAAAATCTGTACAAAGCCAGAGCTGAAAAAACAAAACACCTCAAGGCTGCAGCTTCAACAGACTGATTCCATGTGTTGCTCCACATTTTTAGTCGTAGAGACATGAAGTAAGGTGTAGAATACAACTGCAAAGGACACGACCACTACTCCGACACATCCTGCTCTCTTCCAAGTATGGATAAATTTGCAGTGACTCAAGAACAAGAAGCCAGGGATGCTAACCTAGACCCCGGAAAACTTTCAAGGCTAACAGCGCAGCTTTTTTTTTTTTTTTTTTTTTATATAATCACAGTTTTGTGTCAGAAGAAATTTGAAAACAGGTCACATGTCTACTGGATGCCACAGCATATGCCACTGCACATGTCACAGCTGAGATGGCCACGATACACAGAGTATCACCACAGACCTTCAGAAAGCTTCACCCCATACAGAGTAACACCACACCACTTTAGAAGGCTTCAGGCGTTGTGTCTGCCCATACAGAATCACAACGCTTCAGAAAGCTGCAAGTATCTGCCATTCTTGTTCTTTAGCCCAATCTTTTATCCCCTTCACATTCATGCACTGCCCCTGTGTGCCCTGTGCTCCCTTTGGTGGTTGCTCAGTGCCCCTGGGCACTCCATGGCTCACTGCTGCCAGTGCTGCTCACAGCTGTGCCCACTGGGGTGAGGCTGGGCCACAGCCCCACTCCCATTACCACAAACTGTGTGCCTACAACTGGACTTAGGGTTTCCATTGGCAGAGTAGCAAATAGAAGAGTCTACTTCTAAAAATCAACTTCTGGATGAGCTGACACAATGCCAAAGGGAACTGCTGTTTTAACCACTGTTGATTCTGGAGATGCTGCCAAGTTCTGCACACTGGCCAGGCCTGCAGACCTGAAGAGTTTGATAAGATTGAAGTCCAGAAGAGTAAGGTGAAAAAATTCTAAGTGCCATATCAACTAATCACAAAACTCATCTGAGATTAATTCTGTCTGCTGATCATGAGCCACTGGAATAAAGATTCTTATGTTTCTTTTTCCTGCTGATTATATGTTAGTCTGAATTTACTGGAAGTTCTAAATTATGATCACATTTGTATCCCAGCATTTTTCACAAGTCACATTGCTGGTTTCCTAAAGAGGTAGTTGCCACTAGAATGAACAGTGCCTGCTGCCTTTAGTCATTCTGACTCTGAACAAACACAAGAAATTAAAAATCTAGGTATTCCATAGCAGAGCTCACATGCCAGACCTTTTTGATGGCCATCTAAGTTTAAAACCAGATGGCTTATTCCCCATTGAGCATGCTTCAAAGAGCTAAGGGCCCTCAGAGATTATCAGACCATTTCTGGGGCGCCTTGTTTGAAGCACAGAAGGGACACTGCCTCCCTGGCAGAGAGAAAGACTCTGGGCTATGCTGCCATCATTCCCACAAACACATCTGAACTAGCTTGGTAGCACTGTTGCCATGGTGGTACAAGGTTAACTGAAAAACCACAGTATAGGTATTTAGCCAGCTTTTAAAATTGATTTTACAGCCTATTTTGCCTTAGCTATACTACTCCCAGTGTTAAAATAGCCTGTTAAAGGACAAATGTGTAAAACCTTTAGTCAATGCCTTCCATTCTAATTATATTTTCTGCTCTAGTATAGTCTCTGAAAGGAAATGTCTCCAAGAAAGTAATTTTCCAAGGATATTCTTTCTAAAATATAAAAAGCAGAAATGGAGCAAGAGAATCATGTTTAAAGCAGCTTAAAAGGAAATGCTGGGATTCCCAGAGGGGCTGAGAAACATGTGGGTTTGGGATAAAAAGAACCAAGCCAAGAGCTAGCTGGCTACTTCCAGTTTCCACACCATAAATTGTTACATTTTTAATGTTCAGTCCTCTTTCACATGTAGAAAGAAACTGAATACAGTAGGATGTAGCAGACAAGACAGAGCTTAGCCAAGGGCACGCTGTGTCAGGGACCTTTCAGACTCTCTACTAATGCAAAGAAAAAGCTGGCACAGGGCCCAGCATCTCTGTAAATCAATACAGCTGTTTATTTAAACCAAATGGCTGGCAACCATATCAAGCTTTGATTGTTGTAGACATTTCCAAAAGGAAATGAATAAAATTTCAGGAGATGACAGCAAACCCATGTAAGAACAAAAGAATTCTTTCCAGCTAAGTTTTATTCATTATAGGGCATGCTTTCAGTTCACTGCTTGAAGCCAAACAACAGGAGTACCCAGTATTAGCAGAATCATTGTCAAGCCCAACAGTCAACCAGACAGATACTTCTCACGTATTCCTGACTGCAGAAAGTTCCTAAATATATTTGTAGTCATGAATGACATGGGTGTAAGCTTCTCAGTAATGTGTGAGAATCCAGTGCCTAGATTTCACTGCCAAGAGCATTAAAGACTGGCATGGACATGTGCAGTGACATACAATCCACTGGGTGAGAAGCCAGGCTTGGCATGACTCAGGCCCAAGGTTCTGTCTGTGCACAAGGACAACTGCAACACTAATTTTCTGCAATGTGATATCTCACTCTAATCCATTTTTTCCCTTTGAGGCCATGGCTACAGATACAGAAACCTCTCACTTAGAAAAAGATAGGAAGAAAACACCTAAGAGGTAGAATTTGCATCATTTCACTTCCCCTCCCACCCTATCTTGGATCACACAAATGTTGGTGGGTTTTGTTGTTGTTTTTAAAGAGATTGCTTTTGTACAGGTGCTCCCTTTATTCTCAAGTTTGTTGTTAGTTTTTAATAACCCCTTGAGAGATGAAAACAGATACTGTTAAAAAAAGCTACAACCTTTGACACTTTCAAGCTATGCTGTCACACTTCACTGGATAGATGACAGGATAGGATAAATGTGACAACTTCAAGTGAGCATGGGGAACATGAGACTAAAGTGTCTTCTTTTGATACTGAGTAAGAAAACTGCTTGACTGTGGGTCAGACTCACAGCTGGTGCAGGAGGATAACTGACATCACTTTGGCCTGTCACTATTTACTGTCAGTAAAATAACATGAACCTCTCCTCAAACATTTGTAATTAGGAGCTGGGAGATTTCTGGTTTGCACAGCATCAAAAAGCAACACAGAGAAAGTCATAGATTGTAAAGCAAGCATAAATTACATTTCAGTCTGCATTTTGTCATGGTTGTTGCAGAAGTCAGATTCACCATATTCATATATTTAAAAAAAAAACCCTGTAGTTCCTGACACACATGATGCTTTGCTATGAATATGGTTTCAGAACTGAAATATTTTCACAAGAGGCCTCCTTGGCTGAAAGCAGGCAACTTCAGGAAGTTAAGAACCACTACTGTGATAGCAAAGGCTCTACAGAGCTCCACAGACACAGGATTCCTTCCATGCTGTGCCCACTTGATTAAGAACCATGAGGACCATCTTGCTATTGCTAAGCCTGGTTTTGAAGAGAAATAAAACTTATGTGGCTGAAGATTGCTGACTGCTAGAAGATGGTAGGGGAAAAGCTCTTTGTCACTGTGGAGACTTGTAGGGCATAACAGTCAACAGGCAGCATTAGTAAAGTGTTTAGTTCTGTTCATTCACTCCTGCACCTTCAGATATTGCTGGAGCCTCTTGGACACAGTGATGATCCTAAAATTGGTCCTTCAATTCTCAGTAAAAGACACCTACACCTTGGACACAACTCAGAGACTCACGGTGAGAGGCACCAGAGAAACAGCAATTTGTTTTGCAGGTTTTTTTTATTACTGTGATGTTATTGGTAGAAATTTTGGGCAATGAGTTTCTGGCATTTTGAGGCTGCCTATAGCCAGGATAATGTAAAAGAGAAGAAGCATTGAAGAGTTTCCCACAGGTATCCAGCTGGCAGCCTGCAGGACTCTCTCCAACCTGTCCCTTTCCTGTGCTGAGCTCCTCTATCTGCACTGGTGGATGTGCACCTGACTGCACCTGTGCACAGCAAAGAACCTTAAACATCACCCACTGGCTCACACAGGCTCTAATTGAGACCTGAATTCCATCTTCACATGATTGTTCTGCCCTACATAACACACAGTTGGCAACAACATGCACTCCATAGCACAAACAATCCTCTGTTACATTTTGTCTTCCCCTCAAACTAATGCTTCAGCCATGGATTAATCTTTGTTTCAAGAAAAAAATGTGGAACAGGAAATCAGTCCTATATTGCATCAAGCACTACCTGGCTTTGACTAAAAATCAAACCACTCACTTAAAGCTGTATCAACAAACAAAAAGAAATTAGAACATGATGTGGTTAAGAACAGAGATTCAGAATCTGATTTCAGATACCACTGCATCAGTCTGGAAATAAGTACTCCCTTACTTGGCTGAAAATAATAGCAATACCAGTCAACATAAACCTTGTCAAGCTCCACAACAGGGAATGTAATACCTTCCCTACCCAATACAGTAATGCATCATTAAGTACAGTAGTGCATAATTAGGTCTGGTATTAGAGGCAGGAAAGGAGGCTCTACCTCTTCTGAGGTAGAAACAGTGTCCTGAAGAATCTAACTGCTGCTTTCAGATGTCTACTCCCTCAGGAAAAATGTGCTTGCTCTGGTCTTTAGTGGGGCTGTTGCAATATTCCTAACCCTGCAATCAATGGTGAAGCACAGCTGTAACCTTATTACTGGTCTGAATATAAGGACTTCATGATATTGTACATATGATCAAGCACATGTAAAAAACTGCTTCTCAACACACTGAAAAGTACTTATGATCAACAAGAACAGAAATTATAGATATGGTATCAGGAGTACTGAGTGATCTAAGCCACTCAAACACTGAATAGATCCTCATGTTTAACATTTTAAACTCTTCTGTGGACACTGATTTTCAGAATGCACATAAACATACCATAGAAGGGCACTGCTACTACATCTGGTGACAGGTACAACATCACACCACTCCAACCACTTCAGATCCTGAGATTTGGAATTCAGAGGTTGATTAGCATACTCAAAACCATACTGTGATCACAAATACCAGCATAAGGGGAATTCATAGATGATGGACATGTTTCAGTGTTTAGACAGTGCAGGAGGACACATGGAAGGAAATGTGTTACCTGCTCATCTTCACATCAAAACAAGCATATTGCTTCCATTCAAACAGGAAAGAGACACATTCTAAATACTCATTCTTCAAGGGATCACAAGAAATTTTAGCTTGACTCTTCTGAAACCAAGTCTAAAAGCAGTACAAGTATATCCATCTTGCTCTACATGTGTGTCTTATATTTCTCTTGAGGATATGCTGTGATCCCTGCAACATGTATTGTAATGGACTGTTACAAATGTAAGAGCAGAGAAGACTCTTAATTCAATTAAAATATGTTTTCAATGAAAGTGAGCTTATTCTTACATCTATTGGGCAGCTGAAGTTAAGTACAGCAGCCAAGAGCAAAAGGACACTATTGGCTTTTTAACTGTACAAAATGCTTCAGGGTTGGCAAGCTCTCTGTTCCCATTTCTTTCACACACCTGTGTGCTTCCCGAGTCTTTCATCATTTTAAAGCCAAGTGCCCACAGTTAGAATGTGAAAGTCAGGAGTCCACAAACACAGGAATTCAGAGGGATGAGCTGTACACACTGTGCAAATTGCTATTCCCTAAGAAGCATCAGGCAGGGCCCCTGCCTCTCTTCCCAGACAAAAACAAAACAGCATTTCCAAAGGCAACAGGTGGGAACCTGATTTTGACAGCACAACTTTTTAATGTACTATGGAGCATATGGAAGACTTGCAATGGGCTACATTGCTGCTCTGCCTGCAGGAAATTCCATGCTGAAAGGCACACTGTTTGGAGAGAGAAGGGGAGGAGGAAAAAAAGAACAGAAAGAGAAAAATATTAAAAAATAACAGAACAGGAGTTGGCTTAGCAAAATATTATTTCTGGATTCTATACTAACAGATGCATTAAAGCCTGCAGAGCAGAAGGACTGGACACATGAGCATCTGTATATATTCTCTAGCTTGAGAGAATCTGTGGGAATTGTACAGAAGTTGTGAAGACTGATTTTGAAAAAATGGAAAAGCAGCTCACGTTACACTTACATAGCATACAAAATAACAATACCTGATATTACCATTTCTGTAGAAGGTTGCTAAAGTTTCTAAACATTAAAGTTTAAATAATTTTCTAAACATTAAAAATAATTTTCTTAACATTAAAGAAATAATGAGGTGAAAGATTGATTGTAATTATGAAGAGCACACTTTCACGCTTATGAAAGGAGTATTTCTCAACAGGAAGGCTTTCAAATCTGGAGTTAGTTCTTGCACTGGCAACTGTGCTGTCTTTTTTTTTATTTCCTGTAACTGAAACAAGAAAGCAGACTTCTGTGGCCCAGGGCATTTCTACTCCCAATTGCCACACACTCTTGTGTTCGGGCAATGTTTCTTGCAACATATTGATTCTCTTTTGTTTAAGTTATTAAATACTTTCACTGTGGCTTTTTTTCTTAACCCTGTTGATTTAAAAAAGCACAACAAAAAATCCCCAAACCACCATTTGTTTATAATTCACTATCCCTTTATCTCTTACCCAACCCCTTTTACACAGGGCCTACTTCCTAGGACATTTACTTGTAGTTCCCTTCATAAAACCAAGAAAGAAAGAATCTGGTTGAGCTAATGATCAACTAAGACTGATACTTGTTCCCCAAACTCTAACATTTGATCAACAATAAGGCAAATATTTGTATGGTTGCCCAGTTAGTAATAATGAAAAAAGAACCCAGCTGAAGATTCTGTCACATCCAACTCATTCCTGAATCCGTTCTACAAGAACAAAGCAGTTCTCTGCAGTGCAACATAGTTCAAAAGATATTTTGGTTCTCAAAGAAACAACTGTGGAAATACATTGTGACTTCTAATGTCTTTTGACAGCTGTTGTACTGAGCTCTCAGTCCAGCAGTAAAGGGGGGTTATTTTGAGCAGGGCCTTCTGTCATAGGACAATGGGTAATGGTTTTAAACTAAAATAAAGTAAAAATGTTTACAATGAGGGTGATGAAACACTGGAATGAGTTGTCCAAAGAGGTTGCAGGTACTCCATCCCTGGAAATATTCAAGGTCAGGCTGGACAGGGCTCTGAACAAACTAGATCTAGTTGAGTATGTCCCTGCTCACTGCAGGAGGGTTGGACTGGATGACCTTTAAAGGTTTCTTGCAAACCAAACTATTCAATGACTCCATGCTGAAAACATGGAGCTGAAAATGTGGCAGCAGACATATAAGGAATTAAAGGAAGCACTTGACAGGTTCTTTGCTGTGGTGGTATCCACGTTATCCCGATAAAAGCTGGAGGGAAGACACAATGGCTAAAAGGTGTAAGTCTATTGCATTCTTCTTTCCCTGGAGACACTGACCTTTTCTTCAGAGGCAGGGAGTGACTGTGCACAGGCTTTTGTTTCTGACAGAACAGTTATGTTGGCTGGCACTCCATGTATTGAACTTGGTGTCTCTCAAGCTGAACATGTGAGCTACCACAACCCAAACTTAGGAGCTAACACTTTCTGACTGGGGCAACAGCTGACTAATAACATTTTGTGGGTTGGGCATAGAGAGAAATTTACACCACAGTCTCACTGACAGGTTTAATTTCAGTAATTTTTGAGATTACTGCTGGTAAATATACATAAAAAGAGGGTGTGGAAGAATTCTGCCAAGCTGCTGTCCACTTGGGCAAAACCAGAGCACTTGCAATAAAACTTGAAGTTAGAGCAGGCAATGCATGCTCCATTTTGAAAGCACAGTGAATTTTCTCTTTCATCCTTCTAGCCTAGTCATACCACAGGCATTTACTTTAACAAGCAGTTTGAGATATGCATTTAAAACACTGATTTGCCCCAATAAAAAATTCTGGGATCGAGGCTTCTCATTCAATATTGAGAATGACTCATTGTACCTTAAATGTTTGACCTGCCAAGGCATTATTTATTATATATTTGTAACTAGTAAAACTACATAAATACACACATCAATTATAAAGGTGTTTGCTGTGTAAATGCAGGGAGGGGTCTCAGACTTCCAGTAATTCCTCTTCACCCAGTTTTACATGCTCATCAGGTCTTTATTATTACAGCTTCAGGTATTCCTCACATCCAGACCCTGATAGCAAGAGGGTGGGTTAGTGATGAGACCAACGGGAAGTGGAGGCCAATGTTCCAACATGCTTCTCTGCCTGGGGCTAAAGTTAATTCTAAGGGCTTGGCATCAACCACGTTTTTAAACAGTATAGCTTTCAGCTAACTGACACAGAGGTACCAGCCTGCTGGTGATTCCCCTCCAAAAAGCTCTTCTACAACCTGCCTGCTGGTCACAAATGCATGAAACGACAGGCAGCATTTTGATCTCGTGTTACTGGAAAAACTGCAGGTCTAGGAAGGGGACACTATATGAGCACCCTTTGGAAGCTGCTCTCTTCTTATGTTTGCTGGATCTTCAGCTTAGTGCTAAACACAATTGTTTTCAAGGGATTAATCAACTGATTAGTATTTGCTCTCTCAAGGCAGTATGGCAGGGATCCTGCTCTGGAAGTCATGCATTTCACTCCTTGGGAAGATCTCCAGGTGCCAGAGCTACAGATAACAGTGGTAAGCTTTCAGACAAAGACTTTCCCCTCAGTTATCCATCTGTGTTTACAGGAAGCCAAGATCAATCTGAAATAATTTGCCTTGGTAGTCTGGATATGTTTGCACAATGTCTATTTATGTTACACCTGGCTCATACCAACACAATGAGCTAGTTACTTTCATTATCACTAAATACATTACCCAGCTTGAAAGAATGCAGCTGTTAGAGATCGAGGAGGATCCCAGGGCACTCCTTTGTTGAGAGCAATAAGTTTTGCTTCGCAAAGCACCTGTACTTTTTTAAACCTCAAAACCCAAAGCCAGCCTGAGTGGAGATAGGAAAAAGGGGATGTGCAACATGAAACCACTACAATTAAGCAACAGCAAACACCATTCACACAGGCCTGTGAACTGGAAGGTGGACATTCATTTTACTTGCCAACTCAACTTCTCTGCCAAAACCTACTGTAAGGGTTATGTCACCTTCATCCAAAATCACCTGTTTACCATAAAAACCTTATGAAATACCAAGAACATCTTGTAAGGAAAGTACTAATTTAAGTGAAAGCAATTAATGAAAATATAGGTGCTAGACAGCTAATTTATGAGTTATGAATGCAATCTGCTTCATAATAAGTGCCTCCATTAACAAGTGCCTTATAGTTTAATGATCCTCAATATCTAAAAGGTTTATCACTCAAAAATCTTGAAGGCTACCAGAACACTGTGACATGTTTTTTAACAAATGGTTATTTGTGATGATGTCAGAAAGCATAGTTAACTCCTGAGCCTTTCTGTACATGAGGGTAGACAGTTTATCATACAGCATTTATTGTTATCTGGCACTGAACTGGGCTGCTGAAGACCTGGACCCCTTTCCTTACCTGACTGCATGCTCACATCAGTTCTTTTGACTATGAGTTAGGTGTATTGGTGTTTGCAAAAGTTTCTTGAAGAAGACCCTCTCTTCTCAGTGCTTCTACAACTCTTCAGAGTTCTCTCCATTGTAATTGATTCCTCTGCAGGTAACTGCAACAACAGTAACAGGGAGATCTTGGTGAAACAAACCGAGCCAACACTTGGAGGGTGTGGTTCTTCTTCTCATCTGTTTTTGAATGACTTCACATACCTGACAGCCAGATCCAGTGATGGACATCCATTCTAAGGCATTCTGAAGAATGGAAGAAAATTAAGTCTGTTCTGACTTTCTAGCAAAAGGTTATCTGTGAACATTGCAGCTGAAACACTAAAGCTTTTAAAATTTCTTGGATAGAGATCTGATAGGGGTGTTTCAGTTTGTTACATTTATTGTTTTGATTTCTTATTCAATTATTTTGTTTGGTTTGCTGTAGTTTTTATTTCACTAGAAGATCCTATGAGGTGAGAAGGAAACTCACACTGAACTCCTTACATTATTTCCAGCCTGAAAAGAACATTTCATATGGCTTTATTTTGCTGGTCTTTAAAGCTCTATAAGCAGTGTTTGTACCACAACAGACCAAAGTGAGAGAAATTTCACAGCCACAGCTCATCTTCTGTTAGAAAAGGGAATCTCAAAACTATCTCTGATATTGTAGGATCATCAAATTTACCATAACTGGCTCCTACCCTTGACCTCAGATACTCAGAAATTCCTGTCTGGCCACTTTCTGTCTTGTTTCCCTGCACGTATACAACTTGGTTTCCTGTTCAGAACAACACAACTCTCTCTTCTTTTTGATTAGTCAGAGAGCTGCCTGGATGTTCACAAAATTAAAAATAAATAAATACAAGTGATGCTACAGCTATTTAGTCTCTAAAATGCTGGTCATCACTCTTAATCTGCAACTGTGCTGTTTTTAGTTCATCCCACTGTGAGGTTTAGAAAGATTTATTCCCTTTGTCATTGTTTGTTTAAGGATTGTCACCCTCTGCAATTCATAAATGCCAAATGAAGCTCCTCTTGCTTCTAGCTTGCCCCTAGGCACTGAAATTTGCTCCTGAAACTTTTGGAGAGGGACTTTCCCATAAATTCACTTAAGCCCAGGGAGAGTCTAATTTATCCCTTCTCATGTTACCCATCTCAGAGAGCTTGCTCACATGGCACTGCTCTGATGCCTCTACCCCACACGGTCTCTTACATTTGAATGCTGGAGGATCCTGTGGAGGATTCTGCTCCCACTGAATTTCATGTTTTTCTGGAGCTGGCAGTTAGAAAAATTGATTCTCTCACTCTTTACTTTGTTCCATCAGCCCTGGAAATGACTCTTTTGCAGATATATGCAAACTGATGAGCTGCTTTTGCATGACACTCCAATGCAGTCATGTGGTTCATATTTCATAACAGTGAAAAATTCTGCCAAAATTCAATGCACGTGGCAAAATAAAGAGCACTGAAATATTCGGGATGAAGTATTAGTAATATTGAACAACTGAAATTAATTGTTTTGATATTTCTTATTTCAGAACTAGCATTTTGCACCAGGATTTGTTGAAACACACAATCTAAAAAATTTGAGATCTAACAAAGTGAATAAATATATTTACAAATATTCTTCATCCTTATCTACCTCTGTCCCAGATACGTAGATTTAATGTATCTTCATACTCCAAATTATAAATAGAGGATCACAAATATATGAAAAAAAAGGTACTGCCACTTCAACTACCTATCAGCAGATGCAGGCATACAATGTTTCAGACACCCTCCTTGAAACACCACACTTATTTTTCAACTGGTTCGTGAGTATGTTTCTTTGCCTCATTAGATTGCTCTGACATCTAAATCTTGAATTTCTCTGAGCACAAAATGCCTCTGACTTACTCAATCCTGATCAGGTTTTCTTAGCACAATTACAACAGCAGTTCAGGAACCAAAATGTCAAAGCATATGGAAGACTTCCTTCTGTGGAAGGAAATCACTAGATCAGAATGGTAAATATTTCTGGTTGCATTCCTGGACATGAAGCTAATCAGCTGCTGAGCACTGGGAATACATTAAACACAACATGACTTGAAAAAGTCTAGTTTTAAAGCTGAAAAAATGCAGGGGCAAATTCTGGTAGGTTTAAAGTAAAACTTTTAAATCTATCATAACATGCAACTTTCTTCATCTTCTTCAGGTGAAAGGCAAGAATGGAGAACACTCCAAGTTTTGTTCAATTTCTCTCTGTGTTTGAAGCCTTTTTAACTGCATTGATGGAGAAGCTGTAAAAAGGCAGATTTCTTCTGGGAACATGTGCCTGCGTCATGTTGACACCAGCAGATAGAAATAGCTGTGATCTGTATCAATAGCTATTTTCAGAGTGGATAGAGCCAGGCACAGTGGTATTAATTAATGAGAGCAGGAGGGAGGCAGCACAATCAGCTTAAATGAAACATGAGAAATTCTTCATGTAGGAAAGACTGGACATGTCTTGTAAGGAAAAGCTAACCCATGCAATTTCTCAAAGTGAGGTAAGGTCAACAATTCTTTCTGGAATCCCAGCTCTCTGACATCACCAGCTCCTGTTTTGCTGTACCAAGGGTTCCTATCACAGAAGCAAAGAAAAAGCAGAATAGCACTTATCATCATCTGGCTGAACTTATAGTTTAGTCACAGAAATTAGAAGCATTATCCTAGTCAATTCTAGTACTCAGCACAGAATATTCTATCCTCTACCATATCCTGTGGTAGAGGTGTAGCACAGCTCAGCTCTGTTCCCTCACAGCTGAGCTCAAGGAACCCTCTCTGACATGCACATTCAGCCACAACCTTGAAAGATATACTGAGGAGGCCAATCAAAACATTCCCCACCCATGGCAGGAGAAAGAAAACTCCTAACAAACCATTTCCCAACCTTTTCCTCAGGGTCTACTTCCAAACCCCATATTCAAATATAAGATATGCCAATTCAGAGCAAAGCACCAAATTCCCTTGTCTGCCCTTCCTGCCTAAGGAGCAGGAAGGAAAGGGGAACACCCTTCTTCTGATAACCTCAGCCCCAGAGGCTGCTGTTTGCCCAAAACCTTTAACGTGGTTGTAATGTGACCCAGAGCACACCAACTATTCACTGTACAGACCCTGGCTCACGTCCTGAACATGATAATGAACACATGAACACCACCTAGGAGGTTTTGCTTAATCATTCAGCTATGCAGACACAGGATCCTTACAAGCAAACCACTCTGGACAGGCAGGAAAGAGAATACTTAATATTTTTTTCTAAAAATACAATTAGAGAGGTTTCCTCTAAAAAAAAAAAAATCAAAGTTCTTGTCTCAAACTGGAATTTAATATAGTAGTTCTTATTTTTTGAATGAATTTGTGTGGTCAAGCTATAGCTTTGAAAGGAAAACTGATCCATATAAAGCTAGGAAAAATGTGAAATATAATCTAAGAATGTCTTTCAAAGCAAAGGCTAGACCAAAAGAAGCAGCAGCTCAACTGAAACAGCTCAATTTGATTCATTATGTACAAACAAAATAATATATCCCTGGAATAGAACTTGGGAGACCTGCTCTGTTGGCACACCTCCTGCTTTATTGACATTTCATATACAATAATGCATTGGAAAAGAAAATGAAACTGTGCATGATGAAAAGAAAGGAATAAGTGAGAGAACTGGTCAGTGAAATGAAAGGATGAAAGAGTATATTTATTTTTTGACATGGTAAAAACCTAGTATTATTAATAAGTATTGTTACTTAGTATTAAGTATTATTAATTAGTATTATTAGTATTATTATTTAAGCTAGTATTATTACTAGCTTAATTTGCAGATAATCTCAATATAGGATCCAAAACAAGCCACGAATACGCAAACAAAATGTATTACAAGCAAAACAACTGGAAACTTCTGGAAAACAACTGAACTTCTTACAGCAAAAGTACAGAGGTGTCTCTGGAATTTAAGGTTTAACTTATGAGTCTATTGCCATGCTCAGAATTGTTGCATATGCCTCCTGAAAAGAGGAGAGACCTGTTACACCCCAAGTGAGAGGATTTAGGGCAGCAGATTAGCAATCATTCAAATAGAGACCTGTCATGAACTATGCACAAACAGAAGCAGCTCACCCAACACTGACACACCTTCACAAAAATCTGCTCTGTGATTCACAGATGAGCTGCGATGCAACCTCCCATGCTCTGCTCCCAATTGACAATGAGAGTCTCATATACACTACACAAAAAGAAAATATTTTCTATTGTTTCACTGTTGCTCTTTTGATTCACCACGGTTTATAATGGCAGTCTTGGAACAGCCTGAGGGCCCAGGAACAGGCTCTTACAAACGATGCCTGTCTATGACAGGCTTTCTAGGATTTACAAGAATTTTGTCTTGCTTACTCGAGGAAATCAATTGGAATAGATACATGAAAAGAGTAGTACCCTGCACAGACATTTAAATAACTCAAATATCCTAGGATCTGAAGGACAGGAAAAATATCAGTCCAAGGAAGACCCAGAGGAAGCTAACCAAGCAAGAACAATTGGAAGCAAGGGGGCTAATAATTTTTTGTTGTGCAGTTTCACCCAACAGTTTTTCACTTTAGATTCTTTTTCCCAGGAAATCTGAATACCACACCTCCTCTGTAAGTACCAGCAATTCAAGTTGCTTACATGATTTCCAAAAGCTTGCCTGTTTATCATTCTCAAACTCCACAATACAGAATTTATGAGGTATGAAGTAGATTTTCCTGATAGCATTTAAAATTCTCTTTGATGCAGAGAATATTTGGCTGATTACATCTGAAAGACATCTTCTAATTTCCCTAAGCCAAATTATTGCATTTTTTTATTCCTCCAGTTCTTTCTTGGATTTTGATCTATGCAAGGAGTAATTGAACAAGAGAACAGAGTAAACAAAAGCATATGGCTGTCCTGATTTAAAAACACCACTGTGTTCAACAAATTTGCCTAGTTTTTCTTCACCTGTTTAGCATTTTAATAAATTCTTAACAATTAGCATTCTACCTATAGGCCTATATCAAGGCTCTGAAAAGAAATATTATGGATCCATTGCAGGTCAATCTCTGTCCGTGTCTTACTTTTGAGATGTCTCACAGATGTTAGGTATGACCTTCCAGGTTCCCTTCTTTCCTTGGTGAGAGACCTCTGAGGCTGGTGATGTGCATGTGCAGCAGCCAGGTCACCACACAGAGAAGGGACACCACCACCACCACCACTCACACCTCAGTGCAGAGCTGTGCCTTTTTAACAGGCCTCCTTGCTTCTATAAGGTGGTTCAATTCCTCATCAGGCAACAATGCTGTTTAGCTTGGTAATTTTTGTGCCTCCAGCTGGTAACCTTATGCCAGTACTATCCACTCCCCTTTCCTTGTGATGTTTATCATCTGTCATTGCTTGGAGAAACAAACAACACTCGCCACAGGCTGAGGAAAGTAGATTCTGAATCACTACTCTCTGCTGGTAATTTTTGATGTTGCCTACCATGGAACAATATGTACCAGTGTGCTGTGCGCAGCACCAAATCTCAACCACTGACAATGGAGAAAAAAGGATATCTTATTACCAATTTCTTTGAATTTGATGTCAGAACTCAAAAAGGGGCTTCCTTTTTGGAGAAAAAAAAAAAAAAGGCTTACCTGACAGCAGATCTCCACTCCATGCTGCCCTTCCCTGTCGGAACCCAGGACATCTCTCTGGATGTCTCAAAGCCCTGGCAGGGGCTCGGAGACCCTGGCAGGAAGCCAAAGACACCTGGAAATTCGATCTTAATTCATGGAGCAAATTGCCAACCTTATATGAAGAATTACAGGCTACAAAAGTTTAAGTGGCACAGTAGTAGCAATCACAGGGTGAAGGGAAAAATTTTGGAGCACAGTACAGGGGGGTTTGGAATCCTGTACATGGGGGTCAGGAGTCCCAAGATGGAGGGCTTTGGGTGTGCCCTGTCCTTCTTCTTTCTTCTCCTTGGCATCCATGTTCAGGATGATGTTGGCATGTGTGGATTGGTTCATGGTGAAGGTGCACTTGCCAACAAGAGTGAAAAGCACTGGAAATAGAAGGTAAATATCTTATGCGTAGTTTTCACTATAAAAGAGACAACCGCCCCGTGGGCAGGGGAGAGAGTGCCCTTGGCTGTCTTGCTGATCAGACCTCGGCTGGACAGACAGAAAAACTTTGTAGATAAGGAACAATAAACTCAACTAAAGACCGAAAAAGCAAGAGTCCAGACTCCTTCAAAGCGTGGCCGGCCCAGAACCACCTTTTCCCGTGCTGGGACAGAGACAAGCAACAGCCCACCCCGACACTTCCCCAACAAATACATTCCCAAATTCACAACACACTGGACACTGTTGCACTCTGGAAACTCATTCCTGTCTAGCTTGGAAGATATTATGGAGCTGAACCAACACAGCCAACAGGCTGCTGTTATCAGGAACACACACTTCATCAGATCAACCAGATCCTCATCTCCCAGGAAAAGAGCAAAGTGCCTTGTCAAGCTGCCACTCACTAGGGAGAGTAGTATAAAGTACACAACAGCAGCAAGGACTCAATTCCCAGATGTCACAGCTCTGGGGGTTTTTGGTTTGTTTAGGTTTTTTTTTTAACACCTCGTAGGCACAGTCTCTCTGAATACAGAGCAAATATCTGTGAGAATGATATAGAAAGTTGTCTCTTCAGGTCATCAGACATCTGTTTTTTAATTAACTATTTGTGAAAAAAGCTATTTTCTACTATGTCTCCACACACCTTCAATCAGCAATAAAATCTTTCACTTGCCTTTAACAAGCTAACTTCAGCATTGCAAGGAATTTAAACAGCTCACAAAGAATGCAGTAAATCTCTTGCCCCTTCTCTGTTTGAGGGAATAGTTCTTTAATTGCTTAGCAGAATGATGCTAGAGATCTTTTAAGAAACACAGGAATTTCAGGCTTAAGCTACGCCCACATGTGTAACTGAGAATGGAAAATTCAGTTCTACTGTCTAGGAATTTTTCCAAAAATGTAGTTTTTACAATGGGAAATAAAACTTCCTTTGAAATAATAAATGGACATGACAATTTTAATCAAGAGTCCAGTAAAATGAGATTTCACAACCTAAGTTTACAAAGATGATCTTGAACATCACTGGCTTAATCTGCTTCTGGGAAATAGATTGTAGGCTCACAGCAGCAAGATCATGGGACTGCTCACTCCAGAGACTTCCCCAGGAAATCCCTGACCATGGGATAAATTGCTGCTAACAAATAGTGTCATCAGCAGACTAGATTTTCGAGTTTACCTTTGGCAATGGTGAGGGCTGTCCAGAAAACAAGCAACGTGCAAGAGCTGGCTGCAGCCTGGTTGAACCCTGCAGAAGGACTTGGCAGAGGCAGGTACTGTCTGCTGCCAGGAAAGAGGATCCAATTTCACAGGTCTTTGCAACAAGACCCCTGACAGTTCAGCTGTATGAGCACTTTGAAAAATACTCAGGGACAGGCAACATCTACCCAGACATTAAAAGAAGAGTTTTGACTACAAAAGCTTAAGCAAACAACTTTCTTTTTCTTGTATTTTTTCATTCCCCTATATCAGTGAGAGATTTTGCAACAAAATGATCTTTGGGAGCTGGATTCATCAATAGCTAAGTAATCCTACGCTCACATAAAACAACTTATTCCCCTCCATCTTGATGAGAAGCAAGATGTGGGGTAACCAATTTAAAGCTCTGTAGCTCAGGGCAGTATTAGCAACACCTGCCACCAAGTACAAAAACCCCTGTACAGCACTTTATAAACCAGAAGCTTCCCCTGACCATGTCAGGCTGATGTATGTGAGCTGCTGGGCCCTGCTCAATGGCAGCCGTGGTAGGTGCACAACCTCCTTGAAGCACGTTGCTAGGACTTTCTCCCATTTCTTCACAGGGATACCACACATAGTCGGGATGGAGAGGGAGGAGACAGGTGTGCTAGCTCGAAGGACTCCCTCAGGAGCAGCAAAGCACCCTCACTGCCCATTCCTGGCAGCCATTTTGGCCCTCAGGAGCCCTCCGCTCCCCTCACAGCGCTCCCGCCATTTTGTCCCAAAAGCGAGGGAAACACCCCGAGCCCCCTCAGGCGGAGCTGCAAAAAGAGGGCGGAAATCATGGCCCTGAAATTACTGTTTTGTACCTCAAAGGAGGGTGAAAAGGTCCGTGAGGAGAGAAAAGGAGTCAGACTTGTTTTGGCTACAGCTTGAAAAGACGTCATGGGAAGGAAAGGCTGCTGCCAAATCCCGCCCTCACTCCGGCAGAAATAGCCGCCCTTTGCCTGAGGTGCCCGGGGGGCTGGGGGTAGCCAGGCCACAGTGCTAAACCTGCCAGAGGCAACCCTGGGCACTCCCGGGCTCCGTGGGTAACCACCAAGGCCTCCATATGCCTGTCTGACAGTGGGGGATGACAGGACATCTACACAGAAAGACCAATGCGCCAAAACCCACAGAGGAAAGGACAGTGAAAGCGCCATTTTGATCAGTGACATGCAAGTTGAACTATACAGTATCACCTACACAACCTTTCTGATGTGTATAGACATAGCAGATATACATATTGTGCTGATGTAAGGATCACCTCAGTGGCAAAGGGAGGTTGTGAAATGGCCCCCAAACATTTGACTCCACTCCAGAAAACCTCACCACAGCAGTTGCAATATTATCAGCCTCATCCAAGGGCTCTGCCTCCATGATGGCATTCCCCACAGCACAAAGAGCAGTAAAGACATCCTTGCCCTTGAGCAGCTCCAGTATGTAATCCAGTATAATTAAAAAAAAAAAAAAAAAAAAAAAAAAAAAAAAAAAAAAAAAAAGTAGTTGGAGCAGAGATATGAGCCTGTGCAATTAATGGGCTCAAGGGCAGCCTCTTCCTTTCTGGTGTCTGCCATGAGGGCAGCAAGCTTTGGCAGAATGGTCAGTGGACAGCAGGACAGTCATGGCTTACGTGGCTTTAGTGAGGTGTGTCATTACCTTGACTTAGTGAGATGAATCAACGCTTGCCTGTCCAAGCCTCCAGTCAAGTAAAACATGCCAGGCCTTGCAAAGAGCAGAGCTCAGAATACCACTCACCTGGAGTCATCTCTGAGACACTTACCTGCAGGGGAATACCAGCCATAGAAATTATTTGTTGTATGGTGGCTATCAGCCTATATTTCTTATGTTTCTCTGCTTTGGAATAACTCACTTGATTTTGTCTCTTTCCTGTGAGGTAGGATAAACCTCACTTTAAGGGTCCTGAACTTTCAGAGACTTTTCATGAGGCATGGCAGCTCTAAACATTGTTCTTAAATCATTTGCTTATATCAGAGCAATATGATAACCCACAAGTTTATAATCACCTAATTGACTGCTGTGGGAAGTACAGCAACAGCTCCTCAGAACTGGTAAAATAGTCACTGAAACAATATCAACAATTTATCTGCTGCCCATTCTGCAAGTCTGAGGAAAGACTTGTCTAGCATCAGCACCAACAAAAAAAGAAAGCTTTTCTATAATATATTAGGGTTAATAAAAACCTGGGTTTGTGCAGAAGAGAATCAGTTTATGGTACTGCAGAATTACAG
This sequence comes from Passer domesticus, assembly GCF_036417665.1. Taxonomy (NCBI): domain Eukaryota; kingdom Metazoa; phylum Chordata; class Aves; order Passeriformes; family Passeridae; genus Passer; species Passer domesticus. The sequence continues at coordinate 4,063,762 of NC_087487.1, forward strand.
AAGACAAAACCTCCTGCAAATGCAGGGTAGGCTCGAGTTTTGGCACTATTTCATTATTAAGTACACTATTACATTATTAAGTACACTTTTACATGCCCACATAGAATTTACTGACTGGTGTAAGAGGCAGTTGTGACTTACAGGGTCTTAAAAAAAAAGAAAAAGGTTGAGGTTGTTAGAGTATTATGTGTAAATAGCACAGAATGTGATCTGTCTTGCTCTGTAAACCTGACTCGAGTGCTATGGGTACGACATTCCCACAGACCACAGCATCCTTCTCAGAGCCTCTGCTCCAGAGTTTGCCTAGGGAGACAGGTAGGCTCCATTTTTTAAAAGCCTTGGACACCTTCTGTCTCAGAGAAGCACAGGGCAGATTCACAGAGCCGCGGACCGGCCTCGGGAGGCTCGCAGGGATGTCCCGGGCGGCGGTGACAGCTCGGGAGGCGGCGGTGACAGCTCGGGAGGCGGCGGAACGAGAGCAGCATCCCGGGCTCAGCGGGGCCGCGGCACCGCTGGACACTCGCCCACGGGCTCCAAGACCTCTGTGTTTCCTGACTGAACTCAAACGAAGTGAAAAATAAATGCTTTCAGTATTTTACATCTTTCATCAGAGATCCAATTCCTGTCTTCAGTTTTGAAAATCTTTGTATGTGCTGCATGTGATCAAAGCACTACATAAAATAGCCTCTTTTCTGGATTTAGATTAGGGCTGAGGTTTTTTGCTGTTTTACTGATAAGCAGAACAGTGTCTTGTCTTCCTCTTTTTTATGTGCCTCTTCTTGGGCCCTGGCAGTTGGGTTAAGGAAATGGAACTGGAATGTTTATGGGCTAATACCTCTTTTTAAATGAAAGGTTTGGTCTCTAGCTCACTACTCTTTACGAAGATCACTGCAGTAGGTTAATCCTGCTAGTTTTAGGAAATAAATCAATCATCTTCTATAGCTTGGTTTTAATTAACAACGCTAGGTAGGCTCTGTCCACTAGAATATTAGTGCTGGAATCTTGGAAGTGCTTGGAAGGAAAAACCAGGCTCTGCCTATTTACGTGGCTGAGATTAATCCTCATCTACCACCTAACCCTCACTGCTGTGGAGGATGTTGTTATGCCTTAGAACAGAGACTTTTAAGTGAGTCTTGTTACTCTATAATTCATTAAGTCATCCTCTCAGTTTATTGACAAGAACTTCTATGATTTATACCTGGACAGCAGAGAATTGAGGGTTTGCTTTTCCCCCTTCCTTTTTACAGCACAACTGGGTTGTTTGTGTCCAACATCCTGATACTCAGAGTGACTGAGTCATACTTTTTGCCAGTGTTTCTCTGGTCTAATATGGGCAGGTAAGAAAAAGTCTGTCAATGCCAAAAGCATTTTCCAGAATGCTCCCTGTAAGGCTTCAAACTGAGTATTAAAGACTGGGCTAAAGTCCAGCACACTGAATCTACAGAAGTTTCATAAGCTAAATTGAAGAATTAAACATTTCTGCAGTTTCAAGTGTATCCATGCACCGTGGACTGTGGCATGCATCTGAAGCTCTTTAAAAGGCTCATATACAATTTCCAGTATAAATACTTTAGTATGGTGTAATAACTTGGCATTTAAATTGTGTCTGCTGAAAGATTTGTATACAAGTTAACATGAGAGTATTTTTTTTGTCTCACAAAATGGTTGAAATTGGTAAAACCATTTTAAAATATTTTAGAGGTTTATTTTGGGGGGAGTGGCTTACTTGTTTAATAATTCATTAAAATAGGGCTTAATTAGGAAGCTGACATTTGCATACTGATCTGTTCCTCCATAAGAAGGTCACAGAAGTGAGCTCTCCACACACATGGAAACACACAGCAGCTCTCAGGTCCAGCCCACTGTGACATGAGCCTGCACAAAAAAAATTTATTGCCAGTTTCCAGAGATTTCACATGCCACTCGTGAATGTCTTAATTATTTGGATTTGATTACCACAGTTCTAGCTGGGATACCCTTGTGGCTGGCTTTCATCCAAACTGTGCAGCTGTCATGACTGAGGGAACAGTTGGTCAATAAAAGGGACTTAACTAGTTAACAGAAAATAAAAACACATGGTTGAGAATGACACACCTTTGATTATACTTCAGCTAATAGATAAGATAGTGGCCTGGAAACATGTGCACTGAGATTCAACTCTAAATACAACTTTCTGCTTACCTTCTGACTTTTAACAAGTCCTGGTGTTCTGAGTATTCTTTTCCCCATCTTCAGTTTTAGCTGGTAATTCTGATTAAATCAAACAGATTTACTACGGGTACTCAAACAGCTTTTAAGCTCTTGCATTGGTTTGTGCAGATACATGTTTGCATTGTGCATTATGCCCATGATGTATGGCTGCAAGGGCCTTACAGTCAGATTGAAACATCCTCTGTCCTGAGGAGCTGACCTCTGGGAAAAGCTGATCTCTGTGGGGCCTCCAGGACCACTGCAATGCTAACACCCGTTCTGGTTGATCTGTTCTGAGCAATCAGAAGTATTTCAGGTTAGGGCTGAGGATAAACACTTCAGGTCTGTCATGGAGTCTGCTAAAGGACCAGACAAAAGAGGGGATGGTGTGAGATACAGCCAGCACAACTAGAGAGACCAATTAAGAGGCATGGAGAATAAAGCTGCAGCAACAGAAAGCAAGCAGAGGTGCAGGAGGATGCTGCACCTGAGAGGCATTCTGAGCATCTCTCAGAAAATGTAACAGCCCTGGTTGTTGCTACCAAAGGAATTAAAGTACCATTCTGAGAAAGGATATAGAAGTTCAGCAAAAACTTGCTGAAAAAAAAATTGTGAAGGGTTTTATAAATGATACTGGATTTTGTAGAAAAGGAATGATACACAGAAATGGGATGCAAGTTCTGCATGGGCAGGAAAGGAAACCTGCAAGAGAATAGGATACCTGTTTTCCCAAATCAAATTCCTTGCACTTCAATAATCACTGGTCTATGGACTGATCTTCAGACATTTAGCCAAATGCCTTAAGGCAAGTGGTAGTTTGCCTGGAACTTGTCATGGAGGGTCCAACTCTTGAATCAGAAGCTGACTCTCTGTTGTCTACATTTGAAATAAGCTCATTCTTTCCTAAGGTAGAAGAAGAAACCCAAGTCTTTCAGCACGTTTGCTTGAGGCAGCATTTGCCCTTATTTTTTATTTTATTCCACTTCTGATGAGAAGTAGCTGCAGTTAAAATGCCTTAATAACAATGTGAAAGTCCTGATTTTCATCTCACAGGCCATTTCATGCCAGTACGTTTGGGACTTGAGAATTAGGCACAGGATGTCCACAACCTCACACTTCTCCAGGATCCTGAAGATGCACATTTTTATAATGGACACAGGTCTGTGCAGAATTTCTGGAGATCACTCATGCTTCAAAACCATCGCTGTGGTAAAAAAGAGTTTACAAACAGCCGTGGTTCATTGCACCTGTGTGTTCTCCCCTCTGTGAATACTAAAAGGCTGCCTGCCTATATTAAAGCTGCTGCTGGCTGCACACAAAATTCAGTGTTTATTTTAACACAAGTGAAAGAGCTACCACAAATGGCAGTGCACACGATCATCAAAGTGAAGGAATGGCAAACGCGCGCATACGGGAGAGAGTCCTCTGATGGAATTCAGTCTTTAGGAGAGAGCCAAGAGTTGCACAGCCCTCCTTCTCCTTTAGGATACCAGTGAGAGTGTGAGGTCTTGGCAGACAGCTTCTGAAGAGAGGCAAAAGCATCAGAGGGAGCTCACAGCTGCAGTCAGCCCTGGCAGATACAATTTCATAGCCATACTTGGGATTTCTCACTAGGGCGAACTTCTGGCTGCCTTCTATGCTGAATAAGGAAGTGTGAGTGAACACCACCTCGCGTTGGCCTTCTCATATTGGGATTATTTGAAATCTCATCTTAGACAATGACAGAACAAGTCAAAGCTAGCAAAATACTGACAGCAGTTTTCATTATGGCACTTTCTTTTTCTTCCTGTCTGAAATTTTTGATACCAAAAATACTCTGTAAATTTCAAAAAATATATTTAAAAAGGTATTTCTCTATACCAGTCAGAATGGAAAAACCTGTAAATCACAGAGAAATTTAGATTACATTTGAAATTAACTACCCTCAGAACCTGCTGTTATGGAAAACTTCAGGGAAAGCAAGACTGATCTTTCGTCATTAATCCCATTTATAAATTGAGTCTCATGCCCTCCCACATTGCCTTATTCAATGTTAACTTGGCTTTTAAAGGACAGTGAAAGTTCTCTTGTTCATTGCTACTAATGACAAATATTAACTCATCTATTTCTAACATCCCATTTCATGAACTTGATTTTTAAGATATCCCTTAATATGGAAATACTTTTATTCCTTCTGAATGTTTATCTGGTATTCTTGTGACACAGTTTTAACTGGCATTCATTTTTGTATGCAATTAATCCACTTAATGGGTGTTTTTAAAAGAGACTGAAGAAACATTATAGTGAGCTACCCACTTCAGTCCACACAGAGAGGGGGACATCTACACAGTCTGCTGGTCATGTCAAACTGGAGTTCAAGGAAGCAATCACAACACATATTTCTCTGCCAAGTACATTATTTGAATTTAGGTTTCCTCAGCCTTGGTTTTGTGAATCCCACTACTTAGAACAGCTCCAGCTATCTATCCTTGGGCTTGCTGCAACTCATTTTGTAAAGAACATGGGGAGGAGCTGGCTAACTTAGCTGACTATAAAGATATTGTAATATTTAGGAAATGTTACTAGCTGATATTGACAGGTTTCAATTAAATGGCAGTGATTTGTGCTAGCCAAATATCCAACCCAGTACATCTAAAAGCATGATCAAAGGAAGCTATTTTTATACTCAAAGATACATGTATGTATGTATAATGACAGTCCAGTACAATAGAATCTGCATTAGTGAGTACAGTGGTGGAAAAGTAACAGTTTTGGAGCAAATAATTTGGTTCTAAGGACCTGAGTTGGCCCTACACCCTTGAGTTTTTTTTCAGACTCACTCCAATCTTGTCTGGACTAAATGCTGCTTTGGGGTCTGACCACATCTTCTGGTCTCACCTGAAAGGTACCTAGTGTGTGTGCCTCAAAGCTACCCAGCAATGCAAACAAAGGCACACGAAGTAAGATTAACAAAGAGATTCACATGAAAACTACAGTCCTGAAGCTAAATTACAAAGCTAATGAAGATGGATGTTACGTCCCACTGGCAGTGCAAATGGGTGATGTGGTCAGTGCTGTACCATTCTTCTGATAACCATTTGCAGAGATACCCTCAGTACCTTTAGATGTTAATAACAGTGTGACTGTACTGATAATTTTTGTTACATAGATGCAGCCTGACCTCTCTCTGTGTTTAAATGCCATTTCAAATTCATTGCTGGCTAGCAGAGTTTTAAGTTATGTTTAGCTTTCTTGTGGCACCTGAAGCTTGTAATGCCCCACTATAAATGCACACTATGCAGCCCATTGTCTGTAGAGCTGCTTTCCAGTGTTTTTTATGAGCAGTCTCTAAGTCATTAGTCAGCTTGGTCAATCTCTATTTTCCACTGGCCTATAAACTGGAAGGGAAAGCAAAATATGCTAAGTTGATGCTAAAATACCATGACATACCTCACTGATTTAGCAGGGAATAAACAAAGGGCAGATCTTGCCTTTTATAGATGCAAGCTTCTCTTTGCCAAAGTTGTATAATCTGCCTTTGCCAAAGTTTAATTACACACAGTGTTTGTGGACTTTTGGAATCATAACCTCAGTTAATTTTCATTTTAAAAACAGATCTGTGTTTAAATATCTCCTCATAAGATTTTTTTCATCACAAGCAGGTTGTCATGGAGGAATCAACTGAAAAATGACCTATTACCTGTGACTAGAGATGCTCTGCATCCTTTACAGAGACAGCACTTGCATGTAGACATTTCTGATCCATCACAGCACGTGCTTTGCTCCATCATTGCCAAGGACAGGGAGATAAATTCTGACACCCAGGTCTTGTCTGATTATTTAGAAAAGATCAGTGAAATTCCAGATCTCAAAACTGCCTGGATGCTGCAACAGAATCCACAGAAGTGGGTTAAGAAGGATCATAAAAGCTCCTTACCCTCCCTGTAAGCTCAGGACACTGCAAATGCAGTGGCTTAATCATGTCAGCATTACTACTGAGCACCCAAATGACAGGCACTCAGGGAAACTGCACACACCAGGATATTTGGGATATGCCTGAATGCCACAAAGCCCTGCTTGTTATTGCAATAGTTCCTCAGAATACTTTAAAAAAAAGAGAAAAAAATAACTGATTAAATTACCTTTTGGCTAAAGATGTGCATTCAAGAATAGATTAGTCCTGCTGTACGTAGCCACTCGGAGTTCAGGGGGTTTTGTTCCATTTGCCAAACACTTTTCCTTCCTTCTATCACCACTCTGCTTCAGATGCAGATAAACAGAGGCTGCTTTAAACTGAACTTTCCAAGCTTCTCAAACACAGCACAGGCATTGAGAAAACCTTCACTGACAGATTTCCAAGGTCAGGCAGAGAATTTTTGTGCAATCCAAGTAGCTGTTTTTTCAGATGCCTCCTTCCCAGCTCCCCATTTTTTCATTTGGTGGCTACCATCAGTCACTTAAGAGTGAGGTTTGGCTGTTCAAGAGGCAAGTGGCAACAGTAAGCACGATCTGGCAGACAGCAAGATGATGTAAATTTTGGAGTGCTTCTTTCTGGCCACTGGAATGAGTTAGAGAATGGAGCTTTAATCAAAATCCACTCGACTGGAGCTAGTTTAAAGCTGCCTTTGCAGCTCACCTGTCAACAGTAGAATTTAAGTATATTGGATTGCCATGCAGGGTAGAATCCAAACGTTATAGGAACTTGTACAGCAAGAGATGGTTGGTGGTGTATATTGGATATTCAAGTAGCCCCATGCTCTGTCTGGCTTACAGACAGAGGAAGGAAGAAGATAGTTTTGCAGGTTTTTTGACATTTTTTGCAAGATATCATTGTGTTGTTGAGCTCATAATTTATATTTACATGCCTTTTCCTGACATCAGACATTCCTACTTACCCAGGACTCCCCACTGGCCTCTGACATTGGAAATTCAGACTTAAGTCCCTGCACTATTGGAATTAGTCAGGAATTTGAAATGTCTCCCACATCTGAACCAAATGCACCGCTGTTGACTGCACCATTAAATTGTAACCTTGCAATGTCAAAGTTGTTGCTAACAACACAGAAAGAATCCCAACCTGGCATCTGAGAAGGAGCAGGGAAACTGGAAGATGGTGATAAGCATAACTGTTATTAAAGCATCAGAGCAAAACAGGTGCTTGGAAGGAAGCTCTGTAGCTTTCAATGAATTTCTGAAGGCATTAGCTGTGCTAAGTGAGGGCGACTTAAGTATTTGGACAGTGCAGGATGGCCCAAACCTTGACATGCTGTAGCACAAGTTTGCATGGACATATTTTCTCTGATTTTGAAATTGCTTCTTCTGACTGTCACAGAAGCAGGAGTTACCAAATTTGGCCAGTGGCCCTGCACTTCTCTGAACCACAGCAATGAATGAAATGGGAGCTTGAGCATGTTTGATCTTTATGTTTTCTAAAATCTGATTCACATTTTCCTGTTGTCTTTCAAGAACAGGAATCAATACTAAAGGATTGATTCAGTGGGTCAGCTCTCCAGGGTTGCATAAACTATCATGGTCTGTGTTAAGGTAATTCTAATGAAGCCATTTCAGTTTACACTGCTTGAAAGTCTCATGAAAAATCTTACCCAAGATGGCCGTTATTTCATTTTGGCACATTTACACTTCTCTGTTTCATCAAATGACTGGTATTGGTGTGAGAAAATAGGGAAAAGAAAGCCATGTGGATATTTACACTCAAAACTAGATGTTACTAACTTATTTGTGTTCCTAAACCCAAAGGAACTTGCAAAGGCAGGGAATTTTCCTTGCCTTGAATTCTTACCTTTGTGGTCCGGAATACACCAACCAAAAATTAAAAAGCAGGGATGTCACAGTTTCTTGCACGTTGGTCCCAGGCTCTGTACATTGCCTGGTGCTGGCAGACTCTGCCTCACCAGAGGAACCCTGGCTGTAACATTTCCAGCAGCAGACTGAAGTGCTTGACACCAGTGAGTGCCAGACAAAGTGTGTTACTGAGCTGTGTATGATAAGCCTATCTCCAACAGCAACAACTACTGTAACTTATCCAACTCATTCCCATACCAATTGACATTTTAACTGCACACACACTGCCTGGAGGATCTAGAGAATTTGACAAGGGATTAGTTCAGATAACTTAGCATTATCACCATCCTACCAGCATTGTATCTTCTCTCTACAACGATATGCTTAATGGCATTGTCTGGTAAGCAGCAAGCCTCAGCTTGTTACTGTCCTTCAGGTTAAGTTTTTAAATCTTGGCAAACAGAATTAGGAACACTCCTGAATAATACTGCACAGCAGTCTGTTCCCTCACACTGACCTGGTAGACATCTGATGTGCTACAGAAATGCTTCCAGGAGAGTTGCCTAAGTAGGATGGAACTGGGTTGGGATGTCCTCTTTAATCCTGTTTACCTGCAATTACCTATGGTGATAAAAACATGAGTACAAATTAGAGATTGCTTTGAACTCCTTCAGAAAATACAGACAAATGTTAAACAAGAAGGCAGGTCAACTGTCCAGCACGGTCCATGGAAGTTCCTCTTCTCCAGGAAAATTGGTTCATGTCCCTCCAAGTCAGATGCATATTCACATCCCTGCAAAGCTCTCTAGGAACTGCAGCAGCATAAGATCAAAGCACCTCTCACCTCTCAGCATTTAATCTTGCCAAATATCTCTGTGAGGTTATGTGCAATTATCCGACTTTCCAGATGAGGTAGAGGCTAAAGACGTGCGTGAGGTCACACAGGAAGTCTGTGGGAGGATGAAGTATTGCACTGACTGCTGTCATCTCTTGGGTGAGACACCACCTCCAGTGGGCCACTGGAGGTTTGCCTTTGTCACTGCAGCAGAGTCTGAAAGAAAACAAGGGGAGTCCCTGCTGACAGTGAATGCATCCATGTGAACGCATAAAGGGAAGGAATGAAGGGAATTCTGTGTGAGGGTTTACAGCTTTGATCCATTTGTTTACGGTACTGTGATGTTAGCAGAGAAAAGCAAGTCTCCTTGGGAAACCTGGAAAGAATGTAGCTCCTCTCCCTGTCATGGTAGGCTCTGAAACCACTTGGGGTGAGAATTTTGGTTAAAGCTGCAGGATATTTATTAATGTAAAATAATAGCTGATGATTTTTCAATGCCTTTGATTGTAACACACTCTGCACAGTAGGCTTGCTGTGCTGGATGTGGTATTTCTGACACACTGACACTTGAAGAGCTCCATGAAGAGCCAAATGTTGTTTTGGTCCCACACCACTGATGCTGAAGGAAATGTGGCAAGAATTAAGAATGCAATGATTTAGCTTGGAATTGAGCCGGAAACACCCAGCTTCTTTAAAAAATATATAATTAGATGTTCAAGTAACAAAATATGGAAAGATTAAAAAACCCTAGGACCATAAGCTTTTCCCATTCTTCGAGTCAAGGACTGGGAATTTTCTCAGAATATTATCAAGACTCATTCAAGTTTATCATTGTACTTTTAGAACTGCTCCCTGTGACATCTCTAGGCCAAGATGTAGCATCTCCCTCAGTGGCAGCACCCCTTTGTTTCTTGCAAAGGCAAATGAACAGCCAGTTCTTACATGTGACAGACTCTGTTTCTCTTTTCCTTCAAGGCCTGTAGGCATGTCCGTGTCTTGGCAGAGCTGCTTGGAGCTGCAGACCACATCCTGGAGTGTCTGTATCACACTGGGTAGTGCAGGGCCAGACCAGACAGCTCTCAGCTCTGTCTTCAGCCTGGGAACTGAGTGCTGCAAATGGAAGACTTCTGCACTCCTGCACCATGTTACTGGAAATTCCCAGTTCTGTGGCCATGTCTGTGTAAGGAAGCATAACCTGCTTGCAGATCTACCCATGGATCCATGTGAATAATGAGGCAATCTTAGCAATGTCTGTTTCATTGGTGTGTCAGGTTAAAACTCGCAGATGGCCACAGAACCGAATGTTGCTTTGAGCTGACAGGAGAACATGCACCTTCTTTCCTCTTGTTAAATAACAGTTCCTGTTTCTACAGTCAGCCTTTCCCTGTGCCCGAGGAGATCACTCTGTGTAGTTTGTGTTTAAAGGAAACCAAACCAACCAAATGATAAACCCCAGAACTTCAAACACTGCTTTAAAGGCCCAGTGTGATCTTTAAGTATGCAGAATCTAGCACCCTAGCACCAGACTACACCATTTATTCCTAGAAACAGGTGGCTTCCAGGCCTGCTCTAGGGTAGAAAGGCAGACAGTCATTAGCCTTTTCAACTTTTTGGTTCTAATGAGGACCAAAACTATCCAGGTGTAACACTGAAGCCACCCTGTAGCTTTAACTGAGCCAAAGGAACTAGTTTTGCATAAGATTAGCAGTGCAGATGACAACACTCCTTCCTTGTGAATCAGATGACAGCACAGAACCGAACCAAAAGAAAGGAGTAAAGTGTGCTAGACCCTGTTTCGAGCATGCTAAACATGTTTCATCATGTTAAAATCACCAAAAGATTTCTTTGTCCTTCCTCTTAAACACATGGGATTGGCTGCTAGCTGGGGTATGACACTGAGGAGACACCAGGCTGGACTGAGGTGTGCAGTTCCACAGGACTGAGAAGGGTTTGCATCCTAACAGGAGAGCAGTCACAGGCTGGGACTTCTTTCCCACTGCTGCACCCTGAAGCAAGTGAATTGAGACATAAGTTCACAGTCAAAGCCTCTCCCATTCTTTCAGGAAAACAGAAAAAGCCAGCTGGGACCCTGGAGAACTACAGCAACAATATGTAACAAACAGCTGGTATGGCTGACATGAGTACCAGCAAATAGACATTTATTTCTGAAACTGAACATGACTTTTTAAAAGATATCTCATGAAATTACTGAGGGAAATTACTTGGTCTATTAAGCACAAAGAGTCTGTGGAGATTTATTGGTCTCCACCTTAGTTTTTCCCTAGATTTTAGGGGCAGGCAGATGAAAAGCTTTATGTACACTTGCTGCTTACTCTTCTCTGTCCTGTCTCCATCACAGCCTTTTCAGCATGAAAAGCTTCAAGACTGCTGTGGTTAAAATCTAAATTGTCCCCTTGTTTTATCAAGCACTATAATATGATGGTCTGTTTTCTAGCATCCACCCTAATTTCCTATGGGATGTGGTGAAATTCCCCAGTGCATGGAGACTGACTTCAGTTGTTTGCAAAGTCTGATTTTCTGTTTCTTTTTCAAAATGGTCAGCATCTCTTTAAGGCTGTTTGACAAGTCTGAAAATGGACAGTAGATCTTTCTAATGCATGTTTAACAGCATTCAGGGAATGTTAACAGGATACAAAAGCATTCTCTGCAACCAGACAGGGACTATGAAGAGAAGTGGCCAAATATGGTCCTGCTTCAGCATTCCAAAATGCCTTTGCAGATGCATGAGTCTGAGCAGCAGCAAGTTTTCATCACCACACACAAGAAGTGGACTACAACAAAGTATATCTGCATTGTTGCAGTTTTACTGAAAAACCCCTACAAGTAGTCACACACAAACCCCCCTCCCCTTTTTTTCCCTTTTAAACATAAGGTAGTGCCTTGGAGAGTGCCAGGGTGAGGAGGGTCCTTCCACACCAGTGCAACTGAGCCCTTGCCAGAGGCTTTGTCTGTTAGCAAATATTAAAGAGCCAAACTACACAGCCCCGCTTTGGGAAGAGTTTCAGAGCTCCCTGGGGACAATTGCTGGCATCCAAGTTAACACTGAAGGCATTTTGGTGTGGTTACTTCTTCACTGTGGGCACAGCAGCTAAGTTAAATAAGGACAGGGGAGTTGTATTGTGTGGAACTGCAGTCCTGATCATGCTGACAATAGAGGAAGTAGTTAATAATTGCACTTTTGTACATAAAATGGATCTTTGTCTGCCTTATCACAACAATGAGTTGTACCTCAAAGAAGAATTATCCTGACAAGAAGGCATACACAGACTTGGTGTTAGCTTCTTCCATTTACAGCATTTGATTTCCAAAAGAAATATAGCAGAGAGGTACTCAAACTACTCCTAAACGAGAGATTAGACACCAGAAGTAGTAATATGAAAAAAAAAATACTTCTGACGAAGGCACTCCCTTCTCCTTAAAGCTAATACTGAGATTATTTCCCCCATTTTGTTTCCTTTTCCTGTCCAGAGAAGTTGATTCTGAGCCAAACATAGTAAGAATGAGAAAATCTGTAACAGTTTAGTTTAAGGAGGAAAAAAGGGAAGAAGCTTTCTATCACTGTACTTACTAGGTCTCATGCCTGTGTGCAATACTGTTCTGATTGAATTTTATTTTTAAAACAGTTCAAACAGAGCTGTCTGCAACAATTTGAGAACTAATGAAGAGAAATTAGCTTGTTGACCATTCCTGCAATGCAGTTCAGTGTTTTATACCAAAAGTTGTTATACCAAGTGGTTTCCCCTCCAAATCCTGTATCTGTTAAGATTCCTGAAGAAGGATGCTTCACTAATCTCTAATTTTTAAAGGCCCCTAACCTAACAAACCTTTTCCCAGGTTACAGGAAGAGTTCTCCACAGGTATGTGAAATAACTTGTTTTCCTATGTCCCCCATGCCACTTCTTGTGCTTCTGTGGATTTTAGAGGTGTGGGCAGAACTCTTTCCATGAGAAGGGGGCAGGAACAGGACCTGGCTGTGCTGCTGGTAACTTGGGGTAAGTGTTGTGCTGGATCTGAACTATTCCTAGGTATGGTTAAAGAAGGTAATTTTCACTGCTTGGTCTACCTCACCCAAATGTCTTTGGAGATACAAATAAAGAGGAAGCAAAATAGGTTAAAAGATAACCTACCAAGAGGCAGAATTAACACTGAAGGTCATCTCATTTTTGAAACTGTTATGTTATCCTTTTGACTTAAAATAGTTTAGAGGTTATGCCAAATTAACTCTTTGCCCAAGTTAAACCTTAATTACCTCTCTCTAAAGAGAAAAATTTATTCCATTATCTATATTCACTGAGAGAAGAGAGGAAAATTGCCAAGAGCCATATAGCTGAGTGGTAGAAGAAATTCAGCTCTCAGGCTTGAGGGCTGTAAAGCCTCAATGTTAATGGAAGTTTTACACAGTCAAAGAGTGAAAGCACAATTTCTGTGTAGCAATAGTGACAACAGTATGGGGGAGAGCTTAGCATATTAAAGCAGGCACACAAATTCCACCCAGCTCCTTGTTCCTTTGTTTCCCAACATTTGTTGAATTCTTCCCACTTTCCATGGTTTATTTAGGAGTTCTTGCAGATGTTTTAGATTTCATCTAATCAAAGGCACTGCTTATATTGGGTTTTTTAAAACAATATGAAATACATAATTTAGTATTAAGCCCCATTTTCCAAAACCTCTGTTCCCCTGTGCCTTTTGTTCTCACGTTACCCATTATAAAAATGGACTTACTAACTAGAAATTATTTCTCTAATATTTTCAAGCTTTGACTATTCTGTCTGTTGGTAAGAATTTAATCTATCTCTGTAGTACAAGAATGCTGTGTGGAATTGTGCTCACTAGTACATTTGCAGTTTCACACTTTACCTGAAGAAAAACTCTGATGCAGTTCAGTATTGCTTGCTGAAGAGGTTGAACTGTAGTCGTGGTTTGGGATGAGGTGGTGGAGCACAAGCAGCAGCTTTTCTAGGCACAGAACCAGCTGACACAAACGGGAGAAATCAGCAACTCTTCCTAGGAATAACACTCTTCCTGCTTCCCACTGCACATCCCTGCAGCTGGGCAGTGCAAACAGCATCAGAGGCTGGGAGCGAGCAGAGCAGGAGCATTGCTCATCTCTGCCACCCCTGCTGGGCTGTGGCTTGATCTCATGCTCTGCTGCAGCTCAAACCCTGCCCTGAAGGCTCTGCAGCTTTCACACCACCTTCATGCCAGAGGTGCTTGCAGCTCAAAGCAGCTTTGAGAGGAGACACGTCTGGAGCAACATCAACAAAGCTAATTTTTTTGGTGGGATGAGGTCAGCTGTGAGTTGCTGCTGAAAGAAAGATCCTCCAGAGAGTCCACTGCAGGATGATGAAGTTTTCCTACTTCCTTCCTTCTTCCCTTCAGTCCCTCTGCTCCTCTCAAGCAAAGCCAAAATAAGAGGCTCCAAGCAGCTGTATGCCAGAAACACCAGTTAAATTTCACAAAGCTTTTTCCTTACATTCAGTTCACAAGCAAGGAACAAATGGAAGATGAAAAAGTGAAACTTCACCCAAAATCACTTCCTGAAACAATCACTTTCTCATCAACTCGCCTCTCTTTGGTGGGCAAAAAGAGAGTGAGCAGACAAATGTGTGTAGGAAATGCTTTGCAGTCAAACCCTCCCGGTGATGAAGTGCAAAGACAGCAGAAATGGGTCATTCACAGGCATAAGGAACTGTCAGCGCCAGCAGGCTGACTGAAGAAGAGCTGGGGGAAAGCTCCAAGCTCACAATCAAATCATCACCAGAGGAAGTGGAGAGAGAGTCTGAGATTGCAAGACACATTGAGTTTCTACAGTGACAGCACTTTTCTGCTATTAATAGGTTTGATCTTGTTTGTTGTGGCATTTGTCCAGTAGGTGGGAGATTTCCTTAAGTCCTAGGATTTATTCCCTAGTGAAAAGGTGCAGTCCAATCGAAGAACGAAGCCATGGAATTGTCCTTTTTGGTTTGGTACACAAATCCAGATACTGTTCTGTCCCTCAAATGCAAGGAATTAAAAATTCACATACAGAGAATGTACAACACTTGCAAGGGAAGACATGGTACTGTTTTACATGAAGTTTCAGCCATACCTGCACTCCAGGGTGGAGTTTACCTGACACATTCTGGAGGCAAGTAGGATCTTGGTAGTGACTTTCCCCCATTTAACACAGGCCTGTATGTTAAGAAAGGTACTAAGCTTCTAGCTAACTCATGTGGACTCTCTCCCTTAGCTATTTCTCTCCTTGGCTCCTGGAAGCAGCTGGTTTTAAGTGATATTTATAGAGCAGGGTGTGCTGCTAGCTCATCCAAACAGTAGGCCTCCTGCAAACTTTTAAGAGGCCTCTGCTTGTAGCAGCCATAATTTTCCAGATCTTATTAAATGTTTTTCTGGGCACTAGTCTATACCCTTGTGAAATTCCTTGCTGAGCAGATTATAAGGACAGGCAGTGACCCAATAACCTTCATTTTCCTGGGATGATGCAATAGCTGCTTCATGCTCAGGAAGTAGAGCGGGCTGAGCAGAACGAAATGAGCTGCTGAAATTCCCAAGTCAGCATTTTGTTCCCATGCCATTGAGGATAGAATTTCAAAGTGTAGAATGGTCCTTTAAGTTCTGTCTTTTATGAGGTCAGGCTAAATGCTTCCCTTTTATATATGAAGAGAGGGTGATCTTTGCCAGAGTCTGCGCTGGGTTTGCCCTTATTTTGATTTCTGCTTTGGTTGAGAGCTCTGTGTAGCAGGAAACAGTTTTCAACAGCAGTTCAGGCTCTGCTGGAAAGTGGCCTCTGCAAGAAGCAGTGGGCTGCAGAAGCATCAAAGTAATTTAGCAGCAGCAGGCTCTGTCACTCAAATTTCTCTTTTTTACTCAGTCTCAGCTTAAAGACTATATTTGATTTGGGGCAGTGAAAACCATGAATGAAGAACAAAGCTCTGAAGAGGTGGCCAGCCTGTGAGAGAAGTGTAAGGATTTCAGCATAAACCTGACTACTGAAGGGCAGGTTATAAACACCCAGCATTCTTGACAAGAAAAGACTTTAAGAGCAGTCTACAGGGACCTCCAGAAAAGCATTAAAAAGTATATTAAAACTGGTAGATTGGGTGGAATCACCAGAAAACATTCTCTACAGTAGTACTTGCAATAGCACAGAAATAGACTGGATGCACTAACACACTTGTGGATGCTCTAACACTTGTACATGCATTGGCTTGACTGCAGGGACAGCAAATAATCTGGGCAGCTGTTTAGATTCAGTCATTCTGGGTGATTACCCTGGAACCCTAACACTGGGTTCCCATCACAAAGTAAACACTCTGTAAAGGGCAGAGACACAAAGGCCCTGAGGCCAAACCCTTACTGTGACTGTTAAAGCCTGTTTCTCATTCTTGATGTCAAAGCAATTTGACCTCTTAAAGACTAGTCCAGAATTTTCTTCCTGCTTAATCTAATTTAGGACCAATGCATATCAATTCCTCTTATGCCAACACTACTGTGAATTTAAATAGCACCCTGTCTCCCAAATCTGCACTCACCTTCTTGCTGTTTGTGTGCAGAGGAGCCATATCTGGCTCAGTCTCTTATGCTTAAACAAAACACTTCTTCCTTTGGCTCTCAGAACAGACTCTCATTTCCTTTGGATTTCAGAATTTCTGCCCTTTGAAATGCTGTGCTTAGCAGTTCAAGATTTCTGACCATGGAAGTTTCTGCAGGGGGAAAAAAAAGTTGTCAGAGCATTCAAAACTAGTCCCTAGAATGAGTCCCACAGGAGCAGCTCTGTCCAGAGCTCGTGGGGCTCTGGGGAAGCAGTTAGGCTGAAGGGCTGCCAAGTGGTTTTTGAGCAAAGAGATGCATTTTTCTTTGAAAATCTAAACAAAGCAACAGGAACTCACTGTTGATGGAAGGGGCTGGACACGAGACTGGACAAGTAGTGCTAACACAAGACAATTTTCCAGGGACAATTTCCTAATGTGTAGAAACAAAGCTGCAGCGAGATGCAAAATGTCTCCTTAGGGCTGCAACATAAAGAATAGTCTGTTCTTAGTCCAGAAGGAAACAAAATCAGATGAATTTGATCCCAAGTAGTGAACAAAAAAATGCCAGGCATTTTCTGCATGTCTGTGTTATTACAGGGAACAGCCAGGGATGAATTATTTGTCTTTGAGCTATACAGCTGTTAAAGTTCTAAGAAATGAAGTCATGGCTTTTAACATGCCCCAGTTATTGCATATATTTTTGTTTGAACTCTAAGGTGGCTTGGACTCTCAGAAATGCACACATGTCTCAAAAGCCACTATTTACTTTTCTGCAAGATCAGAAGGGACTAAAACAACATTTGAGTTCACCTGATTTTAAATATAATTCTGTAATTCCCCATAAGTAGTTTCACTGCAAGTTTAACTTACCCTTTCGACACTGCCATTTTTACTGGCAGGGGCAAGTAGAGGTGGTATAATCCTTGTCTGGAAGCAAATATCTGAAACAAGCCTCAAATGGTCTGCTTGCTGTATCAAATAATGTATTTTTGCAGTTTTGCTAAACCATTCTATGAACTTGAAAGTAACACAGCATTTAGCTGCTAGGAAAACCCAAGTGACATTCCCCCAGTCCTTATCCTGTTTCCCTTTTGCAATCCAGTAAAGATGCTGCAATGTCTTTCATTATGTTTATTAAAGGATGGCAAGCTGTTACCTCATGTTCTGAGCCCCTGTCTTTGGTCACAGGGATTATTTTTTGTCTTCAGCAAAGGATTTAGACTTGCCTGTGTTGCAGTGTTTGGCATTCCCACATATCCAAAGCTGTGCTGGCTTCTCAGTTCCACTGCAATAATGTGGAACCACGAGAGAGAGACCTCTGCAGATCACAAAGCCACTCCCTAACCTGTGCCTGCCCTTACAGTCCCAGAAGGGAACTACAAGCAACTTTCTGTTCTGTATCCAGCAGCTCTCCCTCCACTCAGGCAGCCAGGACAGCAGGAACCTGTCAGCATGTTTGGCAGGGAGGAGGAAGGTTGTGAAACAACCAAATAAAGGGGTATACCTGCTGTCTTCATCAACTGACATCACGAATCTACTCACTATGAATCTACACAGGGATCAGGCAGTTTGAACTCTGTTGCAAGCAAATACTTTTGAAAAATGACCAAATGGAAGGTTCTCTTTTAATGGGTGTTATACTTAAGATAGGGAAGAAGATCTGAATAGGCTCTGACCTCTTCTCTGAGGTGGGTTCAGTGGCAGCCTGTTTTATTTTACAGAATATTTAGTCTACAAAATACTCAGCATATTCAGTTTTTCCAGTTCCAGGGGAGAAGTAGGACATCCAATGAAGATAAATGTTTGCATCTAGCCTATTTTCAAATAAAAAGATCATGAACAAACCAAAATAGGAGGGATCTGGTCATGTAGTGAAGAGCCACTCCTGTGATTTGGAAGAGATCTGAGATGACTCCTGAACAGTCAAGAAACTAACCCGAAAATTTCCTGGCCTGAATTGCTGAGCTACAGCATCTGGAAGCATCATAGGCTTGTCACAGCAGTGGTTTAGTTTGAGAATTACCCTAAATAGCCTTATTATCACCACTAAATGATAGACTATGGCAACTGGAATGCAAGCCAAACACAGTGGAACGACCAATGAAGCTCTTTTTCTGAGGTCATCTTGTTGAACTCTTATTTTTTTCCCCACAGTTTTCACATGTGAAATCTCAGTAACACAAGTCCCAGATCAGAAAAGATCAGCAATATATATGAGATCAGCAACATGTCATTAAAGTTCTCACTCACTTTCATTTTTCTAAGGCAAAAAGAAACATTCTTAAAGTTACACTCACACACAAACATTTAGCTAAAATCACTACTGACTTCATAAAGCAAAAGTTCAGTCTTAAAAAATATTATGTCTTAAAACATAATCATCAGACTGGATCTTGAGAAACTGTGCTAACCTTTTAGAAATATAGTGTCATTTCAACTAATTTACCATTAAAGAATGCAAACAAAAGATGAATATTTAGAAGAGAAAAAATACTCATGCTTATATAGCTGAAGGCAACAAATAAGTAATTCAGACAGACCAGAATCACTGCAGCTGATTAAAGGCATCTCTGAGTAAATTTCAAAACAGGTTCTGTGACTAAAAGTGTCACACTTAAAGGCTTTGGTGCCTCAGGATTGTCATCGTATTTTCCAGGAAGCTTTGGGAAAGCAGGAGGCTGATTTAAATAAGCTGCAAAGCTTTTGTCCAAATTATTAAAGCTGTCACTTCTCTTGTAGAAAAATTCAGAGAAACAGAGTGCAGTAAGTCCTAAATGGAAGGGAACTGAGGCTGGTGCCTTAAGAGAAGTGGTTACAACGTAAGGCAAACCAAGGAACTCAGCAAAGATTCTTGCAGATTAAATTCAGCTCTGGAAGACAGGATGTTTGTCTAAAACCTTGGCAGTGAGAGATGGTTATTCTTGGCTGTAATCACAATCACTGTTTAAGTCCCTCTGCTATACAGTTACCAACAAAGAATGCATTTGATTTCTCTGGAACTGACAGAGTGCAGAAACATTAATGCACAAAATAATGTATGTTTGAGCTAGATGGGAATATAAGTATTAACTCTTTGCTGAACATGGCTCCCACTGGTCTATCTAGTTCTGTGTAGATCACACAAACTGGACTGGTTATTGCATTCAGGGCAACCTGCTCTATGGATTTGAACAAATGATCTCCCTTCCTGCAACGTAATTTTGCCATCTTTAAAATAGGAGTGACTTATTTGTAGTGCTCTACAAAGGACAAATAAGAAATGGGTTTCTAAGAGTAGATTATTTTTATTAATGCTTGAAATCTGCTGTGGTTATCTTGGAATGGGTATGATGGAGAAGGTGGTTCTAGCAGCATAGCAGTAAAGCCCACAGGCCAAGCACTGTCTTTCTGAGGTCTGAAACACTGTCATTTAGAAATCTCTTAAGCATGGGCTTAATCCCAAACTGAGGCAACTATATTGAAGACAGAATATGAAGGATTTTTTTTTAAATAATGTAAATATGTGCTACAGCATTTGGTGAACTGGGACTTGAATACTTTTTCTGGTTTGTAACCAAGGCTGATGAACTACTGTCTGGCAGTACATCCTTAACACACATAATGTACTTATGGGTGAACTGGAAAGCGTAAAATACAGTGCAAACACATTTGTAACATACCCACTGCCCCAGAATCTGACCATTCTTTCCAACACTTCATCAGGTCAACAGTTTGGTGACTTATAGTCACATTAATATTTTAATCAACAACTTAGAATATGCAATGCAATTTGAAAGCAAATATCATCAACTATAATGCTGGAAGAAGCCTCCCTGTTAACCTTTGTACTTGGTCAGTTGCCACTCACAAAACAGCCACAAAGACCTGATTTTGAACCATGTTCAGAGAAGATGAAGCATGGTACAGGCAATTATTTTATAGCAAAAGGGTTATACTAACAGCCTAGGCAGTGCTGAATATTGATCTGTGTGGCACTGAAGATTCCAATTAGTTTTATTAAATCCAGCACTTTAAGAGCAACAAATGTATTTAGAAAATAGCCAGTGACATTTTCTCACTGTCCTACTGCAGCCTCTTTTCCACAACTTGAAAATTCCTCTGACTGTTAAATTAACATTTGATTCAGTACCATAAGCAGGTTTTCATCATCATAAGTTCTGGCCTTCTAAACTTAATGCCCCATGTAATTTTTAATAAAGAGATGTTTAACTTCATAGCAAAACTTCTTACATATAACCGTGCCAAAAGAAACCTCCCTCACCTGGATAAACCCTCACAGTGGACATTTTAGAATGGTACAAAGTCAGCAGCCCTTGTTATCCATTTTAAAAAGAAATAAATATACTTCAAGAAAATAACCAGGATGGAAATAAAATCATGTTTGTCAGATAAGCTTTACACCATCCAAATCAGGCAGTATGTGAGTAAACCCCACATAGTATTTTCCCTGCCACACGAAACACAACTGACTTGCACAGGTGAAAAACTGAAGTGTATATATTGATAAAAGATGTTCCAGGAGGAAAGAATCCAACTTTCATAGGACAAAGGCAAACAAACTTGTAACAAAAGATAAGGTCAAAAGGGATCCAAGTATGTCAAACATTATGGTTAGGCAATACTGTGCAAGCAAAAAGGATTAATTTTCCTAGAGCCTCTAAAGTAGTGGCTAGAATATTCTGAACACAAATTAAAATTGTGCTACACCAAAAATACAAACAGGCAGCAAGCTTGCTACATTTCTTTTTTTTAGTAGTTTAAAGCATCTATTTTCACAGATATTTGAAAACTTTTTAGCCTAGAACAGGCCTAGGGCTTCTATAGCCCCCCATTCATTATTCAGCTAACCATCACTAAAAAAGGAGCCTCTCCAGTCTTGTTTCTGTCATGAAGAATGAGTGGAAGAAGCTATCACATCATCAGAGACGTGTTGCTGTCCTATAGCAAAGGTTTCGTACCTTCTCGATGATATCTCACGAGCAGCTCCTCACAGCACTGACTCCTTCTTCTCAGCACAGCCAACAAACTCCATCTCCCCTCTCCAGCACCCAACCTGCTCTTTTAAAATGCCCCTCTTAACTGGATCCAGCTGTGGCCTATTAAGAGCAGGCTTGTTCTTAATGCTTGCTAATTAGCACAGCTGTAACTCCTTAGGGGCCAGATTACCTTCACCACTGTCTCTATTCTCCTACCTTTTATCTAACCACAGAGATGGAACATACACATCTGGTGAGCCACTTGATGAGCACAGAGCATGCCCAAAAGATCCCACTTTGACATGAGTGTAATTATGCCAGAACAGCCCCTTCTGGTAACAACATCAAAGTGCTTGTAATGCAGCTCAGCAGTGGCAAGAGTTCTGGCACAGTTTTCCTATGGAAAACTGGAGTACCTACACACACAGAGTTGTATTTGACATGGAAAAATGTCAAATTTTACAAATTTTTTACATTTAGAAATGTAAAACATTAAAATATGAAAGCAAAACATGCGTTCCCCCAAAAAAACCTGATCCACACTAAGTATTGAACATCCTTGAATAACTGGTGATTTTGATTTTTTTCCATATATTTGCATGGTTAACATGTACTTCAAGGATATTGAACAACCACAAAGAATACCTGATACAAAGATACTGACATATCATAAAGTAAGCACTCCTAATTTTCTCTGTGCTGCAGAACTTGAAATGGAACATTCTTCTCTGTCACCTGGGAATTTTAACCTCTTGCAGGCAACTTCAGCCTTATTTTGCTTAAGGAGCAAAATATTCCTTTGCATGACCACCAGTGCAACACAAGTCACAAATACCTGAAAGGGGAAAGAAAAAAGAAAAAAAAAGGAGAAAAAAAAGAAAAAGAAAAAAAAATCCTTCAAGGGGCTTATTGTTGGTGAAGACCAAACTAAAATATATTACCCATTTTTTTTTATGGCCAGAGAAACACTATACAAAATGGTGTGGTAGCATGACCACAAACTTCATTGTGCCACTCTTGGGGTTAAAACTTTAAAGTGAGAGCTCAAACCCCTAGAAACTTCAGCATAAAATTTCAAAACTATCTTGAACAGAAGGTTCTTCCACTGCAACAAAGTGCTAATTTGAGAAAAAACCAGGGATTTGTACTGCTTTTTTATTTTTTAACATGTTTTTTAAAAAGTGACAAAATGGCACTTATTTATAGCTCAGTAAATGAGTGCAGTTTGTAACAGAGTTGTGACTCGTGTGACTAAACAGTTTTTGCATTTGGCATCATAAACTGTGCCACAGAAATGTGTTCTTCCATTAACATGACCAACCACAATGTATTTAATGTAATTAACATGAATATGGAAAAGCAGCTTTCAGAAATCATGACAATTATGGGCAGATGATGTTCTGTGTTAAGCATGATGCAATTACATAAGGAGAAAACTTACAGTGTAAGCTACCTGCCCCTAAACCAAACCCACTCCTAAAGAGGAAAAAACCCCAAACCCAAGAGGTTACAAAATATTAGGGATGATAAATGCCATACTCCTGGGCTGAATATCTTATCAGTTTGATAAGACTGATGAAAAACAGAAATGCACTCATGATCTCAACATATATAGGTTGAGGAGGTTTCTAGATTGTACTCCTCCCTTCATTAGCAATTAAGTAATGAACATGCAGAAAATCAAAGGGAAAGGGACATATGAAAAAAGTCTGAATTCAATTTTTGTTTCAGAACTTTTCTAACTTTTGAGGCTTCTGAAGTATAAAAATTTAGACAAATGATGAAATATTCAATTTTGAACAATTGGGGAAATGACATTACACTATTTGTACACAAAGAACTTTGAGGCATTTTGTTTTTAATTTGCATACAATTCTCAGAGTGAATTCCACATGAAGAAGGGTGAGATACAACAGAGCTCATTCATCATTTCACAAGTTAACAGAACAAAGTAAACATCTGTCCTTCTTATTAATTAGCATCTACCCCTTACTCCAACTTGTCACTTCCTGCTGCAAGTTCCCATGCCAAAGAAATGGATGGACAAGTTCCAAACCCACAGATGTTCACATGTGAACTCCAGCGAAACTGCAAATTATAACAGCAAGGAATAAGCTGAAAGACTTTGGATGACCTTATATTCTCTTAATGGTTCACAAATGAAGACCCAAAATTCTGAGTAAAAAAATACTTCAGTTGTCCAGCTCAGCTACTCACCTGACTGTGGTTCCTCTATGGAGCACCCAGCTAAGGAAAAAATACTTTCTGTCATGTAAGAGGGGGCACTAAATCAGAAACAGAGAAGTCTCAAAAGAGCTGTGCTAAAATGGACTTCCCAAATACTTCTCTCTGGAGCACAATTTGAACATGCTCTTACCTTCTACATACTGATAAAGTTTTCTAGCTATATAATTTCCATACATAGCTGCATTTGACAAGTTTTTTTTGGCTTTTATCAAACTGGCAAATACCATCCTGACCCTAGTATATTACATCAGTATTATCCCTACAATAAAATAGTGGCATGGTGTTAAATCATCTTTCTTCATGCTTTAATGAGATCAAATAACAGTTAAAGGTAGGTTGAAAGGGAAGTAGTAGCAAATCTGTCTTGCAGATCTTTCTGAAAGAGATCAGAAAGTGAAGCTATCCAGGTAAGAAAAGGAAAGGCATAAGCTGTAAAGGAGTTGAACCTACCAACAGGAGCAGAAAATCCCCGTCACTTGAGCAGTCTTTATTTAGGTCTCACAGCAATAAATACCAGTTTAGCCTTCTGCCCAAAGACTTACAGGAAGCCTTTTTCTTGGTGGAGGATTCCAGACTGTGACACTGTTCACACTGAGTTGAACAAAAACCCAAACTATGTTGAAGTAGCAAATGAAAGAACTCAGAATTGCACATCTCTGATAGTACAGGGTTTGCATTTGCACACAAGCCTACACATCACAGCACATCTGTCAATGCCAGTGATTCCATTTGAGATACACCATATTTTTTCTCATGATTGTGGATTTTCCAGCAACTCTACTGAATCTGAAATATGTCAGTATCAGAGAAGAGACAATAAAAACCTTTTTACACTTCAATATTTATTAATTCTTCAGCAGATTTTTGCTATATATTTAGTACTAGTGTAACAAAACTCCTGATAATTCTGTCTCATGCAGGTAACTTAAGAGAGGAGTTAGCACTATCTAAACTGATGAACCTACCATTAGGGGGTTACTGGGGAGTCTACAAGACAGGTATTTTCTGCAGCAAGGACAACTAGGTGGGTATGCACAGAACACAGGTCAGGCTCAGCTGAACGTACCTGGCTGGATGTAAGGACAGCACAGCCTTCAGAAGGACTGCAGGGGCAACATCCTCTGACCTAAACAGACTTGTCATTATTGTTAGGAAGGCTTGTTGGCAACTACTGTTGGGAGAGATGGTGTTTCTGTAGTTATTCAAAGAGTTTAGTTTTTGCTACTTAAAGTTGCTGTGTTTTGTGTTCTCTTTTTGACATAGTAAAATATGTTACTCTGCCCAAATTGCTATTGTTTAGGTCACAACAGAGATACTGAAAGCATACTGTACCTTTCTGCACAAAGATTGCTGATAGACTGCTGCTATTCCTTCTCTGCAATTCCTTGGTGAATACTTTTTCATCAATAGCAACTATGAAAACAAACTCTCTAGAGTCCAAATTTTTAAAAAATATATTACAGGAAAAACTGTAAATCTACTTGTAAATCACTTATTCTTTTCTCCTATAATTCCCACAGGTTTCAAAACATAATAATTATAAATGCAATTATTAAAATAAAAACGAGTTGTGATAGTCTTTTTTTGTACTGGGCATTTTCCTTTTTTAACTGAGATACATTCTAACAGAAATACCACAGTACGAACCAGATAATTTCAATTAAAAAACAAAATGCAAACTATTCAGTCCAATGTTAGAGCATGTGTATGTGTGTATAATACTGTAAAAGTAGTCACACATTAGAGGTATATAATTGAAACAGCATTTTCTTTCATGAACCTGCTATTATTGAGGCAGTGACAAGGTTTCCATTTCTTTGTTTTTTGAGCTCTTTAAAGAATGGCTATTGCCACATTATGTAAACCTAAATACTGTACAAGCAGAAGCTTGTTGGTATCAGGTAAGGAATAATACTAGTAGTGCAAACAGCTGCAGAGAATTCCTCCAGTTTTGGGGTGAACCAGCTATATAACACTGAAAGAGGATAGGCTTCTTCTTCAAACCCACACTCGTGCGTGTTTCTCCACTCTGCTATACATCCTTCTCCATCTTGGTCTTCTTTTTACAAGGGTACTTGGGGGACAACCACCAGCTCATGTGATATTTATCATATGAAAGATTTCTTGACTCTTTTGTCTAATATTATCAATATTTTAGAACAAGTCAAAGAACGATAAATACCTCAAGCATCAGGAAAGTGACAATAATACTGACTTAGTATCTTCAGTAAAAAGTGAAACATTCTCTCCTGAGATATAAATCAAGGGAGGAACAGGAATGATGAACCTAACACTGTACCATTATTTGATCATCATGCACCTCAGCTGAGCAGGTGGGAAAGAACAAGTGTTTATTGCCCTCTGCTCATCCAAAGCTATGACAGGCAGTTTATTTAGCTAAGTGCTTGGCATATCAGTATGCTGTCAGAGCAGTTCTCAATGTGCTGTCCCCCTTTAGCTTATTTCTTTAAAAGAAAAAAAAAAGAAAAACAAAAGAAAAAAAAAGAATAAAAAGGAAGAAAAATCTCAGCAGGTTAACAGTTAACCCTCATCTTCTCTCAGCTCTGTGGGTAGAAATTTGTATTGCTGTTGGCGGATCTGAGCCAGTTTTTTCCTTGCCTCTTCCAGCTCTCTCTCCTTCTTCAGCATTTCTTCTTGGGCTGCAATAATCTAGAAAACAGAAGCAGCAAGGAATACTGTCTGAAAAATAGTATTTCTTTCTCTATGACACCACAGTCACAGCTGGCCCATGTGAGCATTCTCCAGAGAAGCACCTAATTTCAATGACTTCATCAGGAACTGCTCAAATATTTCCAGATGCCAAGGCTAGCCATCAAGAAAAGTATTTCATTTCCACTTGAAAAAAAAATAATCTACCACTACAGTTTTACCATGCATCCATGATGAATTTTACAGCTCTGCATTCTCCCAGCATTCAGCAGGGTGGGGTTTAGGACATGTAGAATAAGCACCATATCTTAACAGAATGTCTGAGTGACAGTAAAATTGAACATTCCTTACTGCAGGTATGCACAGTATTTTCCTGCATCTCAGAGTGCTAAAGAAAAAATGACAGCAGTACAGACATGCAGAAATAATCAAGTCCAGTATATGATGTACCTCATTCATTATAAGGAACCTAGAAGTTGGTACCTCAGAGCCTTGAAATCTACTTTTAAATTTTTTTCCCACTAATTACTATGGTCACAGTAACAAAACATCATTGGTTTTTATCTCTCATTCTCTATTTCTTTGCTTAAATATAGGCAAAATTATTGTTTCATTAAGATTTAGGAACATTTGAAGTACACAAGAGAATTCTGAAAAGATCCATTCATTTAATCAGAACGAAACTAAAAGCAATTGGACAATGGTAACTGCTGTTACAGCAAATGCTCAGTGGAGAAGTGCAGCTACCACACAGGACATCACTGTGCCCTTATGTCAGGGGTTCCATGATAATGAGGCATCAAATAATTGATCACAGATTTCTCAATAGGTTTGTCCAGCCTGCAGTGCAGCAGGTGGACATTGTAACAGCCTTCATTTCTGTGATGGCTTTTCCCTGCTTTATTTTTGGAGTGATTGTACCAACCTGAGCGATGCCACCCACAAACTTGGTTTTGACCACAACATCATCATCCTCTGCCTTTCCAAATGCTGCTTTTTGGGCTGCCCTGACGAGATTGTCTGATGCACGCTTGACAGCATTTCCTGCAGCCTTGAGAAAAAGAAGAAATTTAGTAATAAGGAAAATACATTATTAGTATGGATTTGTCTGAACATCAAAACAAACATCTTTGCTTGGATGTACAGGAAAGGTATGGGGTTTTTTCCCCAGTGAAAAGCAAATTAATCTTTGAGAATCACTGGTACAGAGAGAACAAAATTCCTTTGTTTAAGAAGTTGAAAGTTGGAGAAGTCACAAATGAGTTTTTTTCCCTACAGTTTGAAATAAAGCAGTGGATGAAATTACAAGTTATATTATGCTGATGAGACTTTTTTTTGAGAAAGAAGAACAGAAACTAAAAACTACTGTATAAAGATCTTATAAAACAATTAAGTTTTTAAATTAATGGACTTCAATCAGGGCAAGTTAGCAACTTCCATAGCCATGGTTATCTCACATTTAAACTTATTTCCTAAAAATTCTCAGATTTCTAAAGAGGAACATGTGTAATACATCTTTTGTTGTCTGAACTGGATACTGCCAGCAGCCCAAAGCAGCCTGCTCCCACATGCTGGGGACACACTGGCACTGGGAAGGGAAGCCACAGCTTCCAACCTTCCACCCTCCTAGGAAGGAGCAGCTCTGAGCCTGTGCCCTGCCTTTCCCTGGCCCTATCCCATATTTCCAGCTGCATCTCACTTTCAAATCTTCCTCACTGAAATGACCCAAGGATAAATTATTTGAAATTTGCTCTGCTCAGTCTGGAGCTCATCCAGAAAGAATGGAAACATTTCCAATTGCTTCATTAAGTTTTGGAAGATTCTGTAACAGTGCTTTCCAAATTTACATTCATGGGAAATGCAGTTCACATTGGGGTATGAAGGAAAAAACCAAGACACTCCAAGTCCTGAATCCAGTCTATTGATTAAAGCTATGTAAAACATTTCTGCTGGGGGCAAAGCCAGCTGAAAAGTCTCAGTAGTTTTGGCATGTCCACCAGTAAAAATATTTAGTAGACATCAACTCACTGTTTTTGCTATGATAAAGGACATGATTTCCAAGTGCAAACTGCTCTTCCTTTCATTATTCATTCTGGGACTGAAATGAAGCTTGGTAAAATGGCAAAGTTCAATTTCAGTCCATGCTTGGGCTTGTTTCCTTTTCACATTCCCTTCCAATTTCTCACATTTGACGTCTATTTAATAATATTTGCCCACAATCACAGAGAACCCCAAATTTCCTGTCAGAGCTGAGAATAGTCTCTAATAGTTGAATTTTTCCCATTTCTGTTATTTGTTCTGCATTTAAAATTCCTTTGGACCCATCTTGGCACACAGATATTACAGAACAAATTGCACTGTTCCAGTTACTGCCACCTTCCCCACACCTTTGGCAATGTCAATCTGCAAGGATTCACTACAAAGCACCAAAACCATCTCAGCCCTGTAACTGCCCTATGACATACCACTGTTTTCTGTAGAAACAAATACATTTTTCACATTTTCATATATTTTTTTCCTCTTAAACATTTAAACTATTTTTCTACTTTGAAAAAAAATATGACATCAGTTCCTCATGCTCAGAGAGATACTTAGTCAGATGTATTTCTGTTGAATTTGATTCTGCCTAGCCATACCTGAACTGTTGCACTGAGTGTCCATTAGTAGCAGCTGTGCAAGTACAAGAAAAAGGGGAATTTTCACTGTCCACCAAAGGTGGTATAAAAAAAGACAGCTGAAATAGTTGTATGTTCCAGGCTGAGTCCGCAGGGCATGATGTCAGAGAAGGCTGTAGTCATTTTAAAAATTACCATCCTCAAACAAAACTTCTGGAGACTTTAGACTTTACCCATCAAAATACACTGTTAATTCAGCAGCAGTTGAGAGAAACTCAACATGAAATGTATGTGTAACATAAAAGGAAACCAATTTTATGTAAAGAAGCTCATTCAGACTTCAGTTGAGATGTTGCATTAGATTGTCCTCTTATTTTTGTGTAACAATGATTCTCCATTTTAGAAATGCTCTATCTACAGCTGTTGTCTCTTGACTCCTAGAAACAAAGGAAGTCTGACCACAATCCAGGCTAGCACTTAGAGAAATACTTTGTTGAACACATACATAATCTTGGAGTGCTGAAACTGTTTCCATAGCACTACCATGGGTTCTCAGTAATTAAAACACAGGTACCTGTAGCCTCCTCATGGCTTCAGAGTCATGATCAGCCTTCACTTTGCAAGCCACAAGCAACTGTGCAGTAGAAGCTGCTACTTGTTTGGCAGATGAGATGAGTTTCTCCTCACTGGCATGGCCTTGAACCGAGGCATTTGCTGCTTCACAGAGATTGCTGGTTGCAGCTGCCACCATTCGGGCCTAGAAGGCAGAAAAAAAAGTCACTGTGTGCTCACACAGGACATTATTTCTTCAGAGAACGCGCCAGTTTTCTCAAGAGAAGTAGTTACTCACAGCAGAAATAAGTCCCTGAGACCACTGTCCATCATCAGCTGCATTTGCAGGGATTGCTCCAACCTGAAAAAACAGTTCAGAGATGGCTTACAAGAAAACAGAAAATACAATTGCTTTGTCTCAGAATTAGACAATCAGTAATCCATGAAAAAGGGAAACACCTGTACTTGTGACTGTGCCCAGCATATTCAAGAGCAGAAAATCCAACTGGAAGTCAGTTGTCACAGTAACTGTGCTTCCAGCACACATCTGCCTGCTCAGGAAGTGTCCAACTTACTCTTCTGCTTCAGCTGACCCATTCTTGGAACACACAGAAGTAATTACCAGAATAACCAGTAATTAGCAGACTACTGGTGGTTGAAGCCACAGCTGAAGCAACATCTGAAGCAGCAGTTCCTTAAGTCCCAGGCATTAAAATAACTTACTTCTCTCTCCATAATACATTTGAATTAACATTATTTTTTCATCTCTTCTGATCTGAGCACTGTGGGAAGGTACAGATAGCTTCACAGGAGAGCCCCCTAAGTGCCTTCATGCCTAATAATGGCACTTTAGGAGAGCCCCCACTTTTCTGCATGGCTTTTCTACTGAAGTGTTCATGGCATCAGCAGTACCAGCAGCAATTTGGAGACAGTTTTCTTCCCATATTAGTAGAAAGCAATTAAACTCCAGAGTTGGTTGCCAGACCCAC